>NC_088338.1:8827500-9427500 GCF_036884655.1 Musa acuminata AAA Group | reverse complement strand
TGTAGCCATCAACATAAATAAACCTTTGATGGTACGAGAAGCTCAAGAGGGGATGAGTAGCCAACCATCCTTCATCGATAAAATTAGGTATCAGTCCTCGAAACTAGACGGGACATACAGACTTAACATAAACTCTCCTGAGCTCTACTAAACCCTTTTCACTTTCTCTACTAATTTAAGTGTTAGAGGGGTCAGGTCGGGATATCTCTCGACGTATCTAAGAAGCATCTCAGGGCGACGTGGTGGATCATTAAACAAGACCAAGGTGCATCTCGGGACGACTCTAAACTTCCTTTGGTGGACGAATCATACTTTGACATGATTGTACTAGGAGACAGCAAAGCTTTAGGAGTCCACCTATCACCTTAGCCTCATGCTCCAATCACACCCACACGATTCACTTGGGCTTCTAGTACAAGAACCAAACCGTATTGCCACTCTAGTGAATGACAGAAGGTAACAACAATTGTCTATCTACCAAATGCACCCATGTGTAATGCTACTTAAGTTACTTGAGTCACTAAAATTGATGTGCTGAACGAAGCATCGGCTTTGTCATTTTCTATTCATTTCTATATATATCATCTTGGGGAAGCAGAATAGTATGGTATCATGACTTGGATGATTTTAGGTGACCATTTGGAGAAGCTACATTCGCCATGGCAACTCCCTCGTCCTCGGCCACTGAGCTTCCATCGCATCCCTTGCTGAAGACCTCCTCGATCCTCTCCAGGGACACCCCCTTCGTCTCGGGGCAGCAGAAGAAGAAGAAGATCCAGGCCAAGACCGCAATGCCTGCGAAGAGGAAGAAGGCACCACCGATGGTGATGGCCTTGTAGAGAGAGATGAAGGTCATGGACACCGTTCCATTCATCAGCCTGTTCACAGCCACCCCCATGCTGGCTCCCTGTGCCCTCAACCTCAGGGGAAATATCTCCGAGCTGTAGACCCAGGTGACGGGCGCCAGGCCGACGGAGAAGAAGGCCACGAAGAGGAGCAGGGAGGCAATGCAGAGGCCGAGCGCCCATGGCAGCGTTTGCTGGCTGTGATCCGCCATGGTGAGCCCGATTCCCAAGCTCGAGAGGGACAGGATCATCCCGGCCACGCTCGTCAGCAACAGGGGCCTCCTGCCCACCTTGTCCAGCAGGAAGGTGGCCACCAGGATGAAGGCCGTCTTGGTGACCCCCATGCCCATGGTGACGAACAGGAGCTTGCTCCTGCTGCTGATCCCCGCCTTCTTGAAGATCCTCGGGGTGTAGAGCACCACGGCTTCGATCCCGGTGGCGTGCTCGAAGAAATGGATGCCGAGGGCGGCGATGAGGATGCGCCTCACCGCAGGGGTGGGCCGGAGCAGCAACTCCTTCCAGACGCCTTCCCCGCGGTGCGTGGCGACCGGCTCGACGACGTCGTCGGTGCAGCTCTCGTCGACCCCCGCGGCCGCCTTTATCTCCCGTAGCCTTAGCTCCGCCTCCTCTTTCGTGTTCGACACCCGCAGCAGCACCTCCCGGGCGTCCTTGAGCCGCCCTTGCATGACCAGCCACCGCGGTGACTCCGGCATGGCCAGAATCCCCACGGCCAGCATGACCGAAGGCACCGCGGCGACGCCGAGCATCAAACGCCAGCCGTACTTCAGCGGGAGGTGCCGCAGGAAGTAGTTGGAGACGTACCCGAGCAGAATGCCGGCGCTGATGCAGATCTCTGGGAGGGAGGTGAGGAAGCCGCGGGAGGAAGGGGAAGAGATCTCCGCCGAGTACACAGGAGCGACCATCAAGGCGTAGCCGACCCCGACGCCCGCGATGCACCTCCCGGAGAAGAGCATGCCGTAGTTGAGGCCCAAGCCCATCAAGACCGCCCCTACAAAGAAGATGATGGAGGCAACGACGATGGTGTAGCGCCGGCCGATCCAGTCGGACAGCCTCCCGGCGGTTAAGGATCCGACCAACGCGCATATGTTCATGATCCCCGCAAGCACCTCCACCTGCTCATCCTGTATGTTGAGATCCTCCTTCATGAACAGCATGGCGCCGCTCATCACTCCGGTATCTGCGCATCCATCGATCATCATTCAACACGCGCGCATGCATGCACGCAACCAATTAAAAAGGAACGACATGGAGGAGAGAACAGATCACCGTAGCCCATCAAGATGGAGATGATGGAAGCGATGATAGCACAGGCAAAGGCATACGTTTTCGCTCCTCTTGCCGACACACCGCTCTCTCCCTGTCCCTCCATCTTCTCTCTCTCTCTCTCTTTCTCGATGCAATAGCTTCTGCAATCTCTTATATATATAGACCAAAGCTCAACGACAATATCTTAATTATGGATCGATAGACACTGATCCGAAAGTGAGTTTACGTGGAAAGAACACGATGACCACAAGCCATCCGATCTGCGGGGAGCTGTAGGGTTCTAAGTAGATCCCACCGCAGGCTGGCCATCCGTTAATCGATTCTTATCCATTCGTTGTGCATGTCTTGTGACCTTCTTCGATATGTCTACTATTTTGTCCATGGAATCGGAAATCGAAAACCTATTATATTTGTTGACACAAAAGGGAGCGGTTTCTAAGATTCTTTACATCATACCGATCTCTATGGAAATGAATAGAAAATGAGCAAAAAGGATTGTGGTGTCATCAATTTTCTAGACATCAATTGGATATGAAAAAGCAAAAGATTGACTTGCCATCTTTTGTTCATACTTACATGGAAAAAGCATTATGGTATTATCAATTTCCTAATATCAATCGAACATTAAAAGCAAAAGATTGACTTGCCCTCTTTCGTTCATACTCAAATGTAAAGAAAGTCAAAATAAGAATCCTGCGGACATGTCCCCCTTTGGGACGGGAACGGATAAGGCGGGCGGGGACAGTTTAGAGGACTCCCCACCCTATCTCCTAACAGTCCTCACCTATTTATTATATTATATTATATTATATTATATTATATTATATTATATATAATAATATTTATCGATAATATATATATATTTGAGAATTAAATCTAATACCGATAACTTTAACAGTCCAACATTAACCACTAAATTAATCTCGTTTTAAAATTTTTAATATATTTAAAAATTTATTAACAATAATAGTAAATGTAAATAAACTATTTTATCAAATGTTCAAAATCCTAATGAAGATTTACATCAGTTATTTTTAAGTTTTTATTGCTAGACACTTCATATATATATATATTTTTACATAGGATCTATCTTGCACGTGTAACTAAGCATGAAAATTGAAAAAAAAAGATTATTGGAGAAAATTATTGATTTATAGAGCTATTTGGATATATTTGATTGCATTTATATTTGTATATATTTTTATTCTTTTATAATTGAATATATTTGTATTTAAATATAATAATAATAATAATTTATAAAATTTGATAATATTATTTAGTCTTATTAAAAGTTGAATGGATTAATTATGAGAATATAAAAAATCTATGAATGAGATAAGAATATCAGATGGTGTAGCTCTGATATTATTAATTTATTTTAATAATAATTTTTTTATTTAAAACTGAATGAATGAATTAATTAAATATATATAAAAATACTGTTCCTGTTGTCTCTCTGCCTAAGTAAAATTATTGATAGCCTAAGTAATCAGAAGCATAAAATGGTTTGGCCATTGCAAGTTGATCGTTTGTGTTATGGAGTCAATCTATTATGATTGATTGTAACATTCTTCTCAATTATACAATCATACAATATGTTATGATAAATATATTTCTCGATAAAATAATTATGATAATATTTTTTCAAACAAAAAAACACATTAACTGAGAAAAATTAAGGTTGATTTTTTTATGACATTTTTTAATCGAATTATAAACATATCTCATGACATCATTAATATTATTTTGTATAATCTTGATTGAGAGTTAATCATTGTAGCAAAGAATACTTTATAAAAACTCAAAATTATGTTGGGAAAATACGACAAAGAAGAGGATAAAAATACTATGGAAACAAATAATAAACACAAGATCAAGAATACTTTAGGAAAGATATTTAGGCTTGAAACATATATAAACACTTTCCTAAAAATGATATTTGCACATTCTTCTCAACAAGATTGCTATGAGTTTGATGCAAATAGTTTTAGTGGATATGATAAGCCTTTAGAAGATCTGTATTGAGTAAACAATAAAGAATCTTCAAAGAGGAATTAGAGAATATCTAATTCAATCACTTGGAGAGTAAAGAAGAAGAATATGAAAAAGATGTCATAATAATTTACCCTCAAATATCTATTTATAGATATTTTATCAAAAGACAACATTTGAAAAATAACTACCAAAATAACTATAAAAGAAAACATCTTTTCAAATAAATCTTTTGAAAAGAAATTCTTTTTTCTTTTTATTTTGAACATTTTATAACAATCCCCCACTTGTTCAAATTTAAAATTTTCTCCAAGTGATTAAATAGTATTTATGAATAAAGTAATATATCTTTCGATTTGAATATTACTTTAGTGTAAGCATAACAAAGTGAAGTCGAAATCCCAAATAACATAAAAGCTTTGAATTTGTTATTCCTAATGGCAACACCGGTGATACCACACACATAAATACAATGTCCTTGTATTCCTCATAAAATATCGCTCAGCCCTAATATGGCCTTGGGCTTATCCAAGTTCATGAACTTTTATGAGAGAAACTCCAACTCTCAATCGAAGCGGCACCACTTCTAAGTTCATATATGTGAAGTTCTTATAGTATCTTTATCACTCTTTAAGATACTTGTCCTAACTTGACTGAACTTTATTAAGAGTATAATTAACTCCACCCTCATTCGGTGACAACCAGCACTTTAACATCTTTAGATGGGACTCGTAAAATATTTCAAAGTGCTAAACCACTCCACATGTCAATGACTTGTTCTTACCCTTTGAACTCTTCATTTCTCATTTCATAATATTGAGTAAGGTTACTATCATTGGTGGATCTTTCATTTAAGGAGTTTTAGCCCCATCCATTTTGATGTTGATCTTACAACTTCTCTTGTAAGATGTTTGGTGAATGGATCATCTTCCACTTGTAAAACAAAAGGAATTGTTTTTGCTTTTCGTACACGAGTGCTTCTCCTTAATCTATGAGATTGCTCTCCAACCTCTTGTGAACTTGATTGATGTCCAATCAAAGGAATATTAGGTTGCTCACCAACCTTTTGAGATGTCTCCACTAGTGACTCTTCACTAGTTGGAGGATGAACATTATTACTTGAAGTCATTAAATGTTCAAAGAACTCCACATCTCGAGATTCTATTATGATATTAGACTTCAAATTAGGAAGTCTATATGCTTTGCTATTTGAGGTATAGCCTATAAATATATATTTGATTCCTCTGGGTCCCAACTTTGACCTTTGAGGATCATTATTCTTACAATATACAAGATACCCCCACACTTTAAAATAATCAATGTTAGGTTGTCTTCCTTTCCATAACTCATATGGAGAGATCTTATTCTTTTTAAAATATGACATGCAACCAATAAAGATTTTCCCCATAAATTATAAGATAATTTAGCATGCAACAATATAGCATTAATCATCTCTAGATAAGTTCTATTCTTTCTTTTTGCTAATCCATTTTGATCAGGTATTCTAGGTGCTAAACATTCTTGAATTATGTCATGTTATTCACAAAACAAGTTAAATTCATTAGGAAAGTATTCTCCTCCTCTATCACTTTTTAAAGATTTAATTTTCTTCCCCAATTGATTTTCAACTTCTACTTTATATGCCTTAAAAGCATCATTTTTATGTTTCAATAAGTACACATATGCGAATCTAGACATATCATCTATAAAAGTAATGAAATATCTATTACCTCCTCTCGTTAATATGTCATTTAATTCACATATATCAGAATGTATTAAGTCTAACAAATTAGTATATCTTTGAACACTTTTGAATGATTTCTTTATCATCTTTGATTTAACATAAATTTTATATTTATTAAGACCATCAAAATGATAATTTATTAAACCACACTTAATCATTCTTCTAATGGTGCTAGTTCCAATATGTGCTAATCTATCATGCCATAATGAATAAGAATCAACAATACAAATAGAAGCAACATCTTTATTAAATTTAGAATCATTGTCAACAATAGATAATTTGACCATTCCCTCAACAGAATAGTCTTTTCCAACAAAAGTTCTATTACAGGATAGAATTAATTTCCCGGATTCAAATACAGATTTAATTCCAGGTTTACTAAGGAGATTCCCACTTACTAAATTTTTACTCATATCCGGTACATGAAGAACATTAGTAATAGTGACTTTCTTACCTGAAGTGAAAGTGAGTTCCACATTTCCCTTGCCAATCACCTTAGAACGAACTTCATTTCCCATTTGAATCTTTTGCCCTTCTGTGACTTCTTTTTAGGTCTTGAAGAGTGTCTTATCATAGCAAACATGGATAGTAGCACAAGTATCGTACCACCAACCAGAAACCTTGCCAAATATGGCATTCACTTCGCTCACCATAGCGATTATATTATCATCTCCCTCAACGGAGTTGACTTCCAGTTTCTGACCCTTTTTAAATCTGCAATCCCTAGCAAAATGACTAGGTTTTCCACAAACAAAACGGCCTCCGCTCTTTGGCTTCTTAAATTTTCTTTGATCCCTTTTGAGGCCAAAATAATTCTCCTTATTTTGTTTACCTTTATTGGAATTCTTAGGCCGATTCGCAACTGTTAGGATCGGAGCAGCACTAAGACGGGGGGGTGAATTAGTGCAGCGGATTAAAACTTCGGTTTTAGAAAATCTTTCGTACGATAAAAATAATGTTTCGTTTGAAACCGTTTCAATTGCGTTGAAAGCGTACGTAATAAGATGAGGGCAGTGAACTTAGCAAAGTAAAGGTTTGCAGAAAGATAAATGCATAAACATAAACACAAACCGGAGATTACGTCGATTTTAAAGTGGTTCGGTCAAATGACCTACATCCACTTGTGAGGCCCCTCTTCGATGAGGCTCCCACCTTCCACTAGCAAATCTCTTGAAAGGGAAGGGTTAATACCCCTCTTACAACTCTTTACAAGCGGTTCACTCTCTTACAAATTTTCAGCAAGAAAGAAGGAGGTGAACACTAGCAAAATGAAAACAAGATTAGCTAGGACTTTTCTAAGACCTTTCTCTCAAACACTTGCTGCTCAAAAAGTTGTATTCTCAGCTGAGACTTGAGGGGTATTTATAGGCCTCAAAAGGATTCAAATTTAGGCTCCAAAATTTGAATTCTCTTTGGGTTCCCGATGCTGGCGGTGCCACCGCCCAGCCAAGCGGTGCCACCGCCCAGCGCTCGGGTGCTGGATAGTGCAACCGCCCAGCCCAGGAGGTGTCACCACCCAGCTCTCGGGTGCTGGGCGGTGCCACCGCCTAGGCCAAATCAGCTCACTGGTTGGGCTCCAAACTTGGCCCAAACCAGTCCGAACTCGGGCCCAATTGGTCCCTACTTGGGTTATAGGATTAACACCTAATTCTAACCCTAATTAACGTGCTAACTACGAATTTAAAGACATTTTCTAAGCTATTACAAAGTTCGTAAGTCAAGACTTCTTCCGGCGAACTTCCGGCGGTCTTCCGATAAACTCTCGGAAACCATTCTACGGACACCCGGCAAGCTCCTAGACTTCACGATTTGATCTTGGCGAGTTCCGATGAGCTTCTTCGGCAAGCTCCGATCTTTCTCGGCGAGCTCCGCGAACTTCCAACGAACCTTCCGGCGAGCTTCCGAGAAACCCTTCGGCAAGCTCCCTACTCATTCTTGGCTAGTTCCGGTAGCATTCCCGATGAACCTTCGGACTTCCGTCGAACTCTCGAACTCGCAATGAATCCTTCGTGCTTGACTCCGACACTTTGTTTTGCTTTATGTCTTCGTCGTTATTGTAGTTAATCCTGCACATACAAGCAAAAACTCTACTCCGATCTATACAATTATTATAAAGCGATTTGACATTCTGTTGCCCGGCACGTCATTGGTTGGCGCTTCGTCCGATTCTTCGGCGCATCGTCCTCTCTTGCGGCTTGTTGCCCAATCGGCGGTTGACCTCTACAACGCCGATATCCTTGGCGCAATTCCGCTCTTGGCCCGATGCCCGACATCCGAAGCCTTCTACCATCCAATATCCTAACGTGATCTCCTCCGGCGCAACGTCAATTCCTCCTGCCTTAATTATCTAATCCTGATCGAGTAGACCTGCATCACTCAAAATGCAGTTAAACATAAACATAATTATCTATTGGTTTCATCATCAAAATACGAGATTCAACAATCTCCCCCTTTTTGATGATGACAACCAATTGATGACGGAGTTAAACTTGACTCCTGGAGTTTAAACAAACTCCCCCTATCAATATGTCATATTGATAGAACCTTGAATTCAAGTCATTACAATATTCATCATGAATACTTGCAACACGTCATGCTTAACATGATCATACTTCTCCCCCTTTGTCATCAACAAAAAGGAGAAGTGTCGCTTTCTATATGTTTGAGATATGAGTTCTACTTATTGCATGAAAAACATAATATCAAGTTTTATCATCATGCAATTTGTAAGTTTAAAAATTTAGCTAGTGTTACATTATGCTTAGAACATTCAAGCTATCAAGTTGTGGATATGAAAGTTTTACAACAGACAAGCTAGCAAATTTAAAGATGTGCAAGTTTAAAGATACCACAAATTTTAAAGATATGCAAGTTGGCATGTTTGTTTTTCTTTGCAATGTGCAAGATAGCATTTCTTTGTAATGTTTAAGATAGCAAGTTCTACATCATGCTAGCTAGCAAATTAGAGATGTTCAAGAAAGCAACTCTTGCTTCTTGAAATATGCAAGTTGCAAGCTAGCAAATTTTTGCTTCCTTTGCAATGTTTGAGCTAGCAATCTTGCTTCTATTGCAAAGTGCAAGGTAGCATGTTTTGCATCTTGAGATAAACAAGATTGCATTTTTGGAATGCAAATTTATAATATACAAGCTATCAATTTTTGCACAAAAGTTAGCAAAATTTTACATCTTTTGAGATGTGCAAGATGGACTATTTTGCCTCTTTTTGAAATGTGTAACTTGGCAACCATTGCTTCTCTTGAGATTTGCAAGATAGGACTTCTCGCTTCCTTTTTGAGATTAGCAAGCTAGTAAGTTTGCCTCTTTTCGAATTGTGCAAGCTAGCAAATTTGCTATCTAGCAAGTTTTGCTCCCCCTTTGTCATTGTCAAATAGAAGAGAATAACAATACAATCATATAATTCATTTCTCTTTACTATAATCTTCAAATCATGATAAGGGTAAATAATAAAGATGAAAAATGAATGTCATAAGACATATATCATTTTTGACAAATTTCTTCTTTTGTAGATAGAAAGCATGATAGGAAACAATCTTGATTAAAAAAGAAAACTCAAGTTATAAATTATCAAGATGTCAAGTAGCATATCATGGTTTACAAAAACAAGTTTCTTGCTAGTTAATAGCAAAAAGAATCGTAGGAGAACAAAATCTCAATTCATGCATATAAAATCTTATGATTCACATAGAACATCTCCTCTTTTATAAGATGAGAGAATCATGATGAAGAATCTTGATTTACATAAAGTTTCAAAATGTAATTATCAAGATCATGAATACTAAAAGACCATGAAACATTTTGACAAATTTCCTTTTAAAATAGAAAACAATCTTGATTCATTTAATAGAAAATTGTAAGAAATCAAGATCATGATTTCAATAAAACCCATTAAATTCAAATCACTTTCATAATCCATGAGATTCATAAAAATAATACAAATGGATTCATCAAAATCAATAATATAGAGAAAAAAATAATTTTCAAAAAATGTTCTTCTCTTTTAGTTGCTTCAATTCATGTGATTTATTTCATTCAAGCATGCCCCCCGCTTTTTTTTTTATGTCAAATAAAAACATGTATCATGTTTAAAACCGAAAGTGCTAGATTTATTATGACAAGGATCAATAAGGCACTTTCATTATGGTAAAAATCGATAATCCATAAATTACAAGATTCATCATGCATAATTATGAAAATCTCATGCATAGAACAAAATCATCAATCATGATATCAAAACATGTATCATTTAAAGCATTCATGATACACATCATATGCAATACATCACATATATTATCATAATAAATGGCATAAGTATTGCATGCATCATTCCAAATTATAAATATTTTAAATCATAATGGTATTAATTTGTCAAATTGCATCCTACCATGTATGATCATAACTTTTCATTTGTATGCATCAAAATAATCTCAAGAGTATTTCATGCATAATTTTATATCACCACATAAGGAATATCAAGAAGAAAATAATTGGGTGATGAGATAAACATTTCATGAATATAAGGAATTACATAAAAAAATTTATCATGAAGGATTAGAACATGTGAATACCAAAAGACATGATTTCTTTTTGAAAAACCTACTCATAAATAATCAAAAGAAAATCTTAGGAGATCGATTAATGAAAAATCTTGATTCATAATAAATCTTAATTTGTAAATATCACGGAATCAAGATCATGATTTTAGATAAAACTCATTCAAATTCAAATAGTCTAAATCATCAAAATCTCAACATTTCTTTCAAGAGATTCAAAATGGCATAGATAGTTTTATTGGTCTCTTAGGTAGAAATCAATAAGATAGAGGATTACATTTCATTTTTATAAATTTCTATTCATGTGATTTGCTTCTTATGAGCATGCCTTAGTCTTTATATGCCAAATCAATATACGCATTAAAGTTCAAGATGTAAAGGCAAAATCTTATAAGACAACTCATTTATAAAATATTCATCATGTTTATTTTCATGAGATTCATAAGATTGGTAAAATAAATTCATTAATCTCAATAGAATAGAAAATTCATTTCCATTTCATACAATTGATTTCATGTGAGAGTGTTCAAGTCTTTTTGTGAAAACATTGTATCATCATTTAAAGTCAAAACATAAGTTTCGTCATAAAGCCGTCAAGACCAAACACATCAAAAATAAAACATCATGATATCACATCTATCATCAAAAGACTATCAAGAAATTCATACATAGATGTACATACAATATGTCATGAGAATGTCATTTTAATTCGTCTTAAAAATGATTAAACCAAAAACATGTTAATCCAAAATGAGAGTATCAAATCAACATTTACTTCAAAAACTCATGCATGACATAAAATCATCAAAATACACATGCATGGATTAATCCTAAGCATTATCACATATCATATAACTATAATCCATAATGTTGCATACATCATTCAACATTTCAAAACATAACATGCATGAAACCTTAGCAATATACTTTTCATTGATCAAATTTTTAATTTTTTCAAAGATGCTAAAAAATAAAAACATGATATAATTTTTGAAAAATAATTTTTTTTTATTTCCTATTCCTACTATCTAAATTAAGAACTCATGAAAAACTTCAAGTAATTTCAAAATAATTCAAGAGAGTTGAGTTACTTACCTTGTAGTCGAAGCCCGTCAAAGCCCAATTCGTCGTTTCACCTTTGGAAGTTCTTGATTCATCCTTGGGTGCCTTCCTTTTCTTTGGCCTCTTCCTCCATTCAAGTTCATTGTTTATTTTAGATTTTTGTTTAATGAACTTATTAAGAGTTGGTGTTCGAAGTTCAAGTTCATCATTGTCCTCATCACTTGAGTCATCGCTCAAGTGGTATTCATTTGTCCGAGGTTCCAAATCCTTCATGTTCTTTGGAAGGTGGTTCAAGTGTTCATTGTGTTCATCATGTGCATTGCGCACCATTTCTATTGTCATTAATGAGCCGATAAGTTCTTCAAGTGGAAAAATATTTAAATATTTTGTTTCTTGTATTGCCGTTACTTTTGATTCCCAAGCTTTAGAAAGTGATCGTAAAACTTTACTAACAAGTTCAAAATTCGAGAAACATTTGCCAAGAGCTTGTAAACCATTGACGACATCCGTGAAACGGGTGTACATGTCAACAATGGTTTCGCTTGGCTTCATTTGAAAAAACTCCAAATCATGCATTAAAATGTTGATTTTCGAATCTTTAACTCTAGAAGTGCCTTCGTGTGTGATTTCAAGAGTGTGCCATATGTCGAAAGCCGTTTCGCATAAAGAAACCCGATTGAACTCATTTTTGTCCAAAGCGCAAAATAAGGCATTCATAGCCTTTGCGTTTAAAGAAAACATCTTCTTCTCCAAATCATTCCATTGGTTCATTGGAAGAGAAGACATTTCAAATCCATTTTCGACTATGTGCCATAAATTCAAATCCAAAGAAAGTAAGAAAACTCTCATTCGAGTTTTCCAATAAGTGTAGTCCGTCCCATTGAAAAAGGGAGGACAAATGAGAGAGTGACCCTCTTGAAAGCCGTAAAGAGCCATTTCTATTTGGGTGTTAAACCAAGGTAGAAAAACGTGGCTCTGATACCAATTGTTAGGATCGGAGCGGCACTAAGAGGGGGGGGTGAATTAGTGCAGCGGATTAAAACTTCGGTTTTAGAAAATCTTTCGTACGATAAAAATAATGTTTCGTTTGAAACCGTTTCAATTGCGTTGAAAGCGTACGTAATAAGATGAGGGCAGTGAACTTAGCAAAGTAAAGGTTTGCAGAAAGATAAATGCATAAACATAAACACAAACCGGAGATTACGTCGATTTTAAAGTGGTTCGGTCAAATGACCTACATCCACTTGCGAGGCCCCTCTTCGATGAGGCTCCCACCTTCCACTAGCAAATCTCTTGAAAGGGAAGGGTAAATACCCCTCTTACAACTCTTTACAAGCGGTTCACTCTCTTACAAATTTTCAGCAAGAAAGAAGGAGGTGAACACTAGCAAAATGAAAACAAGATTAGCTAGGACTTTTCTAAGACCTTTCTCTCAAACACTTGCTGCTCAAAAAGTTGTATTCTCAGCTGAGACTTGAGGGGTATTTATAGGCCTCAAGAGGATTCAAATTTAGGCTCCAAAATTTGAATTCTCTTTGGGTTCCCGATGCTGGCGGTGCCACCGCCCAGCGCTCGGGTGCTGGACGGTGCAACCGCCCAGCCCAGGAGGTGTCACCGCCCAGCTCTCGGGTGCTGGGCGGTGCCACCGCCCAGCCTAGGCGGTGCCACCGCCTAGGCCAAATTAGCTCACTGGTTGGGCTCCAAACTTGGCCCAAACCAGTCCGAACTCGGGCCCAATTGGTCCCTACTTGGGTTATAGGATTAACACCTAATTCTAACCCTAATTAACGTACTAACTATGAATTTAAAGACATTTTCTAAGCTATTACAAAGTTCGTAAGTCAAGACTTCTTCCGGCGAGCTTCCGGCGAACTTCCGGCGGTCTTCCGATAAACTCTCGAAAACCATTCTACGGACTCCCGGCAAGCTCCTAGACTTCACGATTTGATCTTGGCGAGTTCCGATGAGCTTCTTCGGCAAGCTCCGATCTTTCTCGGCGAGCTCCGCGAACTTCCAATGAACCTTCCGGCGAGCTTCCGAGAAACCCTTCGGCAAGCTCCCTACTCATTCTTGGCTAGTTCCGGCAGCATTCCCGATGAACCTTCGGACTTCCGTCGAACTCTCGAACTCGCAATGAATCCTTCGTGCTTGACTCCGACACTTTGTTTTGCTTTATGTCTTCGTCGTTATCGTAGTTAATCCTGCACACACAAGCAAAAACTCTACTCCGATCTAGACAATTATTATAAAGCGAATTGACATTCTGTTGCCCGGCACGTCATTGGTTGGCGCTTCGTCCGATTCTTCGGCGCATCGTCCTCTCTTGCGGCTTGTTGCCCAATCGGTGGTTGACCTCTGCAACGCCGATATCCTTGGCGCAATTCCGCTCTTTGCCCGATGCCCGACATCCGAAGCCTTCTACCATCCAATATCCTAACGTGATCTCCTCCGGCGCAACGTCAATTCCTCCTGCCTTAATTGTCTAATCCTGATCGAGTAGACCTGCATCACTCAAAATGCAGTTAAACATAAACATAATTATCTATTGGTTTCATCATCAAAATACGAGATTCAACAACAACATTTGCTTTTATATTGCCAAAAGAGTTTTCACTCTTATCTCTCATCCTCGATTCGAAGATGTTTTTGAATTTGCTCCAAAGCGATATCCTTGGAGTCATGCAAAATCTTTTTCCTATACCCTTTCCAAGACGAAGGCAACTTGGCTATTATAGCCCCTACTTGAAAAGGTTCAGGAAGTTCGATTTTTTTAGCCTTCAATTGATTAACAATGACCTGCAACTCATACACTTGTGCCAAGATTGGCTTGTCATCCACAAACTTGTAATCAAAATATTTAGAAATTAAAAATTTCTTTGTACCTTCTTCCTTGGCATGATACTTGAATTCCAAAGTATTCCAAATTACTTTTGCAGATGGTTCCACCGTATAAAGATCATAAAGTCGATCCGAAAGAGCATTGAGAATGTATCATCTACACATGATTTCATCTTCAATTCTCTTCTTTTGTTCAGCCTTGACTTCATTGGTGTCATCGTCAGTTGGATCAGGAATTGGTTGAAGATTTGGATCAAGCACATAGAAGATCTTCAAAGTAATCAATATGAACTTCATCTTGTCTTGCCAACGGATAAAATTTGTTCCATCAAAACGATCCAAACGAACAAAATCTTGATTCAATAATTTGATGGTATTTGTAGCCTCCATGGTGAATTTGTATAAACTCACAAAATATCGTTTTTATATTATTGGGAAAATACGACAAAGAAGATGATAAAAACACTATGGAAACAAATAACAAACACAAGATCAAGAATACTTTAGGAAGCGTGTATAAACACTTTCCTAAAAACGATATTTTCACCCTCTTCTCAACAAAATTGCTATGGGTCTGATGCAAATAGTTTTAATGGATATGACAAGCCTTTAGAAGATCTGTATTGAGCAAACAATAAAGAATCTTCAAAGAGGAATTAGAAAATATCCAATTCAATCACTTGGAGAATAAAGAAGAAGAATATGAAAAAGATGTCATAATAATTTACCCTTAAATATCTATTTATAGATATTTTCTCAAAAGACAACCTTTGAAAAATAACTATCAAAATAACTATAAAAAAAACATCTTTTCAAATAAATCTTTTGAAAATAAATTCTTTTTCCTTTTTAATTTAAACAATTTATAACAAATTATTCCTTCAGATTTTTTTCAAATCATATTCAAAACGTAGTTTTTTCTTTCTTCTTTTTGTAAAGCATAAATAAGAAGATGAGATTTGATCTTAATATCCTGCTATTAATAATAATAACATTTTCTAATGCAATAGTTTCAGACACCACTAGTCTCTCACACACACATAGAAAACAAATAAATTTTGGAGTCCAGAAAAATCTCAACAATCAAAAAATAATTAATGAAATTATATTTCCTTATCCATTATATGTCAAGTTGGACATAAGTTCCTTCAACCTAACTCTTAAGGAACTTTCAATCATTCACACAACAAAATCACATGACACACACTAGAAAAAAAAAACCAATAATTTCAATCAATTTGTAGTTAGTGGTGGATTCGATTCATCCCATTGATAATTAAGATGTCAACCAAATCAACTGACAAGATCTTATTAGAAACAATAAAAACTGATATAAATGTTCATGTCTCATATAATCGAGCCTTCTTCGACCAACAAAGTATAATTAACACCCAAAACCTATCAAGACGCCAATTTGTTTATAGCCTGACTCAATTTGATTTCCTAAATACGATACAATCCCAAGTATATCATTGGTGACACAAACCATTGGCGTAAGCTACTTTGACTTGAACGGTCGTAGCTCAGAAGGTAACAGCTCAGCCACAACGTCAGCGAAAACCTTGAAAGACGAGAAGCGAAGCCGGACGATGGTTCACGTCTCTGATACAAGCACGAATCTCGATGCCATCGAGAAGATAGACGGTCGGATCACCTCTTAGAGTTCGACGTGAACGGCTGATCTCTTGTCCGCATAATTCTCGTCGTACGAACGTTGCTGTCTTACGTGACGCCTCGCCTGCAGCGTAGCCTGGCATGTCTCAATCATAGCCGTCCACTCTTGACGCGATTCGACGGGAGGGCCGACCCCACTTCCCGATCTGCGTCGGACGGACGATGTCACGTGGGGCTCGTCGCCCCGTCACGCCGTGGCCTCCGTGCGGGCGCGTGTCGGTCGGGGGGGCGCGCGCGCGTCACCGTTGCCCGGGCTCAGCCTGTGACTTACTTAGCTGTTGGTTCGAAGAGGGATCGCGACCCTTTCGGTGAACACAGCGTAGCTCGGGACCGAGCACCGCGTGTAGACAGGTGGCCCGTCATCCATTCTTCTACGTGCGTGGCAGAAATTCATTGGAGGATACCGTGGTTGCCGTCGGGAACGCTGCATCAGGTTCTTCTCCTGGATCCGTTTCGATGTATTAATTTACATGCGCTTTTCTCGCCCAGGATTCTGCGTCGGAACCTGTCAAGGGTACGACCTCGATTCCTGACACGCTCAAGCTACGTATTCCGTCGGCAAACGCGCTCCATGTTGATGTATAGGCAATCGCATTGACACGTGTAAAACGTAATCGAGGGGAGAAAGAGAACCCAACCCATGACCATGATTGTGAGAGAGAGAGGGAGAGAGATCATTAAATGGGGAGACGCAACGTCAGTGCTTGATGTATTACAGTTGGGTAGCATGAGAACCAGCTCGGCTTCTATGCTTGGTTTTGCTGTCTTCTTCAACTTGCTGTCTTCTACACGACAAACCACTGAGAGACCGAAGTCGAGAAGTGCATGAAACGACCGCTGCCGGCTTCGTCCCACTGTATAAATCTTGCTAATTTCTTCTTCCTCTCTGGCACGTATGATTGAGGAGGGGAGACCTGTCGTTTGCTCCTAAGCATGGGGAAGGGCTTCCGTCTCCGACTATGGCGCGCGTTCCCTGGGTTCAAGAGCTGCCGTTCCAAGGATGCTGCTGCCTCCTCCCCCGTGTACCGTCTCTCTCGCGTCGGCTCAGATGGTTTCGATGTCGAGCTGCAGCTGGCCGATCACCACCGCCATCGCCACCCTCCCTTGATCTCCTCTCGGTGCTGCCGCCCCTGGCGATTCCGCTCGCCGCTGGCTTCAGCTGCAAGGAAGGGTGCCGAAGCTGATGATCTCCCCCTGGCCAGGGAGACGCCGGGTTATCTCTGGAGGGAGGAGGAGAGGTGGCACGTGGTGGCCACCACCGGCGGCGGGGGCGATGTCCCCTCGTCCCCGCGCCGGAAGATCGACTCCGATGATGGAGGGGCGTTTCTGCGCAAGGCGAACAGGCGGAGGGGAGCTGGCCTCCGGCGGAGGCGGCGGAGGGAGGCCACGAGAAGGAGATGGGGCAATAATTCCTCGGCAGACGAGGACAGCGGGTGGTTCAGCAGCGACGAGGAGAATGAAGAGCGACTGAGCGAGTGTTTCGGTCGGTGCTACGGTGACGGAAGTGAGAAGGAGGAGGAGGAGACGCTGATGTCGTCGACAGACGTGGACTCGTGCGATAATCTTGTCTGGCGGCGGAGGGCGAAGAGGAGCTGGGCGGCGGAGGCGGCAGTGGCGGTGGTGAAGCGGTCGGAGGATCCGAGGGAGGACTTCCGGCAGTCGATGGCGGAGATGGTGGTGGAGAAGAAGATCTTCGATGCCGCAGGGCTGGAGCAGCTGTTGCGCTGCTTTCTGTCCCTCAACTCGAGCCACCACCACGCCGCCATCATCGCCGCCTTCGAGGACATCTGGGCCGCGCTCTGCTCGGCGGCGGGCGTCGGGGCACATGGCTAGGAACTCTCTACGATTGCATCCAGTGCAGCATCTCCAACTCACTGGAAGAAAGAGCGATGGTTGGCTCTATATATAGTATATATCTTTCAAAACATGAGACAATTATCTCGCTTGTCAAATAGATCTTCTTCTTCTCCTTTGCTAATGAGACGCTTGAGGAATGCCTTTAATTGTTTGGTACATTTCCATGTCTTCATGGTAAAGGCGACATACAAATATAAGAAGACAATGGAGACTGTTTATGACACGTATGGTATATTAAAAAAGGTGTTTCTTTTGCTAAAAGAAACATTTATGATGCACACAAAATAAAAATAAAAATAAAAATAAAAAATTAATTGTTTTAGTAAACAAATTATGAACACTGCTAATTTTATCATCACATATATTGCAAATTGTATCATAAAATATTCTATAATTTTGACTAAGAATGAATATAAATGGCATTTTATATCTTAGTGAATGCAATAAGAAATACATATAAAAAACATCATGCATTGTACTATAAGAAGCATGTATGATGCACCAACAAAAAAATTGAATGTATTATCAAGGGCTCTACTCACAAGTTTGGCTGTGATCCAACTGAGAAAAAGCTTCTGCAAGTCAAACAAGTTACATAAATTTGAGTAAAATTGATCAAATAAGTAAACAAAAACAACTGAGAAAAAAGACATGATTGTATGTTCGATAATTCAAATATAAGTTGATGAGGCACGAAATTATGGATGAAGATATGCTAAGGTGTCTAATGCGAACAACAACATAAAGATGAGCTTTTAACATTTCGAACAAATACATGGTATTGGAGAAACAAGTGCAAGGAGAACAATGGAACTCATTACACTAAAAAAGCCGACTCTTGTAGGTCAGATGACTAATCCCCACAACAAAGGTGATCTTCTCCAATCATCTGGAACAAATACAAGCTATTGGAGAAACTATGCAGGGGCTTTTATTCTGTTACATGCACAAAAAAAAGAAAAAGAAAAACTCATTAGACTCGCAAAAAAATAGAAGAGAAAGTCCATGATCTTGTTTTACGTGAGCCAATTACCCAGGCTTATGCTACCACCTTAGCATGGGAATGATCTTTGACATGAGCCAAGTATATGATCTTTCTCTCACAACACCCCCTTGCAGGTGACAATCTCAAAAAACCTACGCCATTTCTCCATTGAATGGATCAACCTGGTGCTGGCTTTAGCACCTAAAAGATATTTGATGCAGTCTCTAGCAAGACGGATCAGTTCCTCGCCACGGGTTATAAGGGTATACTGCAGTACCAAAACGATAAGCATCATTCAATATGTTCCTGAACCGAATAATGAAGAACACCATGCATACATAAACCTCGTGTGGACATTTAGTATTGCATAAGCCTACAAAATTATTAATCCAGAGGACAATAAAAAACATGCAAAAATTCAAACATAAAGGTGGAGCTGCAGGGTGCAGACAGATCAATTTAATTCTCTATGTGTTTATTCGCACATGCATAAACAATGTTTGATGAAGTCCGCTGGTGCAAATGATCTTCTGCATAGGCCAGATCCAAACTTCTTTTCAAATTTCCATATCAGATACACATTTACTATCACAGTACATTGCAACAATAAATGTATAAAACTAATATATATGATGATTCATATTACAACTTTTATTTGCAACAATTTTAGCCGAGCAACAGAACGTGAGGTGGATCCGGAGTTTGAGCTAAGGCACACAGTTGAAGCTTTGATGATGGGTGCAGAACTTGATCTTAAATTTCCATTTAGATGAGATGCAGGTCACAGTCTGTCTTGGACCATATGTCATAAATAAGAAGGCCAAATGGATAGAAACTCAAACCTTTTACCTGATAGCAAAGTTGACTATGAAATTCTTAGCTCATCATAATGAGGATCCTCCCATTTATTTACCTAGAAATATCATTTGAACTAATTGGGAGGTATAATAAGTTAATTAGGCCTTGCCGAACTGCTAAACAAATTTTATTGCAACTAAACAGATGAATACAGAAACAACATGCTACAAAGAACAAATGTAAGAGTACAAAAATGAAACACAAATATTTTTAACATGTTCTTTTTCTTTGTTAGGGGTCATGAGAGTCACGAGGAAAAGATGAAGTTGTTCATATAATCAAAGCTCAGCAACTACTGAAAATATTTTCTAAAATTGGACACTTAAAATGAGAAAAAAGACCTCTTAGTTATGAAAAACATGTATTGTACAGAGAAGAAGAAGACTAGAATTGATTACCAGAAATATTACACCAATAGTTGCCATGATCACTTGAAAGAGTTCATCAAATTGTCCTGCAGACCCTTCGGTCTCTGGACCACCCGAAGGATCACCATCACCCCCATACGAATTCCCATAACCTCCGTTTCCACCAAATTGTCTTCCCTTCATCCACTCCCTCAACAAGTCCTGCACAGTTAGCTCTCTTCTAAAATTGCCTGTAGCTTTCTTTGGTGATTCCAATGAAAAAGGCTGCATAAAATAAACATGTCAGGTAAACTGAAAGACATTAAAAAAACCAAATGGGTTTCCAATATTTACCTAGAAAATTTAAAATTAAGCTACAGTATAATTCTTAAGTTTCGGCATAAATTTCTGCTTACTCAGCACTTGTCCAGTTAAGGGAGAAGAATAAAAAATGAAAAAAATAGTATCATAATACTAACTCATAGTTAAATACTGGAGGGGGATATTTTCGCAAGGTGGCAAATGAAAAGGCACCACGCAATGTCCCTAACAATGTGAATATAGGAAAACTAAGAAAAATTTCCAAAAAGATAAAAAATCTTTCATGATGAAAGTCTGCCAGCAGTGTCCTTCAAACAAAACCATGCTATGAATTGGTACATTTTCTGTATTCTGTAATGTGCTCACATAAAAAAGTCATTATGTGCTTGGCATAAGGCTCGACGCTGCATGGCATAGCACGTGACACATCACATGCCGTGCAATGATTACAGACGATGCAATTATCTTATGTAAGTTTAAAATATAAATGCACAACTAAAGAACATAATAAAGCAACCAACCTCATTTTCACTCTTAGAGTCCCCATTTTTGCCAAATGCATGCACTGAAGCTTCATTCTTCAGGGCATCATAAACAAATCTTGGGTACAGCTTGTCTTGCCGGAGACCAAATGGTGGAGAAACATGTAAACATGTAGCTTTCATCTTCCTTGCAGTACTGAAAGAAGAGGTTCTGACATTTCTTGCAGTGGGTCCAATCAGAGAGACCACTCTATTAGCTGAGAAATTAGATTGAACGGTATTCATCTTTAACCAGAAACCAAATCCAGTCCTCTTCAGAAGTTAGCAAGCCTGTGAAGTTAACAAAGGGTCACCTGGTTACTAGGATTATAAATCCATGTACAAACTCGTTAACTCTACTGTGCAGTCATCATCTATTTCTTCATTTAGTACTTTTATTTTGGCAATACTACAAAAATCAATGCATTCCTTTAATTTGAGCTCCTTAAGTCTTTTTAACTATTGAATATCCATCAATGTTTCATGGTAATTATTATTGCATCTAAAATCCCTTTCTTTTTTTCTTACATAATCATTTTTTTACTGTTTGTCCTCTAAATACTGCACAAAACTCATATTTTATTAATGCTCTTTATCTAAGCAGAATAGAAATTTTACCAATATTAGTTCACAGATAAACAAAATACCTAGAATTTAGATTACAGGCAAGCCGGGACACTATAAACATAGAGATTTAATATAACCTAACACATCCAGGGTTTTTCATTATACTTCCAGTGAGACATAATGGCATGAAATTTGTACTTGCACGAACCCTATATCATCGTAGTACGACAAGTCTGTGCATCTCGTGGGATGAACACACATATCATAGATAGGAATTCAGATAAAAAATAGCTAAGTGACAGTCTTTGAAACCAAGAAGTGCAAGGAAAATTAAAAGTTAATTTTGCCAATAGAAAAAAAAAGGCTTATGATCAATTATGTACGAATCTCTATGGTCCTAAAAATTTCCCATGTTTCTCATTTGCATGCACGAATATTTTGGGTGCCGACAAACACGAACACAAATTCAACTGAAGCATCAACACACAAATTTGTAATACAGAGTTGGAACCCCTTCTTTCTTCCGGCCCTTCATATCTAGACCATATGATTGTTTCGCTCACGGAGCTCCAGTGCAACGATTACCACGAAAGCATTTCTATTAAAGCAAAATTCAACAGAGTTCTCGCTTCTTTTGATTTCTTCTTATCACTCACAAGATTAAACACCAAGAAATACAATAAGATGAGACTAAGAAGGATTCGAAACGAAAAAGAGAAGAGAGGGTAACGAGGACGGAAGAATTACCTATTCGAGGGTTCCATCGTGGCTTGGATGCCGGAGAGCCGGAGCTCGATCAATGTATTTATAGCCAACCCAAAACCTAGTATCTTCCAGAAGAGCGGTTTGACTCGGCCCGGGTTTGATTGGCCTAAAATTTACATTGTAGACCGAGTCAGCCTTGAAACTTCCATGGGTGAAGTGTTGGCCTCCTTAGTTCCAGCAAGATCGCAGCTGTGAGTCCACATCGGTCCCTGAAGAGTTCCAGGGTGACTCGGCCCGGCCTGGTTCGGCTTGTTTCACATGACATAGCCCGTTATCGACCCATTTTACCTTTGATGGTCCTTCGGCGTTGGGATTTAGATTTTTCAGCTTTAAGATTTGTACTTACGGCTTCGGTCTTTAGGATTCGGGCTTTCGACTTTTAAATTTACGATTTCACCCTTAAGGTTTCGTCGAACAACCAAAATCCATAATATATAGCTATAATTAATATTATTTAATTTGAGATAAAAAATTAATATTTTAGATACTAACTATAATTAATTAATCTGAAAATTAGTTATTTCGGAGGGATATATGCAATTTCGGCTTCGCCGACACGCCTTTGTAATTAGAAGACGATCGGCAGAGTATCGTATTTCGTATCGGCTCCGATATTTCGTCCTATAATACCGGACAAAGAATTAGGGCTTCGTTGTTCTCTGGGCGGCTCCCCTAAACCCTCCCTCCTCCCACCCTTCTCCCCGTCGGCGTTGTGCTCGATTATGTTGGACATCAATCTTTTCCGGGCGGAGAAGGGCTTCGACCCCGAGCTCGTCCGCGAGTCTCAGCGTCGCCGGTTCGCCAGCGTCGAGGTCGTCGAGGAGATCATCCACCTCGACAGAGAATGGCGCCAGCGTACTGATCTCGATTCGTCTTTTTTGGATCTGCTTCGAAGTTCTGCTTGTTTCTTGATCGATTGTAGGTTCTTTTTTTTTTCTTGATTTCTTGCGCTCAGGCCACTTTGAGCTCGATGGGCTGAGGAGGGACGCCAATCGCCTCACTAAGGAGGTCAAAAATCTCAAAATTGTGAGTTCTGCGGCACAGAATTGCGTGTTCTGCCATTGTTCCTGTGGCTTTGGATCAATTTGATGGAAAAGTTCGTTTCTTTTGTTAAATAGGCAGGGAAAGATGCGACGGAGGTGATAAGTAGCACGGAGGAGACCAAAAAGCTGATAGCGGCGAAGGAGTTGGAGGTCCAGGAGGCGAAGGCTACACTGGATTCAAAACTCGAGACTATCGGCAACCTCATTCATGACTCTGTTCCAGTTAGCAATGATGAGGTGTGGAGATAATGCTTTCGGTGCTGTTGTATGTTCGATGGGAAATTTGTGTTAACTATTGATCCTTTTTGCAGGCAGAGAATGCAGTAATTCGGACTTGGGGGGAGAAACGGACGGAAGGGAAGTTGAAAATTCATGTGGACCTGGTCAAGCTCCTTGACATTGTAGATTTGGACAAGGGTATTCTTTTACACTACTACAGTCGTAGACATGAATATTAGATGCATTTTGTAGGTCTGGCTAGTAAATCTAAACCATTTCCCTTTTTTGTTCTTGAGCCATTTCCTTTGAGAAGGTTGAATATCATGTGTTTCCAGCTTCATATTGTTATGGCACATACACTTGCACATTTATTTGTCTCCCTTATTAGACACCTCTCGGTATATTCATATATGTATAATATCCTATCCACTCGATGGCACGTAATTTATGTTCTTACAAACCATTTGTATTTTGGAATATGGAGACAAATATCATAATGCCATGACAAGCTTCTGATCAACAACATTATCATCTGGTGACATGACTTGTAATCATAGCGTCATGACTGCGACTGCCCTCTAATCAAAAAAAGGATTGTCATCCATTAATGTGACATGCAATTTTCTTGCTTTTGATAGGTGCTGATGTTGCTGGT
The DNA here is from genome assembly GCF_036884655.1 of Musa acuminata AAA Group. Lineage (NCBI taxonomy): Eukaryota > Viridiplantae > Streptophyta > Magnoliopsida > Zingiberales > Musaceae > Musa > Musa acuminata. Next base: position 9,403,349 of record NC_088338.1, on the reverse strand, counting down.
GGAAGAGGTTTCTATCTGAAGGGAGCGGGCGTCTTGTTGAATTTGGCGTTGATTAACTATGGTTTGGCATTTTTGAGAAGCAGAAATTACCAACCAATGCAGACTCCTTTTTTCATGCGGAAAGATATAATGGCAAAATGTGCTCAATTGGCTCAATTTGATGAAGAACTTTACAAGGCAAGTATCTTAACATCTCGAATAAGATGCGCCTCATTAAATAAGCAAGTTGCACATGAGTTATAGCTTCATTTAGCATTTTTTTTATACCATGTCCGGAGTTATATCTTGATGAAGATCAGAACATCACATAGATTGCTTTGTTCTTTATTTTATTAGGATCTTCTTGTCATCGGGAATAGGAGGAAGGCACAAAAGACCATTAGAAGGCAACAAATGGCTAAAATTATTTTGTCTAGAAAAATGTTTTATATTGGAAAGATAATTCAGTGTGCTCTTCTCCTTCTGCTTACACTCCGCTTTATTTATTATCCTTCTTTCATTTATGGTCTCATTTTTTGTTATATTTTCTAGACTGCTGCTACATTGTTTGTTTTGGTTACTCCTATACACATCCTCTTCCTTTCCTTTTCTGTCTTGCTTTGTTTGCTCTGCACCGATGTTGATGTTGCAATTTTGATTTTGCTTCTTTTCTTCTTCTTTTTTTGTTGTGTCAAATAGGCATTGTTGCTTTTACTTTGTTTTTGCTGCAAGATTGCATCGGCCACCGTTGTTGTTCTTTTTTTTGCATTTGTCATTGAATTGCATTTTCCTACTTATGCAGGATATAAATCTACCATCTGAGCTGATTAGTTAAAATTATATGAGAAGGAATCTATACTATGATTCCTGTTTTCATAAAATTTTAACATCATTTTTTACATTAATTAAAACGTTAAGTGCAGTTTGCTTAAGCATGGTGTTGCCTTGCCACAATCCTAACACCTAGGCTCTGAGTGACCTTAGAACCTGTTTGCTTAAGCATGGAGTAGCATATAAAAATACCTACTCCTTACAAGGTATTAATATCATAGAAGATCACTTTCTACCAAGCAGGTGGTCTTGTTTTAAGTTGTAAGTTAATATAATCAATCCCCAAATTAGCAAATGCAGCTTGTTCTTTCTATTCTCTACAATCTTAACAGAGCCTGCTTAGTTTCAGTGGACCCTTCACTACATTTTTGTCTTCATTCTTGTCAGGCCCTGCTACATGTTCAAATCGTTGTAGCGTGGCCATACTATTTTTGCCTCACACTTTTGCAGTTGTTCCTGAAATTTGTGACTTCTGCATTCGCCTGTATGTTAATTGATAACAGTTGGTTAATATTTGAATTTTTTGATGCTATCAAATTGTTGTGGAGATGTTACTTGGTAGTGGTTTTGATGACTGGATGGTTTTGAAGGAGGTGGCAGTTGTGGTTGTAGTCATAACTAGATTGCTACAGTGGTGGAGTGGAGGCCATGGCAATGGTCGTAGCAGATGGTGGTGGTGGGTGAAGGTAGCAGTTGCGGTAGTTAGATTTTTGTGGAGAGATGTTGCTGTGACGATGGACCTGTGGCGTCAAAGGAATGGAATGGTGTAGAGGTGACCATGTAGATGGTGATGTTGAGCTGTGGTCATAGGGGGGACTATAATGACCCGAGCCTGATGGGCTAACTAGCCTATCAACTTCGTTTGGTCTAAACCACTGACCAAAATGCTTAAGCTTAAGTTGATAGTAGTACACTCATCAGACCCTTATAAGTCAATCTTAGTCTTGCCCACTTTCGATGTGGAACTAATCAGGGATGTTACAATCACCCTCACTCAAAGACTTGACGTCCTCGTCAAGCTCCAACATAACCCAGATCAAACCCTAGCATAGTGCATGTGAGGTGTAGCCCAGTGGTGGCTCCACGCCGTGACGAGTCCTCTGACTCTATCTAAGGTAGCCCTTTCCTACTCGAGCCCCCTCGCTATGCTCAAATGCTAGGTCGGCTCTGATACCAAATATAATGACCCGAGCCTGATGGGCTAACTAGCCTATCAACTTCGTTTGGTCTAAACCACTGACCAAAATACTTAAGCTGAAGTTGATAGTAGTACACTCATCAGACCCTTATAAGTCAATCTTAGTCTTGCCCACTTTCGATGTGGGACTAATCAGGGATGTTACAGGGACTATATTTACATTTGAAATATTTGATTTATATTGAAATTATGAACATGCTGGGATATCAGCAGAAATAATGCATACTGGAAGAGATCATAAAATACAACCACAATAACATTGGCAGCTTATCATTGATATCGATCAATTTGCAGTTGTTTCTTTCGTAAATACGGAAGAGGCTTGGGATGGTATCTTTTTAAATAATTAGGTTCCAGTTGGATATATGTTTTCCCAGAGTTTAAAATATATTGTAATGTCCATTTAAAGTTGATTTTTTTTTTTTTTTTGTCATTGGACTGATTTTTTTTTAATTTAACCACATTATATGAGTCTAATGGTAAGCACTGCAAATATCTAAAACCACAAAGATTGACATGCTTTATTTTTCATGTTTTTTTCTCGCTGCCTGTATGTGATTGACATGAGATGATGACATCATGGTATTAATTTAATTTTGCCAGGTTACGGGTGAAGGAGATGACAAATATCTGATTGCCACTGCTGAACAACCATTGTGTGCATACCATCTAAATGATCGAATTTATCCTCAAGATCTTCCCGTACGGTATGATGAGTTTTGCGATACCATACTATAAAATTTTGCAACTCGTCTGCACAGACTATAAAATTTCATTTGATTAATGATATTATTTTTGTTGTGTATTAGATATGCTGGGTATTCAACCTGCTTCCGGAAGGAAGCTGGTTCACATGGTCGAGACACATTGGGTATTTTCAGAGTCCACCAATTTGAAAAAGTAGAGCAGTTCTGCATCACTAGTCCGAATGGTAGCGACTCGTGGGAGATGCACGAAGAAATGCTGAAGAATTCAGAGGATTTCTATAAGGAGGTCTATTTTTGTGAAGCTTCTCTTTTTTTTATGTATTCCTGTTAGGCATGTGAAAACTTTTTTGGATTACTTTCTTTCAGCTGAACATTCCCTATCAAGTTGTTGCCATAGTTTCCGGTGCCTTGAATGATGCAGCAGCTAAGAAGTATGATTTGGAAGGGTGGTTTCCTGCATCAAAGACATATCGGGAGTTGGTTTCTTGTTCAAATTGCACGGACTACCAATCCAGGAGGCTAGGGATCGGATATGGGCAAAAGAAGGCAAGACACCGATAACTGCTTTTTTTACTCTATCTAATGTGTTTGAAAAGTCTTTTTTTTATTCATGAAAAGACAAAATATAACTCATCATGCATCCAATATTTTGTTGATTTAAGGTTTATTATGTATGAAAATTGGCACTAAATTATTTCTGCTTGGTGTCTTTTGGCAGAATGATGAGCAATCAAAGCAGTATGTCCATATGTTAAATTCTACTTTAACGGCAACTGAAAGGACTATTTGTTGCATTTTGGAGAACTATCAGACCGAACATGGAGTTGAAATTCCAAAAGTCTTACAACCCTACATGGGTGGCATAGAATTCCTTAGCTTCAAGACAGAACCTGAAGCCAAAACAAAAAAGTCTAAAGCCAAGGTAGGTTTAATTTTGCCCCCCATTTATTTTATCCAGACAAATGCTCTGTTTAACCAACACCAATTAGGCTAAGTTTTTTCCCTCCCTACTGGTATTGAACAGGAAAATGCTGGGCCACAAGCAGGCAAGTAAATTTACGCAGGCATGACATGAGTACCATTCAGAGCCTAGTGGTGTTGAGATTTTTGGAATCTTTGGTGATTACATTGTTGACTATTTTGATGCGCATTGATTTTGTCAAGAAGTTGGAATCCTGATATAAGAGAGATTGGTAGTTAAACATTTCAACACAATGAACATGCATATGATTAATTAATTATCAAGCCTGGACAAGTTTCGTTGACCCTGAAGTGAAATTTTTTATATATGCTTCTCAAAGCTCTTCTTTTCATAGTGCAGAGATTGGATCCGATGTCACGCTTGTTTATGTTACATGTTTTCCTTGATATCCTCTGTATTGATGGTTGTACACAGTCTTATGATATTTGCTACTGCATTTTGATTTCTCTTCATGATTTCATGTTACAAAAAGGCATTCCAATGTATCATTGTTTCTACTCTCAAGCAAAAAAAGTTTATTTAGTTTCTTATCGTATAGATTGCAAATGTTGATTTTATATTTATTGTCTTAGTGAGTCTTAACTGTGGAGAGTTTATTGCTTTCTCAGAGTTTGTGGCGTTCAACTCCACAGTACCTTTGACCGGTAAGGATGGTTGGAAACCTTTTAAGGAGGTTGATGTTGTGGTAGGCGCTGTTGCCGTGCGCTTCATGTCAGATTAAATGGACAGAAAAGAACTTATTATCCAACAGTTTAATTTATATGAAAAAGATATAGAAAAGAGGGTTTAACTATGCATGATTCAAATTATTCGGATAATAATATTAAGATAAATTAAATGGGATGTATGCACGAACACCGCACATTGGCAACTGCGGATGACTTAGAACTAATAAATATTAATTTGATCCCACTTGGAATCAGAAAAAGAGGTCTCTTTCCGCTGGCATTTCTCATTATTAAATGCACCAATAAAAGCAGTCTTTTTATTATTGTAAAAGCTAAATTCTAATTATTTGTTTTACTCCTTTTTAATTAATTAATTAAAGAGAATAGTGGCAGAGAGGGACTCGCTGTGGAGAAAGCTGTGTCAGCTCCAAATCCTGAGAGATTTCTCGTCTCTCCCTTTCCATCTCTCTAGCGTCTGATATCTCCCATTCCAGTGCATTGGCCGTTCTTTGCTTCTCTTTGTGGATTCTTTCTTTGTCCGTCCGTGTTTGTTTGGTTGGTTCTTGAGGAGAGAGTTGGACCAGTTGGTGGTGTCCTCTTTGCCCATCGAAATGGCCGTTCTCCATGTAGCCGGCGGTGGCCTCCTCCGTTGCTGAGTCGGTTCTCCTTGGAGAGGAGGGTAAGTTCTCTCTCTCTCTCTCTCTCTCTCTCTGCTGAAGGTAATCGTCTCTCTAAGTAAAAAGTGGTTCTCGGACAGCCGTATGCTTAAAAGTTTGATTTTTTCGTTTTGGGGGGTTTGGGGGGAATAAATCAGTACAAGCATGAAGCTGAATCTTATTTACATAGGATTCTCTGGACCTCACAGCAATGTGGTACTTCTTTATCAGGTGAAGCGCAGGGAGGACTTGTTTGTCCTCTTCCGCTTCCTCCCTCCCGAAATGAATCTGTGACCGAGACTGCTTTTCTTGAACGGATAAATGTGTTTCGAGTTTTATTTTAAGATTTGGCTCTTCATCATTCTCCTCTTCTCAGAAATGTGCGTTGACTGCCGGTTTGTTGGCTGTATCTGAGTCTGTTCGAAGATTTCCAGACATCTTGTGGTAATATTTCCATCTTGATGCTTCTTTCACCGCCTCGAGATTGCATCTTTTCGACGAAAGAGAATGAAGAAGAAAGATCAGGGAGGTAGATCCACAATTATTTATCAATCTATCTTGATGACTTCCTCTCATCCACCGGCCATGTATGGATTTTCTCGAGTGGTACTCTCAAATGTTGCATACAAGCGGCGTTTCTGTTAATCTCTGTTCCAACAATAGATCTTTTTGTTTCCAGTTGCTGGAGAGTTTAATATGTTGCTACAATCTCATGAAATGTTAGATTCACACTACTGTTTAGTATTTTTAGTGCCAGTTTGTTTGTTTAGTGGCTTTGCCACAGACACTTTGGATTGCACGAGTCTGTTCTAAGAGGAAGATACAGTCTTGTATTGATTCTTGGGTTGCTCATAAGGGTTTCTCCTTGGATCTTGCGTTAGGCCCTTGCCATGCTTGTTGTTGCCTTTTACATGTTATGCCAAGTATCTGATTTAGTTTATTCAAAGATAAAAGAACTAGTTTGATTCGGATATTTTGCAGTCATCAGTGATTTTTCTTTTTCAAAATAAAGGATCTGATGTGATGTAATATGTTCTCCATTCACCACTGCATGTTGTATGTTTCTAGAGTTTCTTTGCTCGTATTTGTTTCTATTATGTGCTGAGAAGGTTTGCTGACTGATTCTTTTCTTTTTAAACTTGAAGGAAGATGAAGTTGACTTCAAAGGAATGGAAGTCTCTCATGTCTCTTTGTTTGGGCGGGAAACCTTCCATCCCTTTCTGTATCTTCCCCAAGGTTCGTTCGGCTAGCCACTCTCCAGGCAGCGCACCAGTTTATCTGAACGTATATGATTTGACACTGATGAATGGTTACATGTACTGGGTAGGCCTTGGGGTATTTCACACAGGGATCGAAGGTGCTGTTATCCGCTCCTTGTTTGTTTAGTTATAACATAAATGATTTCCCACTAAAATCTGTGATTTCCTTTTTGGTTGTTCCTTCTGATTCAACAGAAGTTAATCTTGACCATTAAGTCTCATGAAACAACTACCAATAATATTCTCTGTCAACTGATATTTAACTAGTTACACTTGTTAATTTATCTGTTAATGTGCTTGTAGTACACGGTGTTGAATATGCATTCGGAGCGCATGACTACCCAACAAGCGGGGTCTTTGAAGTTGAGCCTCATCAATGTCCGGGATTCAAGTTTAGGAAATCGATATTGATGGGTACAACTTGTTTAGATCCACGACAAGTTAGAGAGTTTGTGGAGGTACAGTCTGTAAACTACAATGGAGATAGTTACCATTTGATCGTGAAGAACTGCAACCATTTCTGTGAGGACATCATTTATAAGTTGACCGGCAATTCAATTCCAAAATGGGTGAATCGTCTTGCGAGGATAGGTATGTCTCTTCTTGATTTCACACTTTTATCTGTACTTTGTGTAATTATAAAATGTAAAATGGTTTGCGATATGTCATGGACGACTTCACCATATTTCTCTACCGCTCAAGCATATTTTTTCTGCATCTTCGGTGTATCGGTATTCAATTACTAATTTGCATGATCAACCATATATGCAGCAAAAATTCTTGCAGCAATTAGGGAAATGGATTGGAAGAAATTGGGTTTTCTCTGATAAGTTTTTGACTCAAATTTTTCTCTGTAATTTAGAAGAAAGAGTCCACCTCTTTTGAACACTTGACAGAGCCACAACCAACATGCCAAGTGAAACACGAAACGGTTCCCCATTGGAGTCTTCCTTGCAGGAATTTTGATGGAACTGGTCTACTCGAGTAATTTGTTGGAGATTACCGCAGCAGAGCTGATATTGATCCCTGTGGCTTCTCTTTAGTGAAATCCTTTTAGATTTTTAGCCACTATTTCATGGCACCTGTTCATGGGAAGAGTTCCATAAATTTTGATATATTTAAAGACATACTCTCTTGATTATGTAGCCAGAGCGGATTTTCGTTCCTTGAACATAATTACAGCTAATGAGAGACTCTTACCAAAATTTTTAGCCAATTTCTCTGACATATTTCACATACATAATCTTTACCTGTTCCTCCGCAGATATCTCAGGGCATAGAAATAAGGTGAACAGATATCTCAGCAAACGAGGTGCTGAAGGTTTCATCAGGGCAAAGAGGGCTTATGCTCCCTAAGTTTAATACTTCAATATACTGTTTCGAGAGTGCCTACAAAGTTCAAAGGATTTTCTATTATATGTACCTTTAACATCTTACCATCTAAAAGTTTGACATTTATTTAAAGTGTTTGAACCCATAACTTAGATCCGGATTCTATGGGCAGTCTACCATGATCAGTCTATCAATGTAATTTCTATCTTGTGTTATATTCTCTTATTCTTTACTTTGTAACATCATCACTCTGAGTAATCATAATTCACTGATGTGGTGTCAGCTTATTCTTAGTTCTATCTTAGCAGTTACTCAGAACAAGTCACCATTAGGTTGAGTGCATATTGTGCAGGCTCCTTCTGCAATTGCCTTCTTCCTGAGGCTTCCAAGATAGCAGCAGCTCCCGAAGACCCCGATTCACCAACCGAGGACGGCGAGAAAAGGAGACTTAGAACTGCTTTCAGTTGCTTATCTTCAATTTCCATGCGTCCAAGACACTTGTCCACACCTTCGGTTTTCTTGCCTTCTTTAAAAGGGTGTTTTCCACCATGGCAGTTCAGGAGGTCCACCGCCCTTCCTTTCAAGGATCATGATGATCAAAATTGTGACTACATCCAAAGAAAAGATCAATAGATGTTTCAGAAATCCTTCTCTCTGCTCGGAAGGTTTTCATGATGATAGGAGCTGAACATAAAAGGCGGAGAACCCCCAAAATATAGTGTTTGCTCTGTTATCGGTGTTGTTTCAACCGTAAAAGCCGACTCTCAACCTTTGTGTAACTCCTCCTGTGTTGTGTTTGAACATTTTGAAATGTATGTATTTTGTCACAGCAGTACCAAGTTTTTGTCATCAGCTGCTGTTCCCCAAAATTCCAAACCTTCTCTTGTTGTATCTGTACAGCTCTTTTCCTCATAAGCTACTTGGTGTTCTGGATTAATTTGGCTTTGAGATACAAATGCTGTTTGAGCTTAAGCAATCGTGTGTTGCTTGAGATGTGGATGAGCAAATTCTCGGATTCAGGAAGCTCTGTGCCAGTCATTAGATCGGAAGAATCTTTCAGTGGATTGTCATACCAAAGGCAGTAGAACCCTGTAACCTGCTTAGGTTCACAGGGCATGCCATCTCCATTAATCGAAATATATCTTCTTTAAGAGCCCGTAAATGAGTACTTCTCTGGCATGAGTGAATGAGATGGGAGTTGAGACCTGAATGGCATTCCACAATCTACAAGCACATTTCTGCACATAATGCTGCAGCAGCAGCAGAGTCTCATGCGTCGCCATTTCCGGGTAAAGGAAGCATCATCACATGGAGGAAGGCACAGATGGGCGACTGACTTGATCTCTTTGTCGCCCAGATTATGGAAAAGATGGATAAGGTTGAGTTCCGAAGCACTCGTTGGCTGGCAGAAGAAGAAAGAGCATGAGTTAAAATGCTGTCCCCCACACGAAGGCAGCTCATGTGCACTCGCCTTCTCCGGCAACTCGGATAGCCTGTGGCGTCGAGTAAAGGCAGAGATCAGAAGAGCGAGCGTGAGACAAAGATCAAAAAGCCCGGCCGCAACACATGGCATTCCCCTCAACGTGACTGGCTGTTTCTCTGTTGGAAGGCAGCAACGCCCACTGCAAAACCTTCCATCTTTCCCTTTGTCTCTTCCATTCTTTTCAGTACAGAAAGGCCATGACAGCATCAACTCAGGAACAGGCAGTGGTTGCAGAAAGCTCCATTTTCTAGTTTACATGGCCGACTTCTGTTCGTGACTGCGGTAAGCAATGAAGTGGCAGTAAACTAAGAGTGAATGTACAGCTTTGTTGCTTAACACTGATCACCACCTTCTACAACAGTAAACAAGAAGAAGAAGAAGAAGAAGAAGAAGGGAAAGAAGAGAAACAATTACAGGGCAACATCTGCTAGCTATATCATACAACAAAAGTAGACCCCAAAACTGGACATTTCTGTGACTGTTAGTGAGAGAATGGGCTTTGGGGAAGACTAGTAATTTACATGGATTAATCACATAAGGCAGTTTACATACCATAGAAATATGCCCACTCCATCATGGAGTTGTTGAATTCGTACTCCTGTATGTACATCAGCTCAGCTTCCTTCTCGGCCGCTCCGAAGTCTGCAACTACTGGCTGGTAAGTCAAAGTTGATGAGCTGGGACTGCCAATGACCTCGCCGCTGCCACCGTTGCCGCCGACGACACCTCCATTTGCCACAAGGGAAAGCTTCCTGATCTCTTCTTCAGCTTCGTGAAGCTTATCTTTCAGCTTCAGCACCTGCCATCATTCGGTTCAGCCGGTGCGATCCAGCATTGGAAGGTGGCTGGGAATTCGAGATCATGTACCTCGGTCTCCAGGTGGCACTTCTCGACGACGGTGGCGTCGTGGATGGACTTGAGCTTGAGATAGGCCTCCTCCACCTGCTTGCTCTTGTGCCGCGCCCGGCGGTTCTGGAACCAAACGGCGACCTGCTTGGGGTCGAGGCCGAGCTCGGCGGCCAGGTGGACCTTCCTCTCGAACTCCAGCTTCTTCTCCTCCCCGAAGCTCGTCTCCAAGAACCTCACCTGCTCGTCGCTCAGCCGCCTCTTCTTCGCGTCGCCTTCCGCCCCCTCGCCCTTCGTCCTCTTCCTCCTCCGACGCACCCTCGTCTCTCCTACCATCGGTAACACAAGCATTAGATAGGAAGTCACGGGAAGAGTGCGAGGAATGAACGGATGAACGAATGAATGGACTAACCCTGAGGCATCTGAGGGTGGAGTTCGGAGGCGAGGAGAAAGGATACGCGCATCTTCTCCTCCTCGTGGCTCATCCCAACCTCGGAGATCATCTCATTGTTCACCATCTCCTATAATGCTCTCTTCCACTGCCCTTCGGTGTTGACTTCAAGAACAACAACGGCAGTCTTCCTCGACACTCTACGTGAGGAGAAGGAAGGGGGAACTGTTCGACGCCATGGCTACTGTCTCGAGGCTTTTTGTAAGAGACGGCGAACTCGAATGCCCCTAAACCATGATAGAATCTACATAAATGCCATTTCTAGAACACCAGGCGGGCCCCTCTCTCATGTTGACGAAATTACCCCTCCATATGGCCCGGATTCACGTGTCGGATGCGCAGCTGCTCCGAACGTGTCGTGCGTAGAAATCATGCGACAAGGGCAATTTCAGAAATTTTACTGTTCTAATATTTTTAATAATATTATCATTATATTGTTTTCCTATATGAGGTGTCGAGCATGGAATTTTTCTTTTCCCTATATGTTTTCTTAATCGTTTTGATAGGAAAAATAATTAGGTAAATAGTACATTATTCACTTTTCACCCGGGCGATGACATGCGTGAAGAACTCATGCCACACACACCAGTTGCAGTGTGCATTAATCTTTTACAACAAGAATTATTCCTTTAGTTTCTTTTTTTGAATGAGTTATCTATCGTAAGCAACCTGTCTCCCATCGTCAATCATGATTTCAAAAAAACATGCACACATGTCTGGGATAACTGGGCCACCTCTAGATGCTGGCATGGGGCATTAATCCATTTCCTTATCTCTGGATGCCTGGCATAGGAGACCATTCATTGCTTATCCCAAACAAGCTTCAGTCCTAACAAGCGATGCTCTCTCAACTGTCCTTCCCTAACGCTTCCCTCAGAGAAGTGTGCTCTCCAACCATCGACATAAATGAGCCTCTACACTACATGAGGGGCTCCTTGACCAATCGCCAACCGCACTCCATTGATCGCGTAGGTATAAAAGCCAGCCCCAAAGCTTAAAGGGGCAAACATCTCTATTATTTTCACTTCCAACTAATTTTATCATCGGGTGAGTTTGGTCAGAAACATCCATCGATAATGATTGCTTGTGCAGGGACCTCGACGAGATTAAGACACACCTTGGGATGACACTAAATCTGCCTTTGGCGAGATTTTGCTATAGGTTTTCTGCACACCTTGGGATCTTGCTAACCGGATCCGCTCCCCACTCCAGTGTCCTCTCATGACCCTTTATGGATTTTCTGGATAAGCTTGAGCCTTCGAGATCCAACCAAGCTACAACGACCTCATGGTAAACGACATTAAGGCAACACCACCTTTAAAGTCAGGTAAGCTTCAATTTTTGAGTCCATAGATATTGAACGGAGATATCCTTGGATTTGATTTGGGAGATTTTTATATGTGCCTCAACATGTTCATCATCCAATTATTTTCAAGTTTGAAATTAATTTTGGCAAATTTTATGATCAACATGCAAATAAAATGGAATTCCTTAACATTATAATGTCAAATATGAGAAAAAAAAAAAAAGAGGTTAAATAGTCAATCCAAACTTTAGCTACTAGAGATTTAAGTTTGGGATCAATCAGTCAAATGCAAATGCAGTACATGGATAGATGCTTATCCTAAGATAGGCAGATTATTAGATTTCCTTGTATTATAAACGGAGTTGATACTTTGTAGCCAAAGACACTCTTCTTGCTGAATTAAATTGGTAAAACTCATACTATATTAATGGTTTTGACTGATACGATAATATTGCAGCTGAAAGTTGAAATGGTTAGATGAAGGCAGGATGCTGAAGTGAGTAGAGTGCTTGACAAAGTGGGAGTCAAGTGCACTGGTTAATGTAATTGTGATGATGATGCCAAGAAACATATAGCGCCGTGTTGATCAGCTCATCTTGATGGAGATTAAGTAGGTGGCAAAGTACCCAAACATGTCCTAAAGTGTTTCTTTAAACACCATCACATGACAAAGAAGTGATTGATTAAGATGACAACTCGAAGACTGCTTGCTCGGCCACCCCCATCACAGACACAGCCGAAGCTAGCTGGTGTTCCAACTCCAAGAACAAGGAGCAGGTTGGCAGATAAGTTAAAAGATGCAATGGGGGCGGAGAAAAAGGTGTAGGGGGGAGACTTGGAGTCGACGGGCACTCGAGAAGGGCACATGGGGAGCACCTTGGAGGCTTTTAACACTTGTCGCCATGGCTGGGAATGGACCTCCCTCCCCACTTGTCGCCACCTCCTGCCTCCACAACCATGCTCGCTGCTGCATGCAGCCTCTGTGTGTGTGTGTGTTGTGTGTTTGATGATTCGCATCCCATTCCTTCATTAATTATGGTGACTGTGACTTTGATGATGGTGAGATTCGTTGGAGCTCATGCATGGAGGATGAAGAAGCAGCGTCACATTACGTAGGAAAGCTTACGTGAGGCGTCGCATGGCATGTGTATTGCGCAGAATAGTCTGCACGTAGATTCCATGCAATGAATCGAGACAATGCAGCACCGAACGCAAGAAAGGAGACTGGAAAGCTGGGAAGGTTGGCTGTACCCTTTTCCCTCTCTCAGCAGTTCTTATCCTCTTCACATATTATTTCTGGTCACCGTCCTTTGAATTCCTTCCCTGCATCGTCATTCTTTGCACTTGTTATCCTCTAAAATCTATTATCTCGAGCCACCATTATTTGCTGTTGTCTTTCCCTGCTCTGCCACTTCGAGCAATTCTTATCCTCTTAGCCTAATATCTCCACACACTTTCCATGGCATTCTGCCTTTCTGCCACTTCGAGCACTGCCTCCTTGAGCAGTTCTTATCCTCTCAACCTAATACAACCTTTGCCTTTGCTGGGCTGGCTTCGTGCAACCTTGGAAATGCTTGTCTCTTGCTTCATATGGACTTCAGCTGGCCACGTTTATTGATGTTTTCGCTTTACTCTACGGGGACTAAGCAATGTACAACTGCAGCTCTTCCTTTGTTTTCTTGTGGTTGCTGATGGTGTCGGCATGAGCCAGGGTGTGGGAGTGGTCGACACGCTGGGTACTGTTCTTGACTTGGATTTGATGGTCCCGAAGGATCAGAAGATGACGATGCCATGAAAAGAATGTTGGTGGTGGCCTCCCCATGTTGCGGGTGGAGAAAAGTCGCAGCGATCGGTGCAATGGTGTTGGTGGAGGCGGCGATGTGTCAACCCACCGTTGGCCTCTACATCACATTCTTTGCCTTGTGGACGGACTGACACGATGAAGCACTGCTCTTGTGTGCGTCCCCCTCATGCATGCAGTCAGTGGGCGAGACCAAGATGGAGCTTCGAGGACACTTCCCTCGAGTTGTCTTCATGATGTTGTTGGAAGAACTCCATCTATTGATTGGTCGATGCAAGAGCGATACCCGTTTTCCTTGTTCACTACATTCGAGCCTGGACGTAACCTACGCTCCTGGTCAAAATGGAGAACAGTAGTTTCATGCTCCAAGAAGATGAGCCATTGGTGTTGAGAGAGAGAAGAAGAAGATTGATTGAGTGTGAAGGAATTGTAGCAGTGTATAATAAATATCATGATGCTTTTTGTATTGGATTCCCTTTCACATGCAAAGCCCAAACACCTCATTTTTGCCGAGGGTTAAGTCCTTAAACAAAGCTTGTTATGCTTATCCCAGACATCTGTAGTCACTGTTTCCCAATTTCCAACTTTGGGATGCCATGCCAAAGTAAGCATCAAACATTGAATAATGACCCACCAAATCACAAAGTCCAAACTTTATTACCACATCAATGGCTACCAACAAAAGCAATCAGTGCACCTAATCCTACCCCTGCAAGCATCATCATCAAGTTGCTCGATTCTTTATCCTAAACAAAACCCATGCTCCTCGGGAAACACACACAATTAACCACCAGTATATCTTGTTGGTAATCAAATCCATATATTTACATGTTTTTATCTTAAGGTTTATCATGATCATTCATTTTTTTTCTTGGAGTTCCTCCAATTGTGCCATGATTTATGCCACTTTTTAGGGATGAGGATCGGTGCCAAAGTCGAGGAGAACCGATTTAGGTGTTTGATTACATTGTCTGATTGCACCTAAACCCTAACTCCACCTCCATCACCAAGGCAAGGTGAGCTTGCTGGTTGGGGACCATGGAACGCACGCAAAGTAGAGAGATAAAGAGAGAGAGAGAGAGTGTGTGTGTCCTTTTTATTGTTACTGCAGATTCTTAGCAGCAAAGTCGAGGCCATGGGAGGGATAAATTAATGAACAGGCGATGGATTCTATGCTTAATCACGATGAGAGAAGCATTAAGAATGGCGATCATGGATTGTGGGATCGAAACGTGGCCATCAGCTGATCTCATTTGCGTCGGAGGCTTTGCACAGATTCCAAGCTGTCACTTCCGTGGTTTTGTGGGGAGGAGTAGTTTAATCGGAGCTGCAGTTGCCGCGCTTGGCCTTTTTCTTATGGCCATGTCAACACAAGGACAAATGGATGGTGCGCTGCTGCTGCTGCTGCTGCTGCTGCTGTCTTCTTTCCCTAAGAATCGGGTTCTTCTCGGTCACATCTCAGTTCCGAGAGCTTGCTTTCACAGATGTGTTTGAAGTCGACATGCCTTGAGAAACAAGTAGTGTGATTTCTACTTCTAAACAGGTACTGCATGCAGCAAACTTTCAGCTGCTTGCATTCCAAGAAATTCTACTGCTGACACTGTGAAGGATAGCATCAGAACTGACCATTTCAATGCGAAGCAGATAGCTGAGATGTGTTTGCTACCAACCTGTAAATGGCTGTCATGGGGGAAGTGAAGCATTCGAATGTGCTTCCATCGTAAATTCTCTTTCCTAAGAAGAGTACTGTTTCATTTGACCCCTCTCTCGAAGCTGGACTGCCAGAGTGATCACCATGGCACTGCAAATTGCTGAGCTTTGTGAAGGTATTAACTTGTTGAGATGACAGGGGGCACACTGAAATGGACGATGAAGTGGACTTGCAGCTTCCATCTCAGCTATATGTTTCTTACATTGATTTTTCATGTCATGATCAGTAAGACTCTTCAGCACCATTCTACATTGTGCACTTGAAGCAGGCCTTACCTGTTGATGCAGACATCCACAAAAGCTTCGGGATTGATCAGAAACAGAGGAAACCATTTCTAATTACAACTTCCTTCACAGCTTTCTAAAACTGCTAAATCTAATGAAACAAAAAAGAAAGTTGCATCAATCACTAGCAGTTCTCAATCTGGTGTTGAAGTATCAAAACTTTTGGAACCATTTACAGTCACAAACAGCCTCACAGCATTACTAGCTGAACTCACATTAGCAAATGCAAGCTTATCTGAGGCAATGAAATATGTAGCTTTCCACGAAGAAGATAAGACTAGCATTCATGTATTATGTGATGTAATCGAGATTAGATCCATAGAGAAATCAATCTTGTTTACAGTTTTTGGCACATTGACATCTCAAGTGTAGCTTCCTCAAGTTCCACATCCTGCAGTGGCACATCTCCACTTGAAGCAACTAAGATACGATACGATACGATACGATCGCGACATCATTTTGCGATTTCTTGTGACTCCGAAGGTTTATCAATGGCAATTGCCACTGATTTTTGACTCATCGGCAATTGCCACTGATTCAGAACACCATGATCGAAGCAACGAAAGAATCGGTATCGATGCATCATAATTCAGTAATTCTTGCAAGTGAACTAAACATCGATAACTCAGCAGACTTAGCATTCAGTGCATGAGGATGAAACCAGGAATCACAGAGAACAAACACCTGAGATATTTCACTTTGACACCATGCCTAGCGTTCCCAATTGGAGCTCAAGATCATCCAAACTGACATTATGAATCCTCTCTCCATGCCTAGGCTTCACTTTCCTCCTCCCGAATTCAAATTCCCTGCCTCCCTTCCCTCTCTCTGACACCTCTCCTCGTGGACAAGTTACCACATTCGATGAAGTGGCAAATGGGTTGACAAAGTTGTAGGTTGGAGATGCTGGAGCTGTCATCTGGAAGTTGATCCACCCGCTTGATCCAACTGATTCATCACCTTCAGATGTTGTATCAGCTTCGGTGTACAGAGAATTGAGAGAAGAGAAGAGTTAGACGAAGCTTCAACCCAGTGAATGCATCAAAATGCTTTCCCTTTATTTTTGTTTCTGAAATCTCTGATCAGCCCAGAAATTGTCTTTTAACATGAGATGTTTTTGTTTTCTTTCTGTTTCATGAAACATTCATCAGCTTAAATGACCTCAAGGTTTACTTTCAAGTGATATTATCTCCAACTTTCTCTTCTCCCTAAAGCAAGATGGAGAGTGGGAAAGAAGAGATACACACTTGGAGTGATGTGAAAGAGAATTATGGCAGTGGAGACACAAACTTCGAGAATCCAAACTTTGATTTTGGCTTGAATGAGTACCTCTAGCAACCACAGAGGAGAAACATAACTAAAGATCTATTTTGTAACAGATAGAACACAAATTAGCTTTCAAATAAAAAGATTGAACTCACAAAACACATTAAATAGGATCTGTAAAGGATGAGATCAGTCCATCTTGCATGATTCCAGACGAAGGCTCGTCAAGATCAGAATTTGAGTTCATTTTCATCGACAAAATCACAACTTGTGTGATCTCAGATGATTGTCGACCTTCACGGCCACTACTGATCTCTTGTAATCCAACAGCTTAAAAGAGAGACCAGAGGAAGAAGAAAAGAAGGGGAAAAAAGAGCGAAGAGATAGAGACCTTGCGGTAGGTGGTGCCGTCGTCTTTGACGACCCACCCGGCCTCGCGGCAGAGGGCCTCGAGGACCTCGTTACTGTCACAGCCCGGTCAAAATCTTGGCGGCGTCGCTTGTTGTTCTCCCTCTCCTTCCACGTCGGTAGCCGCCCGCTTCCCGAAGTCTTCCCTCTCCTCTCCCCCTCCCCACCCACCACCCGGCCTCAAAATTGCATCTTTCCCTCGTTCACCCTCTGTTCCAGCCCCTCCCTCTCCATTTCACCTCCCAAAATCCATCTTTTTGGCCATGCAAAGCTCCTTGGTGAGAGACGAGTGCAGGAACTTGGCGAAACGGTCAGCCTCTTCTCCTTCTATCTCTCCTCGGACGCAGGAGTCTGCTAAGACTGCTCACGAGAAAGAAAAACTGCGGTCTTCTTTTATTGCAAGGAGATTAAACAGATCGACACGGACTACTCAGCTGCTCTCTCAAATGCTTCTTTCGAGAGAGCTTAGATTTCTCTTCGTTTTACCCAGGTTGGAAGAACGTTAAACCGGTCGATTCCCCCACAAAAGGAAAAAGATTAGTCGATGCTCCGGAGGCCATTAATGGAGGTCTGTTCGTTGTTGGATGAGAAGATCAAACGGAGGCATCTGAAGAACTGTATGGAGTCACTGAGTTGCACGAAATTATTCGGAGTTCTTCCATGGATTAGCACAAAATTATTGTTGCATGAGAGGATTACAACGGAGGCATTTGCAGAAACATGTGGAGCATCAACTGGCTTCAATTCTCTCTTTTAGCATCATTATTGTGGCGCAATCTAACATCTTCCTTCCAAATAAGTCAACATGGAGATCAATCACAGTCTTCCTTTTTATGATTGTTGGTCTGCTCTGCTTATGCTTGTCAGGTAGAAGAGAAGAAGAAATGCTACAGATTTAGGGAGTGGAAACTGATGCCACCACCAATACATTCAAATAGATCTTTAGTTGATAATTGGAATTTATAATTGATATGGGGACAGAATTGGTTAAAAAAAAGTTTAATTTCTTCACATATTCAATTGGATGAAGTTTTCACAAAAGTCTTTTTTTTTTTGTTTTATTACTTTTTTACAAGACAGTGCCTCTCTTCATGTTTTCAAAAAAAAAAAAATCCTTTATTCCTCATAATTTCTGAAATATTCCTCCATAAAATAATTGGTTCATAGGATGAATTGATATAATCTTATATAATAAGATTTACATGTTACATATTTTGAGTTTTTAGAAAGCTTATGAAAACATTAGAAGTCTATTTAAAAATATTTAAATGTATACAAATTAACTCATATAATAAGTGCTTTTAGAAACAATAATAACTTTTTGAATTTTATTTTTATTAAAATGTTTTTGAATAAATTTTAAATAATTAAAAATATTTTTTATGTTTATTTTGAAATATATTATAATTGAGATTAAAAATATAAAAACACATACCTCTAGAAAAAAAAATCCAAAAAGGGAGTTGTTTTGGTATCAGAATTGAAATTTTATTAAGGATTATGAGTTGCTTTCATAAGTGAAATTTCTTTCATCAAATAAGCAAAATTGCATATATCTAAAGTTTAGTTTACCAAATATATCCCTGCAGAAGCTGCATATATACATCAATACCCTGATAGCGATAGACGGCGTATCACGGCCGTACACCTCAGTCGCGTCAATTGATGTTTGCTGTGTGAAAGAAACCAGCCGATTTCCGAGCCGTCCGGTTCGTAACTGACGACCGGTTTTTGGCGAGTCTTCCGTTTCCCGTCGCCTCCGCAGAACCCTAGTGGCAGCCGGCGGCAATGGCGAAGCTTTACCCCGCCCCCCTCTCTGCCATCGTCCTCGTCCTCTTGGCCTCCAGACTCTGCCTTCCTTGCGACGCCTTCTCCGCTGACCGTCTTACAGATCGGCGGCTCCTCGTCCTGGTCGACGACCTTGCTGTCCGGTCCTCCCACTCCCGATTCTTCTCCTCCCTCCGGTCCCGAGGGTACGAGCCCGACTTCAAGCTCACCGATGACCCGTCTCTCGCGTGCTCCGCCGGTACGGGCAGTACCTCTACGACGGCCTCATCCTCTTCTCACCGTCCGTCCAACGTAAATAACCCTCACTCTGTTTGATTTTTGGTCAAGCACTACAATTTTTCTTCATCTTTGGCATCAGATGCGAGGCGAATTGCGTAAAATTTTTGAAATCTGTGTAGGTTTTGGTGGATCGCTGGACCTAGCGGCGGTTCTGGATTTCGTTGACGCGGGGCATGATTTGATTTTGGCGGCAGACTCCTCTGCTTCCGACTTGATGCGGGAGATCGCGACCGACTGTGGGGTCGATTTCGATGAGGCAAGTTGACACACACATGAACATGAGGTACTTCTTTTTGTTTGGTCATCTATATCTTGATTTCTGTTCAGGACGCCACTGCCATGGTTATTGATCACACTAGCTATGCAGTCTCTGAGACAGAAGGTGACCATACGTTGATTTCTTCTGATGATTTCATCAAGTCCGATGTGATTCTGGGTGACAGGATGATCGAGGTAAAATAGTTTGTTTCTCTCCTTGTGTGGGTATTTGGACATTCTGTTTTCAGTTTTAGATGATGAAAAGGAAGCAATATATCTTGACTTCTTGACTAAATGATACTAAGATCTCGGAAGCGTTTCATTTGTTTTTGGTGATGAGGCACACAACACTGATAAGAGGGCTACATAAAAGGCTGCATTTCATCACCTTTTGTTAGTAACTTTGGAATGCACCTTCTGTTTGTTCTATTTAAATCTTAAGCCTTTTATAGTATGCTTATTAAAATCTTTTGTCACAATTTTTTCATTTTGTTTCCTGTGAGTACCTCAAATTAAATCCCCAGTCACATTTGACAATCCTCTTTAGATATATTTTATAAGTGATTAAATAAATTTCCTGCTATACTTTTTTTTCCGTATCCTTCTCTATCTGTATTGTCCAAATCTGTGCACCTTGATAAATTACTTTAGCCCTCTTTTCGCCGTTCAAAGTTTGAAACATTAAGCATTAGTAGATGCAGTTGTTGCTATTGAGATCTTAATTTGTCTAATATATTATTTTGGTATCACAATACAAATATCTCACCTTAACCATTGTGCTCCAGATGCATAGGTGCACCTCATCTGGACTTATGATGATGTTTTGTCCCTGTGATCACAGTACATGATTCAAACTACAAGAACAAGCATGAGCAATATATGGTTAAAAAAAAATCAAAGAAAATCCAAGTCAAATATCATTCTTCTGGAATCCATCATAGAAATAATTCAATAATCAAGTCGACATACAAAAAAAAAATTATGGTGCCCAGCAACATTGCTTATCTTTTGTGTTTTTGTACTAGTAAAAAGTAAAAAGTATAATACTAGTAAAACACATGTTTGATAGTCTTTTTTTTTATTACTTTCAGAAAGTACTTGTATAAGATTCCAACATTTTAGTACTAGAAGCTGTCTACTATAAAAATTTATAAAAACAAAATATTTGTTCTGTTGAGAAAGTTTGGATATTTGGTGTTTTTTTGGTCTATGTCCAACAAGATGGTGAGGAGAAATTAGATTGGCAAATTGGATCTCTTGTTTGCAGACCTTTTCCAAAATATGTGAACATGTTTTAGTTCTGTGTTTGCCAAACATTTAGCACAATTGTTTCTGATTTAGTTCAACATATACCCAACAATTCAGCAAAAGAATATGTTAGATGCCTAAACCCTCAACCCTGAACCATGATCCTAAATTCAAAACCATGTTTCTGATGTATTCCCCAGTCTCCACATGTACATCTACAAATCCATGTTAGATGCTTGTCCTTGGGATTTTTGGGTAGGACCTGATGGTCAGTGCCCACCGAAGGCATATAAAGATTTGGATGGTCATCATATGGTATGTTTTTGCTGGTAGGAGGAATCTTTTTTGAGGGATGAAGAAGTTTACAATAAGAAATTATAGTAAAACTCATGAGATAATACAAAGAAGTTTAAAGCTACTAGCATACTATCAGATTACACTAAGTCAACATTGTGCATTAATAGGTCTTTTTTCTCCTCAAGCCTCATGGGAAGGCTCAGTTAAGACATGCAGATGGCAAAATGCATTATGAAATTCCATGCAGTCCAGTGAAGTTCCTCGGTGAAGGTTGCTTTCCAGCTGGTGGTCCATCTTCAGATTTCCTCTTGAGCCTGTGGTATAATTTCTTTTGTGATGGTGGATGATATAATGATGTGTTTGCTTTGTAAGATGCTCTAAGACACTAAAATAGTGCGTAATATAGCTTATTGCCCATTATTAATCAATGACCAGCTGGCTGCTTCTTTTTTAATTACTTAACATCATTATTCTTCACTATGTTCTCTGTCTCTGACACTTTTTATTGCACAGGGTCTTGTTCTCTTCCGAGGCATTGGCCACTCACTACATGCTGCTAATAGCTTGGTAAAATCTTCCTGTTTTCTTTTGCTGATTCCAGTTCAATGACTTTAGTATATCACTGGTTTTATTTGTCAGTTTACCTTGTTAATAGCAATTACCATTTACTGAGCCAGAAAGTATGCTCCAGGTGTTGAAAGTTCTTTCTGCCTCTCCTGCTGCATATTCTGCAAATCCATCGGCAAAGCTTTCACGGCCTTCCTCACTTACAGGATCTGCAACATCATTAGTTTCTATAGTGCAGGTAGTAATGTGCTTCAGTTTATTGTTAACTGATGTATTACTTGTCCTCCAACTATGGCGTACTGAGTAACTGAACTATTATGTTATATCACTTTCACAGATTCAGGTGTCATATTTTTTCGCTATATTCATTCTTTCTGATCTAAGTTTTTTGGAAGCAAAATTTTCTCCAAGCTATGCCAGTATATTTTGTAGTTATAGTAACCTAGGTTCATGTGATTTCTAGCAGTATATTCAAATCTTCTGTAGTTTTGGATGAACGGAAAGGTATTGCCCCAATGATTTGGAAAGAGCTACAGTGTTGAAGCAGTAAAAAACTACACGTAGTATACACAGTATGCAGCTACATATTTGGTTCAGATATAAATAGTTAGAAAAATTGTTAATAATGTATAATTCAGTTTGGATTTAGGGATGAATTGAAATAATAAATAATAAATAATAAATAATGCTATTATCAGATTTCAGAATTTATTTTTGAATGGAATGCTGTTATACTTGTATAAAGACATATGTAATAAGTCACAAGAAAAAGTTAAGAGGCTTAGGAAATTGGTACTCTTACTGAAAATAAGTAATGAGAAGAAGGATCTTGTGCAGTTACTGAAATTGGTACATATTTGGCAGTCAATTGTATATTAATACCACTGCCAAATATTGTTATTGTGAAGTCAGATAACTTCAAAAAATTGACTGGTTTTTGTGTTGCAAAGTCATGATTGCCTCTGGCCATGTGTTATGTGTCAACATAAACTGCATTTTGGAGCACCAATGTCACATTTTCTGCCTAAACTCTAAAGAAGTAATCTGGGATGTTTCCATGAACCACTACCAGTTCTACAGTAGACCTTTGAGGTTTATTTTGTTCTGGGGAAATAATAGCAAATATCCTTAATGCTACTAAATTCTCTGTAACTTCTCCCCTGCTTTTGTTAATTAGAACTCCTCTAAACAACAACATAGAAAAAGATTGCTCTGGCAGCAGATCTATGAACTTGTATTTCAATGTTAAGCACAATTAGGAATATATCCAACACAACTAACTCGATGCATGAGGTAGGAACCACAACCACCAAAAGCTGTCATTCAGTAGAAAAATGTTTCGGCTTCAAATATCTAATGCTTGATTCTCACTTTATTATATCTTATGCATTAATTTATTTAGCAATTTAATCAAAAATATATATTTTACATATTGTTATTATTTGAGAGATTAGTTTAATCTCTGCTTACCTTTTTTATTTGATCCGCAGGCAAGAAACAATGCTCGTGTTTTGATCACTGGTTCTTTAGATATGTTCAGAAATCGGTAAATCACTGTCTGTTAGTTCTAATGTTCTTATAATTTATTCTAACAAATTAATGTTGGTTGCATCAGTTTTTTTAAATCTCGTGTGCAGCAAGCTGGAAGCTCTATCAAGTAAGTGTTCTTTATTTGTACAACTCCTTATCTGTTTTGTTACTAAACTAATTCCAATTTAACTTAGACTTGTATATGAAAACCTTTGCTGGCTTTCTTATCTAAAGAACATTATTATTGAAAATGTTTGGTCGTTTGCTCACTGTCATAGTTATACTGTCAAGAGGAAAGGAAACTCTCTCTTTCTCTCTCACTACACTTTCTCCTTTGAAGTCGTAAATTTCAAACAACTATTTGTAGACTATTTATTCAACATCATTCTATTGTGAGGAAAACCTGTTGAAACTTTTCACATAGCTTCCCTTCATATAGTTTTTCTCCACACCTGACTCCACTTCTGATTGTGGACATGTGATCATGATGATCCTCTTCCATGTTTATTGCAACATTAGATAGATGTGGTCCTTCTTGTGTAAATTTTCTATATAGATTGGCAAGTTTTCTTTCTGAGAATTTTGAAAAATGTTGGATCAATTGGCTGCAAAGGTAGTTTTAACTTTTAAACATTTAAGAAACTGTCTAAGGGGAACTTTGCCTTGCTGTCACAGGCATGAGAAGTCTGGCAATGAACAATTTGTCTCAGAGATTAGCAAATGGGTCTTCCACGAAAGGGGCCATCTCAAGGTGAAGGATTTTAGAAACTTAGTTAATCACCGTCCACAGATTTTCACTCGTAATTTGCTGAATGAAATCAACATGTAGTTGGAAAGTTGATGTGATTTTATTAAATATTGTTATGGAAGTGAAATTATTTTTATTTAAGATTGTTAGCATTCATTGCCAACTGCTGTATATATGCAGGCTGTTAATTTGCACCATCACAAAGTTGGAGAAACAAGTGAGCCATCTATGTACCGGATTAATGATGATTTGGTAATTGTTTTGTAGCCACAAATGTTGGTGTTCTGAGCATGAATATAGGGAATAATAAACAGGTTGTTGCTTGCGTATTTTTTCTAAATGAAATTTTGGTGAAGGAATATTCTGTTGAAATCTATGAATGGTCTGGTTCAAGCTGGGAACCATACCTAGCAGATGATGTGCAAGTTCAGTTTTATATGATGAGCCCCTATTTATTGAAAACCTTGTCCACTGACCAGAAGGTACATTTCAGTTTCAAAATTGTCTAATCGTGATCTTCAAATATCTTGCAGACAGTAAATACTTCAGTTTCCTAAATCCTTGTGGTTCTTGTTGCAGGGCTTATATTCAACTTCATTCAAGGTTCCTGATGTCTATGGTGTATTCCAGTTTAAGCTGGATTACCAAAAGCTTGGATACACAAGCCTATCACTTTCAAAATAGGTGTGTGATGTCTCCGTAGTTGGTAGTTTCTTAC
Source organism: Musa acuminata AAA Group (assembly GCF_036884655.1). Lineage (NCBI taxonomy): Eukaryota > Viridiplantae > Streptophyta > Magnoliopsida > Zingiberales > Musaceae > Musa > Musa acuminata. Next base: position 9,378,748 of record NC_088338.1, on the reverse strand, counting down.
TGGATTACCAAAATCTTGGATACACAAGCCTATCACTTTCAAAACATGTGTGTGATTTCTTCAGAGTCTGTAGTTTTTTACACTGATACTGGATAGTCTGGATTTGGGTCACGTTGTGCTTTTCTACACTGATACTGGATTTGGGTCACATTGCGGTTCCTTTTATATTCAGTGGTATAATCACTGCATTGATTATAGCTCTTTTCCCTATGCATCAGAAACATAACTTGGTTAAATGACCCAAAGATTGTGATCAGTACCATGGAAAATAGTGGCTCTGATTGGCAGATGGACTAGACTATGAACTAGTTAGATCACTTGTGCACTTGTGAACAGGAATTTGTTTTGAAACACTGTAAACAAACACAGACTTTTGTCAGCTAGGTTTTTTATTGATAGGGTCATTCAGTTCCTGCAGAACTTACTTTTTAACTATTCTGATAAGGGGTAGGGCTATGCGGAGAGGAAAAGTTTTTTTTATGATAAATTTAATTATATTTTGATAAGGGGTAGGGCTATGTGGAGAGCAAAAGCTACTAGAGCCACATCAGGCTTGTAGATAAATTTAATTATATTTTGTTCCCAATATAGATAAACAGACCTAATCAAATTTAAACTGTTCTTTTGCAGATACCTGTCCAACCTTTCCGGCACAATGAGTATGAGAGATTCATAACAACTGCTTTTCCATACTACGGAGCATCATTCTCAACTGTGAGTTCCCTATGTAACTCTTTGTTTTGCTTTTTAGCAAATCAGAACAATAATGCTAACAACACAGCTAGCAAAAATGACTTTGTCGATGCATGGCATTGCATCTTTTATGTCCCATTCCAGAGTTTTTATCTTATGCATGTATGATGTATAAGAAACTATTGTAGAAAATGGCAAGTATGCCTCACATATAAATTTTTTTTTTCTTTATTTCTGACAGATGGTGGGATTTTTCGTAGTCACCATTTTTTACCTCTACAACAAGTAGATGTGACGGCCGGTGATGGATTTGTGAACCTGTGTCTAAGATTGAGTGGGCTTGAAGAAATTCTGGGTAGCATATTTAATGCCCAAATTGGTTGTTGCACTATTCAAAGATCTAAGTTATTTAAGGCCATTGGATCTAGGACTTGCCAACATTCTTGTCTTCACTGAATTGGAGTCAGCATTAGGGATCATAAAAATGTCAACTCTATGGGTTCAGGGTTAAGAGGTAGCGCTTGGCAAAAACTAGAAAATGATGTATTTTCCTCCTAGTAAAATATTACATGAACCTTTTATCCGATAACAAGAGCGTTGGCAGCAATGCTACATAAGCTTTTTTGTTGTCAATAATGGTCAAGTGGTGGGAGAGAAGACTTTCTTTGAACTTGTGATTGGATTCATGTGTTCAGTGGGACATGATATGATCATCCGAACTAATGCCATGTTACAGAGTTAAGATGTATCACTGATGTTTCTGAACCTTGATATCAGGTGTCTCCATCCTACGTAGATTCTTCTGAACCTTGATGGTCTTGCAAGCATTGGAGGAGAACGTTGTATGCATTAAAGCATCCAACTCCAAGACTGTGACTTGACAGGAGGTTTATGATCATTGTGTACCTGTTTGATTCCATTAAAGCGATTTCATCATTGATAGAAAAAAAAAAGGAGTCTCTTTGGTTTCATGTTTAATAACTTTTTTTTCTTGAAATGATTTTACTCCTATTCTCCTCGTGTTATACCTCCAGTGCAGAGATCATATATGGTGTGTAGCACTAGGGCAAGAGAGGATGAAGAGGCGTCGAGAAAAAGGATGATGCAGTGCATGAGGATTGTTCTACTCAGGTTTGTTTCTGCTACGTGACAAAACATTTATGATTGGACTTTACTTTTGTCGAAAGCCTATCATTTGGTTTCTTATTCAGATGAGCAATTGCCAAATTTGGATGATTTGGAAGTGGGTGGTATGATTGTTTATGCGCAGTGGAACTTGGAATTCCTTAATACGATTTGACTTCGGTCTTCATGCCAAACAAATATGGCATCGAAACCATAGACGACATCTTTGCTTGTTGGCCGTGGGCATATTTGTAGATTCTGATGAGCTGTCTCATCACAATCAAATCACTGTCGTCGTCGTCGTCGTCGTCCAGCCAATCTTTTTGGCTGTTTTCTCTTTCAACTCTTTGCTTGTACGAAATTGATGAGATTTGGTGTTGATATCTCACGTTTCTCATGCAGGCATCCCAAGATGATGATGATGATGATGATGATGCCTCCACGACCAAACCGACTCATCTTGCAATTGCTGATGGCGAAACACTAGGCCGATTCACTTTCGTCGTTCCGAAGCAGGTAAACATCGTCGAGGCTAATTGGTTGGTCTTTACGTGACGTCAACTCTTTCCTTCTAAAACGCAGCTTCTTGGAACGACATCGCACCGGCGATGATAAAGCGATCCGACGGCCTGCTAAATCCTCGGAAGATTCGCTATAATTATCACGCGGAGGAGGAGGAGGAGGAGGAGGAGGAGCACGCGTGGTATCAGCTCCGCCATCGAACCTCCCTGGGTAGTCTGGTCCGGGACGAACCGGTCAAAGGTTCGGTGATTTCATAACCTCCAGCTTAATAAATGATATAAATATATATATATATTTAATAGTTTAATAAATATCTAATCAGAGGAGTATTTTTTTTAGAAATTAAAAAAAATTAGCTTTGAAGTTAAATTTGAATATTATTGATAAGAACATTTAGTTTTGATTAAGGAGTAGGAAAACCAAAGATTTATAAGTTTCTAGTATCATTCTTATTCTCAAACATATTTTTTGGGATTCGTCCCAAAAATATAAAATCGTATGAGCTTAATACTTTGTCGGCTTTTGTATTCCAGTATAAATGATGATAAAATATTGAATTATCACATGTACAATATATAATATGTATATATGAAAAAAAAAGGTTGAAAATTCTCATAAGGTACATGTGACCTAAATAGCAATTGACCAGGTTGATGCAAGTTATCAGTATCCAATAATTAGTAGGATGTTGTCAACAGGCGAGCAAACATCTCTAGTGGAGATTCGTTGCTTATATCCACACACACAAAACTCTGTTGTTGCTTAATAGAATGTCTAAAGTTGGCTCATCTGGTAATCCCATGCAGCTGAGATCATATACATGAAACTAATCATGCATGCATTGAACTTTAATATTTTATCAGTCTTGTTTTAGTGAGAACTCTACAACAACAGTCAGAAATGGGACAACAGGGACAGGTTCATCATGCATGCAGAGCTGCTACGTAACCTTGTTTGAACTGTTCTAATACTACTATCAAATGATTCTGATGATGTTATTACAGGCAGTAGTGCTGTGGCCAATGAGAGAGAGAGAGAGAGAGAGAGAGAGGAGTTGCTTCCCAAGAGCTCCATTTGCCCAACGCCTTCCTCTTCTTTCCTCGTTTCTCATGCGTACAGAAGTGTCCACAAAACTGACACGCTTCCTCTTCCCTTCGCCTCTTCGGCAATGTTTTGTGTCGTTAACACGTCCCCGGCTTCCCACATTGCTCTGCTTTCTTTCTTCTTTCCTATATGAACACCTCGAAGGCCCATCGAGTTTCGTTCTCTTCTGGTTTTAGTCCTGTCAAAGAACACCCATTTCTCTCTTCGTCTCTCCTTCCTTTATAGCCTCGTCTTATCATCCTCAGAGTCCATAGACCCTCGCCTCGTTTTCTTTGATTTGTTCTTCGAAGGAGAAGCCAAATTTGATCTTTCTGTTCTTCCTCTCCCTCCCCCTGCATTTGATTTCTGCTGATCGTCTCTCCTTCTTCCTCCACTTTTAACGCTTTTAATCGGGAAAAAACTCGACTTTGATGGGCGCTCACCACAGCAAGAGGCCCGACACGCCGTCGGTCCTCTTGGACGACGGCGGCGGCGGAGGCGGCAAGGCCGACATCCGGTACGTGGCGGAGCTGAGCTCCTACGAGGCCGCCTGCCGCCTCGACCCCGAGCTGCAGGGCTTCGACTCCACGCTGCAGCGGTGTACCAGCCGCGTCATCTCCTCCCTCGCCCTCGGCGTCGAGGTCCGCTCCCTCTCCCTCGACTCCCTCCGCGAGATCACCGGCTGCCTCCTCGAGATGAACCAGGAGGTGGTGAAGGTCATCCTGGAGTGCAAAAGCGACATCTGGAAGACCCCCGAGCTGTTCGGCCTCGTCGAGGACTACTTCGAGAACAGCCTGCACACCCTCGACTTCTGCGCCGCCCTCGAGAAGTGCCTCAAGAAAGCCCGCGATGGCCAACTGATCATCCAAGTCGCCCTGCAGCACTTCGCCGAGGAGGAAGCCGAACCCGAACCCGAACCCCAAAAGGACGCCAAGAAGAAGTACTCGAGGACACTGGAGGAGCTGCGGCTATTCAAGGCAGCCGGCGATCCCTTCACCGAGGAGTTCTTCCAGGTCTTCCAGTCCGTCCACGGGCAGCAGCTGCTGATGCTGGAGAAGCTGCAGCAGAGGAAGAACAAGCTGGACAAGCAGCTAAGGTCCATCAAGGCATGGCGGCGCGTGTCGAGCACAATCTTCGCGGCCACCTTCGCGGCCGTCCTGATCTGTTCGGTGGTGGCGGCCGCGGTGGCCGCGCCTCCGGTCGCCGCGGCCCTGGCCGCCGCCGCGTCGATCCCGATCGGGTCGATGGGCAAATGGATCGACTCGTTGCTGCACGACTACCAGAATGCGGTGAAGGGGCAGCGGGAAGTGCTGAGGTCGATGCAGGTGGGCACCTACGTCGCCATCAAGGACATGGAGAGCATTCGGGTGCTCATCGACAAGGTGGAGATGGAGATGGCCTCGCTGCTGGCTGATGCAGAGTTCGCCATGGAGGACGCACAGGCGGTGAGCATTGCGATGGAGGAGATCAAGAAGAAGGTGGAGGTGTTCATGAGGAGCGTGGAGGAGGTGGGGGAGCAGGCCGACGGATGCAGCAGGGACATCAGGAGAGCCAGAACGGTGGTTCTGCAGCGCATAATTAGGAATCCAGAATGAAGGAAGGAAACCCATGCCATCCATCATTCTCTCATTCACCATCTGTTAACGCCACATGATTTCTTGAATTTTCTTGTTGATCTGTACCTACCTTCTTATGTATTGCATGTATCCCTTCAAAATTAGTAATTTCATGTTTATTCCTTTTTATTCAAGTTTAGAAAATTAATATATATATATATAACATAATAATTATAAGGCACATATACTATTTGCAAACTACATGTAAATGATAAATAATAATAACAACAATAGATTTCAAATTCCGTATTCATCATTTACCCTTTACAAAAATATAAAGCTCAAATGGGATGAAAACAACACACCCCAAAGTTCAGAAAACCTTAAGCAGAACACAACCGATACCACAAGATTGTATGTATCGACTACCATCATCAATCACCCACTTCAACACTTGCTAGTCATGCATTGTGATCTGATGCCAGTGCAATATGCAAATGAGAAAAGAAAAGCACAAGACCAAGTACTAATAAATTGTCTGATAATCTAAGAAATAAATCCTTTTTTGTTTCAGTCGGAATAGAGGAATCACAGCATATCACCGAGTCCGAATAAGACCTTTTCAAGAACCACATACTTAAGAAACTACACAAAGTCTGATGAAACTTTCAACAAATAAAGCATGGAACAAGTAGCCGACACTGTTTGGCATGACTAGAAATCCAAATTGGAGTCGATCTCTCATGGCTCAACCGTCGTCACCTGCTGCCACTCACCATCCACGGCTTCCTTCCACAATGTGACATTATTGTTCCCGTCAGCTACAGCTAAAATGTTTCCGGTGAGTGACCATGATACTCTCCAAACGGGGGCGTTGAAGTTATTCAAAACTTTGCCCTCCCATTGATCTCCTTCCTTTGCCACTGTCCATATGACGACTGTTCCATCCTGTGAAGCACTGGCGATAGTAGATTTTGGAAGCCCCAAGTTTGGTGCCCAAGCTACATCCCGGACCCAGTCGGAATGCATCTGGAGAGCCGGAAAACAGTCCATCTTCCAGTTACCATTGTAAAACTTCCACACTTTAACAGTGTTATCACAGCCACCGGAAGCAAGCTTCTGCACAGGATCAAGCTGTCCTGAACCAACAAGGACACCTGGGGCCAAAGCTGGAGCCCATGTGACCGAAGTCACACCCACTGGATGCGCCTGATCGATCCTCGTAGTGTCCCAGCCACCATCAGTTCGTGCAGTAAAGACTGAAATGTTTCCGTCTGAGGAACCACAAGCCAAGCAGAGGCCGAGCTCATGAGGCGCCCATGCAATAGAGTTAACAGAGCTCTTGTGCTCGGTGAAAACATGTGCCTGAATCCACTCATCGGGTTTGCTCCCTTCCTTCCATATGATCACCCGGCCATCATAGCTGCAAGACGCAATCATAGACCCGAACTTGGGATGTGCCCATGCAACTTGCCAGACTGGCCCATGGTGGCCACTCAGTGTGGCAAGGTGCTGGTGCGAAGAACCACTCACACCAACAATCTTGATCGTCATATCCGAAGATGCCGTAGCCAGGCGCTTGCCATAGTAGTCCATCGCCACATCATGGACCACATCCTGGTGACCCGTCTCTATTTTCTGCGAAGGCATTGTTCCAGTCCTGTATTTCTCTTGCAAATTCTCTGTTGGGAACAAAACAATAATGTATGAAAGTGTCTGATCGAATCAAATTCGAACCATAGGGAGCCCTTTCAGCTCAATCTAATGTAACTATTATGTTATTCCGATTATCCAAGACCAGATGTAACAATTTGGAAATGAGTACTTTTTATCTTTCCATGTTTCTTAAGCATTCAGAAGTCCTATAGGAACAATATTGTTGGTACAAAATTGTGCAAGCAAACCAAATTCAAAATGTAGGCATTCCTCCTTTTTATCCAAAATCAGATGTATACAATTTCAACTTAGTAAAACAACACAATATTACATTTTCATGTGTATAAAATTGTACTATATAACTAATATTTAGCAACAATTTGACATGTGAAAAACAAAAAGGACAAGAGAGGCAATATGCGCCATGCATTGAATTTTTGATATGCTAATTACAGGAGAAAGATATATGCACTGAAATAAGCCAGTCAACGGAAAGAACTATAGAGCTACACAAATAGAACATGAACAGATCAATCATTGCACAAATCCAGATCAGGCCAATATTAATAACTGTTGTAAAAAAGTCCAAAAATTTCAGGAACTAATCAATATTAACTCTTGCATCAGATCAGCGAACAAAAACTTATGATCGCAACAAGCCAATGAATGCAATCTGCACTTAGCCAAGGCGATTTGAACAGTAAGGGATTTACGCGTCATTAGAACCACAAGTAACTACGTCAAACAAACATAGGAAAAGTGATCGGATGAACGGAACCGTGGAAACCACAGATCGTCGAACGGTTGGGCAATTCACCAACGCAAAAGACGATTGGGCCTAGATTCCGTTTGCCCGTCACCAGATCTGCGAAAACCAAATCCAGATCTGATCGAAAAGAAATGCCTTCTCGAAAATTGATTGCGAAGATGTAACGGTTAGCAAGAGATCCACTGAAAGGGCTCAAACAACTACAAACAGATCGATCGAGAGACGAAGCTTACGATTTGGAGAGCAAAGGAAGGCCTCGAAGAACTTCTTCAACGGGGAGAAAGAGGAGAGATGCCGTCGGCGCCGTCTGCCGGACAAAAGAGGACGGGAGAGAGCCGACGTTTCTTTAGGTTTGGGGATCGAGTGAATTGGGCGCTCGTTTTCCGGAATTAGCCCTCTCTTCCTATAAATATTTCTCGGACTAGCCTCGACTCCAAATTAATACGGACACTATACTGCTTTGACCAGCATGGTATTTTAGTAAAAATGTGTATTTCTAATGGCATTTAATCTATTTGACCCGTTAACCCGAATTGACGCACTTGCGGGTGAAGAAAAAAAACAACCCGAACCCGATCGATACATCGAACAGTTTAAACGGGCCTTATTATGCCCAAATTATTAGCCTATTCGGCCCATTAGATGTCGCCTCATTCACACACCCCTGCTGCGGCTGCTGCTGCTGCTGCTGCGGGTCTTGGAGAGTGCCATCGCCGGCTCCCCCATGCCGGAGCTCTCAAGATGGTTGTTGCTGTTGTAAAATGTCATTGTTGTCGACAGGAACATCATCGGTATCTGACCTTTGAGGCTGCAATGCAGTGAATGGCATCTCCATCTATTTTCTCTAGGTGAGTCAGCTTCTCCCTTGAACCCCATCAGAAGAAGAAGAGGCGTGTCAAAGCCGTGTTGAATTTGAAGCCCATGGATGGTGGTCAAGTCCATCAGGTTCGGTGGTGAAGAAGCTCGAAACCCAATTGAACATGTTTGATATGTTTCCATGACAAAAATGCGCATGTTAGAGATGTTCTCATTACATTTGTTTAGCAGATGATGGGACTAAAAATGAGTGAGTTCAGAGAAGATGGTGTTGCAGAGTAACAAAGAGGAGTAAGTCTATGTATCATTTCAGTAGGTAAAGTTGCTTCCAAACAACCATTTGCATTTCAAAGTTGAATTCGTCACATATGTTTAGTGGTTGGCAGGCACTTTCAAGAGCACTTAATGTGATCAGGTACCTGTAACATGCACGCACAAGCTCTTGTTTGAGATCCATTAATACTAGTGGGTCTTCGGCTGTTTATTATACTGCTTAAATTTCTGTATGCTTGAATAGGTTTTGCATTCAAGCCAATATTTTTGGATACTTTGATTCCATTGCATGTGCAAGTTTGGCTTCAACACTCATGAAATCTCTCAGAGGAACTCATTCAATCTTGAATTTTCTGGCACATGGCTTTACTTTTCTTCCACCATTACAATATATGATGTGCTTGGGGATCTTCATTTTCATTCTTTGAATCATGTTCCTTGGAAGCACCAGCAAAGGTAATTGTAGATGATTGGAATCATATTAGTTGGTTTGACTTCCAAGTGCTTCTGCATCCAGCAAGTGTTGGCACTGAAGAGATCCGTGCATTGCAAGACTGCAGGAGAGCTAATAGATGTTGATGCGGCAGAGGAAAGGGCAGCTGAGATAGTCCCAGGTGTGCTGCTGTATTGATGAACTCCACATGCTTGGCATTGAAGTGCTCCTTCCTGAGCAATGTCTTGTACAAGGAGATGGCCCCAGTGCTGGTTGTTGAGACAGTATGAGGGATGACAACCCATGGCTTGCTGCTTGATTCTTAATTCATGCATTGACCACCATACACAGAATGCAAGAATTTTCAACATCAGGTGCAGAGAGGAAGATGTGGAAGGGTTGGAAACGTGAAGGTTTCTTGATAGAGACAATGGCCTGAGAACTCCTCAGGTATACAGTCCACCTTATCAGCAGCCCGCAGCAGGCCTCAGCTTACTGAAGAATGATGTATGATTGTGTAGATACAGGAAGTGGATGAAGTGAAGGCATGCGGCCTAATGATGCATCTCTTGCTGTTTCTCATTCAAAACTGAAAGGCTACAGCTCTTGTGTTTGAATCTGAACCTTTAAACGTTTTGTTGTGACCAGCAATCAATCCTGTTCATTTCAGATTTGAATTTGTGTGAAGTCTAAACATTTGAATTTGCTAGTGACTGGTTGGATCATCATCTTTGAGACTTTATAAAAGGGGTTGTGGAGGACATGTAAAAGATCATGTCACACCTCTCAGGCACAGGAGAATCATGAGTTGTCTGTGCTTTTGCTGATGATATTTACAAATGATGTTAAAGAAGTCTCAGCTAAGGTTTTACCCTATATAACCTACATCAAGGAGCCTGTCCACTTGCATATACTGCAAAGGAGATTGGGGGTACCAAGGTAGCATATTAATTAGTGTCAGACTTGTGGTCTCATGTGGTTCTTCTCTTGTTTTGGGGGAGTTCATTGCACTTAGAGCCTGTTACAATCAAGAAGAAGAAGAAGAAGAAGAAGAAGAAGAAGAAGAAATGTAGTGCCAAAAACACACGTTGGCATGTGGGACATGGGAGCATTTGTGTGTGTGTGCCAGTGCAGGCTTGTTGTTTTGTGCTGGTTTTGGGACATCCAGAGCATCTGGTTCTAAATCCTTCTCATGTCCCTGTCAAGGCATCAGGCATTTGACCAAGATGAGAAAAATATTTATGAAGGTAGAGCAATCTCTGGATATGCTGGGAAGAGCAGTGCCATGGAGATTGGAGCACATGTCAGTGACGCTAAAGGGGATGTTGACTTCATCCTCTTCAGATTCTCTCATCTAATATGGACTGCAGTGAGGCAGCAGCCATTTGATATGCTTGAGGAAATGCTGCTCATTTGTGTTGATTGTTTTCTTTCATTCAACTCATGAGAAGAGCAAAGCAGCAGGCAGAGGAGACTGACTCCCCCTAAATAGCTACAAGACTAATGCAGAAAAATATGTATCAATTGATAGATACAAGACTCCATATATTTATATGTAATCTTTACAGATCTCAAGCTTAAACTTCGGATATGGACATCAGCTTGGTGTGTTTGTGTTTGACACGATCTGGCTCTATGGCATCTTTTATATCCACAAGATCACAGCCACTAATTTCCCAATTGAAGCCTCTTCTGCTAGGTAAGAAAACTAGTGATGTGAGTTCTTTCTTTGGAGAAAGGAAAAGTGACAAGTTGATTTGATTTGATTAGTATTTCTACTGCAAAAGCACAAATGGATTCTCTTTCGCATCCTGCCATGTGTATGTTTTCCTCTGATCCAACACAAATGGCAGATCCAGCAGCAGGAAGAATCCAGCTTTGTTTTCTCCATAACAGTGACTCAACACAATTATGCTCATCAAGTTGCTTATCCTGCTACAGAAAGTGAGAGTCCATCAGAGTGCAGCTCTCTTCTCAGCCACCATATGCATGTGGCAGAGGAAGCGAATGGAGGAGAGCTGAGTGGCTTCTTCCAAGAATAGCAGGTTAGAGCTCAGCATGGAGCCACTGAACACAAGTCACAAGCTTCATCTTGTTACCCTCATTCATGACAAAATATGTAATTAAAGAAGTGAAAACAGAAGACAAATGATTTTTTTTCCCTTTTTTGTCCGGTTGTTCCCATTGCAATGACAGGTGAAGAGAAAACACCAGAGAGCATGTAAAATAAGCAAAAGAAAGCTAAGGAAAGTTCTCCGATATCTATACAAGTCCTTCTTCTTCTTCCTGAGAACAGTGATATGAGACTGGTCACCAAATTGTTTTCCTTTCTTTCCTTGATACCTGTGGTGGTCAGAAAACAAATTATTTAGGAGAGAGAGATGAAAAGGATAAGTGTGTATCAGCAGCTTAACTGGTCTTGCTGAGGTTGGCTTTAGAGGAGTATAGGATTGAAGGTAGCCTATTTGCTTCTGCAGCGCAGAACTCTCCTGCAAGATGCCATGCAACATGACCAAAATAAGGATCAAAGAAGAAGAAGAAGAGCCAGGAGAAGAACCAGAAGTGCACCTCAATATGAGCAGATGAGAAGCTCCGAGTGAAGTCCAAAGCATTGATGGGCTTCATTTGGTAGTAGCAGTAGTTGTTGTCTTTGAAGCGAGCCTGCAATAGAAGTGGTTCCATGAGAGTATCCAAGATTACAGAAGTAGAGTGCAGCACCGAAACATGCCTTGGAATAGCCGAAGAGAGGGGAGGTGGCAGTGTCAACCAAAACAGAGGAGTGCTCGATGTGTTGCTCCTCTCCGACTCTCCTCTTCTTGCAACCATCTCTGGCCATGGCAGCAGCAGCAGCTGGAGCTGAGACGGGGCAGAGGCAGCCAATCTTCCCAACGCAGAGGTTGGATTTGCGTTGGCAGCGGCATCGCTGCTCATCCTCTTCGCGCAATTGCGGTGGACCAGAGGATGCGTCAGAGACCATGGACAGGTCCTCCTCCTCCTCCTCCTCCTCCTCATCCTCCAAGTACGCAGTCCAACCGGACTGGCACCCACTGCTGCAGTCTGAGCTCATCTCTTCCTCCTCCCCCGGCTTCATTTGACGAGTACAGGATGAGGAGTTCTGCTACCCGTAGCTCTTCTTCTTCTGCTGCTGCCGCTGCTTCCTCTCCTTGTGGTTGGCGACTGCTTTCCGAGAGGCAGACATATTAGTAAGCGGCAGAAGGGGAATCCAAGCCAAATCCCAGACTAGTTTTGTCCCAACGCTGATGACAGGTGCCATCCTCCCCCACCATTCTCCTTTCCTCGGTGCTGGTGAAATGAAGACTGCCAGTTGTGCTTTCAGCTCCTTCTCGGCGAACATGGACACACCAATGGGATGGTGACAAAAATAGCATTCCACCTCTCTATTCTCTCTCTCTCTCTCTGACACATGCAAATTACTACGTACGGACATGAACATACCTCATACTCTTCGATCTGATCTCTCTTTTCTCTCTCTACACTCGTCCGGATTGTGTTGAGAAATAAACGAAGAAAAATCAATAATCAAAGCACTCACCCATCACAATACGATGATGGCTTCACATGCCACATACAATGGACGGAGAAAGCGTCGGAGCCGCTGCGGCGTGTCACACATCAGTCACTGCGCCTGCTACGGACACCATTCCAGTCTCTTTCTTTCTCTCTTTCGTCCAGAGTCATTGGCATCCGTACTGTACGTCATCACTGTGGCCACAAATAAATCTATCGGGAGCAATGCTCATTAACTTTGTCGTGGTCGCCACCATCTCGTGCATGGTGAGCAGTGAGATGACAGCATATCACTGCTGCGATCCTTGTCGGTAGACTAAATGCTGCCCTCGGTCAGCCGGTAATCCACCACATCTCAAGTAAAAAGCTTCTTGGCTTTTCCATAACACAACACAGGTCAGGCCAGTGAAATGTTGTCATCTCTCTGTCCTATCTGCCCTCAATCAGAGAGAGGAACTTGCAGAAAATGGCAGATAGTAGCAGTACTCAACACAGCATAACAAGTGTCCTCCGATCCACCAGTACCACTGTGTCTGGCTATTGAATCAAGGCATGTTTTGAATGGATAACAGCTCGGATTTGTTTATGTGGCTTCTTGACTCTTGTGCAGATACATGAAAGCTTGTCTCATTGGAAGTTGAGTCATGGCAGTACAAAATTCAATTCTCCCCTTTGAGGATATGTGCAAACAGTTCTCACTGGAATGGTGGTGAATCTTGCAAGGAAAAGGCCACTAATCTATTCTTCCATTGATTAACCACATGGATGAGCTCTAAGATTGCAGAGTTTGCTTGGATTGGTGGTAGGCACTCATGTTTGGTGTAGCCCTGGCAAGAAACACAGGCTGCAAAAGGAGGAGCAAGCTTTTCCCCATGAAATCGACTAAACAAGCTGCTCTGCCCCTGCATGCTCTCACGACATAATAGATTGTGCAGGGGAGGCAGGCCATGCATGAAAGGAAGAGCAATCTTTTCCGAAAGAAATGGACAAGAGAAACCACCACTTACCATGTCGAGCTGCCTCCCATGCATGGCACTTCCACAGCATCCTGGTTGTTCCTCCATGGATTGAAAGGTGCGCATCCGATACATGCTTCGAATATTTGATGGAATGCTGAGTAGGTCAAACCATGCACATTCTGGGGAGCTTCATCATTCTCGTAGCTCCAAGATATAATTGACCCTCTTAAGCTTTCGTGGAAGTTTTGATCCTGGGAAGGGGTAACTTCGAGGAATTAATAATTGAAGTACGAAGCTGTAAATGATTTCAGTGTTCATCCCAAACATGCATGATTGACTGGAGTGGAATATTCTACCTTTTTTGGACTTGCTATGATCATAACAAACATGTAGCCGTCCAAACAAGAATGGATTTCTTGGAGCATCCTTCAACAGCCATCATTAGCAGCGCAAGATCCAGGAAACTGAGGCAGACTGTTCATAGCAGAAGAGAAACAACTGTTGTGAAGGTCTTGGGATCAGCAACGAGGCACATAATATATGATTCTTACATGTACTTGGGCTTTAATTGGGCCGAGTTCTTTTATTTGGGCCGAAATGCCACACTTGCAATCTGTTTCCCACCCATTGGAATCGAGTATTCGTAATAGGCAAAAGGCAATTGCAATGTCGATTAGAGACGACGAGAAGGAATACATTGATGACGATGTGTTCGAAAGGATCCAATTGCAATTCTCCAATAGTAGCCAACTGCAAGAAAAGCTGATGAGTCCAATCGAATGCGTGATGGTGTCAGGGACCAACATGCCCGAGAAGTTTCATTTGATGGTCTCTCATGTACAGTTAATTCATTGTTAATCCATCTCTCTCTCTCTCTCTCTCTCTCTCTCTCTCTCTCTCTCTCTCTCTCTCTCTCTCTCTCTCTGTGTGTGCAAACGTAGGGTTGGAGATGGAGGCTCCTGTTCTTTGCCCTTGTAAGATGGAAGCTGGATTTCGAGAGAATAATTTGTGTTTGAGAGCACAATCTTCTTCCTCGTCTGTTTCCTTCCCCTAGATTTGCAAATATCATACATTGCTGTATCAGCTTCAGAATCAACAAGAACATCACAGGTCATTCCTCCACATCTATCGATCTTTCGAGCTTTTACCACTGCGGCAGCAGCTAAAAGTTGGCAGTGTCAGAGCGAAAGATCATATCAAAGTAGACATGTAGAAGCTTGGCATGCAATGGCTGCCAGTTGACTTGTTCCATTCCACAAGGAACTCAAACACCAACATGATCATCATACAACTTCCAAGCCATCGAGGTTAAGGTGGCTGGCCTGATGATTGGAGATCCACAGAAAGAGATCTTCCTCACCCGGTTGCTTCCTCACACTCACCATCCTGCGCACCATCAGCAACACGAAAAGGTGGCGATGACAACAACAACAATGATTGATTTCATCGGTGAATCCTCTCTGGATATGGCCCATCCAAAGTATAGTCCCGTCAAATTCGAAGCCAAACAGGAACACGATCGACACAGCGTGCAGTGACGGCATTTGGTGGCTCAGCACCAACAAAGCGATATGGTCCCTCCATCTCCATCTCCATGGCTGTGCGTTCCTATAAGCCACTCACGATGCCATGGCTTCACTCACACAGCTTTAACACCTTTCTGCCTGCGTGCTGACCACCACCACGCTCACGAGACGTATATATACGATAGGCACTTGCATGCATGCATGCATGGGACCAAATTGGGTTGGTACGAGTGATGCAACACATCATTTTGTCACTCAAACAATGAGGAAATGGGTCCATACGAAGCCAGCCTAGATGGCCTGAACTAGTAGAACATGGTGCCCCTTAATCATGCAATGGGAACCTGGAAACAAAAGGTTGACGAGGGAAGGGTACTCTCTGGTTCTCATCTCCCTCTCGTCCATGATTGCATGCGCGCGTGCATGGCTGAGTTAATGATGCATGCGCTGACTTAGAAACTTTCAAGGAAAGTGGAGTTACAAAATGTAACATTATTCGATGAGTTGTTGACAGTAATAACACAAGCCAATAACCTATCAATGAATATACTTATACGAGGCTCCTACAAATACTGAGTCAAGGGGTGTGTCCCCTCGAGATCTGATCATTATTAATTCATCAAAGAGCTTAAGCTCGATCGTGTTATCAAGTGAAAGATAGATTCTTAATGAGACCATTGGATCATGTTATCAAGTTGATGACATATTAAACAATTATCTTACATGTTGCATGTACCAGTAGATCACTTACTTTAGTAAAGCTTTGCCTAATAATATCATGATATAATTATTTCTATAAACTTAGTATTCATCTCATTTCAAATATTGTTGATTTGAATTTTGGTCTAAATAAAATAAAGTGATCTGGGAAACAGCAGACTGAAGGGTCAGCTCGGACGGTACCATATAACTGAGCAAGAAGAATAAAGTAAATTAAACTCCTCGATGATTTATGGGTCAAACCATAATTTAAAGTCAGACTCAGTGGATCACGTTCCTATTTATTTTGATTTAAGAAGATAAATATAAAGCTTGTCCTCGAGGCTCTTGATTCGATGCACAAGTACGCACCATACGATCGCCCGTGGGTTTCAAGTGCCCAACTCATTCCCGCCTCTCTCTCTCTCTCTCTCTCTCTCTCTCTCTCTATCTATCTATATATATATATAATTTATATTCTAGTTAATATTGATTATAAGCATGGAGGGATATATCCGAACGCTATAGAGCTTCGAGTCTTAGCAGGAGAGAGAATGCACTTGAGAGCAACTTGGTAATATGATTTCTGGATTATCATACTTGAAGATAGCATATTAATATCGTAAACATCTTGCTCTGTTCTTACAAAAGCTTATGATATCAAATCCAAGAAATGTGAAATATTCGTAAACGTGGATAGCACTTTCTATTAATAACAAAAACAAATGATTAGAAAGATTATCTCATCATCATGTCATCCACCTTGTTGGGTGGTCCCACCCATGATTTAAGTGATGGGGGCTATGAGGCTAATTAAAATTAGAACACTAATCTTGTATATTTTAGATGAGCAAAACTAATGGTAGAGAGAATTGAAAATTATTTTACAAAATTAACTTTGATTCAGATATCAAGCTCTCTAAATTAATTAGTGTGGATACTAAGATATTAATTTTGCCTTAATTTTTCTTCCTATTTTCTTATTTTTCATATGATTCTTATATCGTGTAGTTAATTAATCTTATTATTTTATTATGAAAGATTGATCTATATTGTCTGTGATTTTTTTTTTCACATTGAAGGGTTTTTTTACATAAATCTTATTTTGTGATTGCCCCGTATTGTTTGATTATTTACTATATATTTGATATTAAACTATATATTATTTGATTCACATAAAGAGGAAAAAAATATATTTCAGGGACTCTAAATCTATTTTTTTTAGTACATATAAGATTATTTGGATTGTTTGTATGTGAATAAAATGGATGATTCAAATACTAGTATGTTCAAATGAATCATATATAATCTTTTCAAGCACTAAAAATCAATGGTGTTAAACAATTTTATATAAGCTCCGTTAGATTAGTTGTGGAAACATTAAGTAGTCCTTAAACATACGAAACCTGTGCCATGAAATTAGTAAATTAATCATAAAAAATAATAATAAACGAGACGGCTCAATGAATGTGTGATTTCATGGAACTCAATAAAGAAATTATTATTATTTCGTGCCATATATACACATATAATTCCTTTTACAGTTGCATAACAATGGCATGCATTATGTGATCGAACATAAACTATAGGCTTTTAGATATCGGTGATGTAATGATTTCACTTCAAAGAGTGGTTATGGAAGGAACTCAATAAAGAAATTATCGTGCATATTGATTTGTGCAGCATACGACAGAAAAACACTGCCTAAATCACAAGCAACACTTTTGCACAACAAAAACACCCAATTAAGGAGAAGATTTCACCATTTTGACTCCTCCTTTAGATGCCAAATTCACGTCTCTCTTTCATCCTTTTCTTACACCAAATTTTTTGCCTTGAAATTAACGTCTTATATTTGCACGCAATTATCTTTCACACCTTGTTAAAATGATTACATATATATATATTTTTGTAGGGAGAGAGAGAGAGAGAGAGATTTGGGGATGAGATTGCACCTTCGATAGTACGTTTTGTATTGTGCCATAACTCGTTCATCCACCTGATTAAACCACGTGTGGCAAAACAAAAGCCCTTCTTTCCGTGCTTAAGGAAACGCTCGTTCTAAAAGATTAGATAATATATATATAAATAAATTATAAAAAGAAAGGAGAATATGAAAACACGAGATATGTTAGAGAGAGAAAATAAGTGTATTAATCAGCCTATCGAGAAAATTGTTTGATCTATTAATCTGGGCCGTCCATCTGTCCTGATCAGATCATTTTTGCTGTTTTTTTGGATTCGGAAAAGGACGGTCGAGATTAAAATGGGAAGAGGCACGAACGGTTTCGAAGGACCCCGAAGGGTGTTTCCGTAGGATTTGCGTCCCATCGCACTTGTATAGATATATATATATATATATATTGGATATATAACAGTATATACTCCGTAGAAACGTCTTCTCTCTCTCTAAAGCGGCCGTCAAAGGAGGAAGAAAAGGACTACACTGCTGCTGTCTTCACAGTCTCTCTCCCTCTGTCCATGTGTGCGTGAGAGAGCGAGAGAGACAGAGAGGGTGTACTCTTCAACCTCCTCCTCCCTCCTTCCATGCCCAGACCCGCGTTTCCCCACGACGGGAAACGCCCACAGCACCCCCGCCCATGGCCCCCTCCCCGGACTTCTTCTCCTCCTCCAACCTTCTGTGCACCGAGGACGCCAGCGCCGTGGCCTCAGGCGGCGAGGACCGCGACCACGCCGTCGCTGCCAGCGAGTGGGCCCCAGCCTGCCCCGCGACCGCCTCCGCCCTCGTCGATGGCCGTGGCCTCGCATCCCTACTCGCCGCGGAGACGGACCACATGCCCCGCCCCGACTACCTCCCCCGCTTCCTCTCCCGCACCCTCGACGCCACCGCCCGCCACGACGCCGTCAAATGGATCCTTAAAGCACGTTACTCCCTTTTTCTCCTCGTCGCCTCTGGTTACTATGTATCCGGTAGATGAGTGTGTGTCATCTGCTTGCGTAGGTGAACGAGCTCTACAGGTTCCGGGCGTTGACGGCCTACCTTTCTGTCAACTATCTCGACCGCTTCCTCTCCTCCCATTCCCTCCCGGTGAGTTGCCATTCCGTCGAGGGGATTCGGCGTCCATGTTTGATCCGCCGTAGGTAGCACTAATCTGAATGGTACATGCTTTGGTTTGGGTCGAAGGGGTTGGAGAACGGGGGAAGCGGCGGAGGATGGCCGATGCAGCTGCTGTCGGTGGCCTGCGTCTCGGTGGCGGCGAAGATGGAGGAGACGCACGTGCCGTCGCTCCTGGACCTACAGATCCTCGACCAGCGCTACGTATTCGACCCCCACACCGTCGGCCGCATGGAGCTCCTACTCATGACCGCCCTCGGCTGGCGCATGCGCGCCATCACACCTTTCGACTTCCTCCCGCACCTCGTCCCCTCATGTCCCTCCGCCCTCCTCTCCCGCGCCGCCGACCTCATCCTCTCCTCCCTCCGCGGTATCCACCCAACTAAGATAAAAAAAAGATCCCATTTTTAGTCCGCTTCCAAATGCGTGCACCGACTGGCTTTACTTTTTCTTTCTGCGGCAGTGGTGGATTTCCTGGGGTACCGGCCGTCGGCGATCGCGGCCGCGGCGGCGCTGTGCGCGGCTGACGAGGTGGCCGATCCGTCGGCCGGAGGCAGCGCCGATGTGCTGCGCTGTTCCGATGAGTGGGTTAACAAGGTAATTCCTTCTTCTTTTTTGTCTTTTAACTGTCTGATTACCGTCTCCCCCCTGTTGACAGCGATACACCACTCTTTCCCATTTTAGTTGATGAGAAACTTCAACGAATGACATATATCGATACAAATCAAAGTGGCTTGTTATGGAAATGAACGACAATGATATATGTGACATAAATGATCAATTAATATAGGAGGTGTGGCATGCGGTGGGCGATACCGTTCACCGGGGGTGGTCGGACGCAGAATTTTGGCGCGGTTCTGCTACTTTATGCCGGTCAATTCGGACAGTAAATAACCACTGTCGGAAATTCTTAAAAAATAATTAAATAAAATATCGCCCTTTTTCCCCCTTTCTTTTTTGCTTTTATTTCTAACTTTATTTCTTTATTTCTCTTTCTTCGCCCTTTTCGGGAGAGCAGCAAGTGGTGAGCGGGTGTCGCCAGCTCATGGAGGACTACCTGATTGACACGTGTCCGTCAGCGCCTCGATCGATGGCCAAGACGCCGTTCGCCTCGCGCGAGCCGCAGGAGGAGCCGCCGCCGCCGCCGCCGCGGAGCCCCGTGGCCGTCCTCGACGCCGCCGCCTGCGGCAGCTGTGACTCGGCTGCCCAGCTACCGTCCGCCGCCGAAGCCGCCACCTTCGACGCCCACGGCCTTCCGGTCCGCCCTGAGGCGCCTCCCAAGCGCCGCCGGCTCGGGGAGAACCGCTGTACAGACACTACGTGCGGCTGCTCCCAAAGGAAGAGTATTTAATTACTACTAATTAATCTCCGATCCAGTGTCTACCTCGATTAATCTCATCATTATCGAATACTTAAATAGCTTTGTGGTGTGAGACCAGAGTTGGATTTCAGTGCATCTCTTCTTTTTTGTTTACTGTGACCCTCTCCCTCCTATCTTTTATTTATCATAATAAATTCTTTTTGAACGAGGGTTTAATACTAATCATATGTTGTTGGGGTGAATAAAGAACTTGGCCCGGGGGCAGATTTGGTATTTTGGATCTCGATAGCCGGCCCTTCTGCCTCCTAATTCCCGGTAATGTTGGAGCTTATAGATTTTGGGGGCCAATACGTGCGGCCCACGTGGTGGATCGCCTCAGGCCCCACTCCGTACGCGGGCTCTCTGCCGTAGTGACGACAACAACGACGCCCCATGACGCGTCCCTAAAACCGATACTCTCACCCATCTTTTTATTTCTGGTGTACCCCTTCCCGCTGATGTGGATGCGAAATGCAACCGTGAGTTGGGATAAGACGGGAGTGGCAATATCTATCACGTGAAAGTTCCGCGATCTGACGCCAGGCTGTGGTCCTTTGGGTGGACCAGCGGGGCCGTCCGACCGCATCTTCGTCGAGAGATCTCGTCCGTCCCAAATCTTCCGACGCGTTGTTGTCGTCTGATCGATGGACGACTGACGGACCGTGGATGATCTGGACGGGAATTGGCGCAAGTCAGTGCGACAACGACCCAATGAGATCGGATCCGGACCGTCCCACATTCAAAGGTATGGCCTAGTCAACGGCCGGATATGACTGATGCGACATGTGGACGCCAGCGCACCGTATTGCGCGGGAACGCGGACGGAAAAGAAGCGTTTCGTCGTTTCGCGGCATTCTCAAATCACGGTGGTGCCCCTGTAGGGTCGAGTGCGACGGTCGCAACAGAGAACGCTGTTCCCCATGACCGTGACCATATTTGTGGGTCCCGCAGGGAGCTTGCGTGGATTAATGAGTCTTATCGAATCTGATAGAAAGCTACGTTTTAGTTTTATGATCCATAGGAAAGATTTAGGTGCAACAATGTACATAATGAGTTTGATTTTGTTTTGTGATCTGCACTCAGTCAAGTAGTGACCAAGCAAAGCTATTGCCGCTCTAGGCATGGAGGAGAAAGAGAACAGTGTGATAGGACTCTGCTCTACTCTCGTGTCTTGCAGCTCCATTAGGGGAGGGGGAGCTTTACTTGCCATCCGCAACCTCAGAAGAACAACTTCTTTTGGCTTGTGTTCCTCTTCCTCTACTTTTCCTTTTATCTTTCTTCTTTGTGTCCCTTCGCCTTTAGGAGGAACATGGGAGCCATTTATACGTGCCACCCCTATTTTAGCACTGCTGCTTTTGTTGGCTGTTGTGCAAGCAAAGTCCACATTTAACTGTACTCAACCTATAGCCTCAACACATCCAAGGTCAAGACGCAAATCTGTGTTAAGAACTGCATCATTAGGTTCTCTCCGAGGGGAGAGTCATCGCATGAGTTCTACTGGGGGCTGACAGCCAATCAGGGAATTGGTGTTTTGTTTGATGTCCATATTCGCAGACCGGGAAACAAAAGCAAAAGGTTGGTATGCAATGGACGAAGACATGAAGCAATGGAAAGTGCCAGCAAATGCTTGATTGGAACTACCATTTGAACGCATGAACTCCGGTTGACAGTTCTTCATGTTGCTTTGCCACGACTTGGGAGAGGTTTAACTCTTTGGAAATCTGCTTATTCTCCCTCCATACACTCAGCCCATAGTACCATAGTGAAAACGCCAGCATTCACTACCATGCAAAGTGTAATGTACTGCTCTCCTTCATCAGACACAATTCCCCCACCATTATGAAGATGAACATGCTATGGAGGTCCAAAAAGATGAACATATTATAAAGAACCAGTTGGTGTTTTGAATCCTTCCCAGTGAGCCATACGGGAGAAACATGGCTACTCAGAGCTGGCAAACAGATGAAAAGAGACAAAAGGAAATGTTGAAGGTGCTCATCAGAATCTTTATTTTGTTTGAAACCAAAGCTGAGACTGTTCATGTGATACAACTGCTATTGGTGATTCAGCGCCATGCATGAAGTCGATGAGAGGAGGACAAATGGCCAATGTTTGATGAAATGTTTTAGCAAATGGAGCTATGTAGAACACTCGACATATTGATACATATTTAAGAGACAAAAGGTCCAAGTTTTCAACCAGTGGGGTTGTATGAGACAGCATCCTCCAAAGTCTCCCGACTGATGACATAAAATAGCTTGAGGTCCCTTTCACCTATGCCCACCAATGCCCTCCAGAGAGTCCAAGGCAGAAGAGAAGGATATAAAAAAGGTCAGGAGGTGTTTTCTCTGCTTTGAAACCCTATCCTCTCTCTCTCTCTCTCTCTCTCTCTCTCTCTCTCTCTCTCTCTTTCTTTCTTGGAGAATGGCCACAGGGTTGTAGCCAATTTGAGGTCCATGGGCTCAATGGCAGCAAGAGAGAATTGACAAGACAAAGGCAGGGTCCAGGCTGGATAGAGTGAGGGGAGTGGCATGTGAGGAGCCCCTGGCAACGGCAGCTCTGAAGGACCCACAAGGAGGGCACTGGTTGAAAGATCAGTGGCAGTAGCAGTAGCAGTAAAGAGCCTCGCCATAGAAAGTAGCCCAAGGAAGAGACAAAACATATTTACCCAACCTCTGATTCCCCTCCCCCCTCCCTTCCACCCCTCTCCCATGGCACTCCTGTTCTCCTGAGGGGGCATGCAGAAGGTGCTGTTACACAGGCTGGTTTGTGCCACCGCCTTGGGATCTCTGCATGAGGGGGCCAAGGCCAGTCACCCAGCCATGTCACCCCTGGCTTGGCCACCTAATTAACCTGCCATGCTGTGCATCAGGCCCACCCATTTTGACAGCCCTGGGTCAGTCAACCTGCCTCAGACACTTTGACTCGGTCACTGATTAACCTCCTTCTCCATCATAAATTCTTGCTTGGATTCTAGCCGATGGTCATGTGTCGTCCCAGAAGTGGTGCTGCTGTGGTGCCTTCTTTCTGGCTCGTGGACCAAGCCACCTTCAATTCTCTGGTGGACCGAGTGAGAGTGAGACGAAGCAGCATGATGGGTTGCCGTAGCAGCGATGTTGGATGCTCCACATCGTATTGATGATGAGCTGCGCTGCTACAGCCCGTTGGCTTCTCGAGAACGAAAGCAACAGCACAAACTTGAGCTGCTGCCTTCTTGCCTGCCGTTACAGACTGCCCCAAAACAGTGGTGATAGAATGATCTGGGGAGCAATGCCTCCATTACTGACCAGTACCAACTGTACTCATCTGCTTCAGCTCAACTATAGCTGCCATTAATAGTGAACAGGAGGGGGGGGTGGGGGCGAGGTACTTGACAGCCCCACGCCACATCACAGCATCTCGTGAACTCGCTTCAATGATCCTCTTCTTTTTCTTTGATGATCTGGTCCAAGCTCCTTCATTTGTGCCGTATGTCTGCAGCGCCCCCAACTATTAAGAGAGGCTTGTCAGTGAATTGGCCGATGCCTGCAGTGAGCTTTTGAACTGTCAATGACAGCAACTTGAAGGTTTACCACCTGCGTTTGATCCCGTTACCAAATGATCCCAGATAAAAAAAGTCCGAGATTTGGACCGCATCTTTAGTCATTTCCTCCCCTGAAACAGATTACCAAATGTGATCTGTAGTTATCCATCTACTGTTCGTAAATCCGAGAACATGCTTAGCAGAAGAGATGACCAAAGCAGATGCAGCAGCATGACTGGCGTAGGAAACATGCGTGGTTCCATGTTGTAGAAGACAGAGTGATCAGAGAGGAGGAGCACTGGTTGATCCAATCTAATTTGATCCAACAAAGCCCTCAAGGCCCAAAAAGTTCTTCCTCGTCCTCAGCTAGATTTCATGTCTCTCTGGTATGCTTACTATAGTTTGAACTTATAATCTTTCTAATACCATCAGAAAGATTATCTCATATAGTTTGAATTTATAATCTAATGGGATGATATCTATGAATTCTTATATTTCTATCTTGCATTTCCAGCTTGTGCGGTCGGTAGCAACAATGTCTCGTAACAAAAGCAAAAGCTAACTAGAAACACTATTTTAGAGTAGGAAATACCACCATACTTGGGTGGCTCCGATAAGTGCATACACACTAGTCTGTAAGATACTTCAACCATGGCAATCTGCATCTATTTCATCTCCGTTGGTGATCTTAAAACTCAGAAGTAGAATGTAGTTTCACAGACCATTGAGTGAGAGAGGTACATCTTCTTTACTCTTATTCTTCTTCCTCATCCTACCACTTGTCTGCATCATCTAAAACCTTAACTAGAATGTAGTATTGAGTTAGAGAAGTACATGGACTCATCCCCATCAGTTTCTCATGATAACACGCAAAGGAATCTGCAGTTTTCCTGCAACAAGCAAGCTGTGACTACTCGACTCGGGACTGATAGAAACCACACGAAAGGTCAATCCTCTTCCCACCTGAACCCATCACAGAACTGCTTGCGGATACCCATTCCAGACATGTCCAATCTGTATACTGGCTTGGCCAGTTAGAGTCGAACGATGTCTGCAGATGCCTTTTAGATCATCTTCAGCTTCGAAGTGCAATATCGGTGTGTTGTGTTAGTGTTAGTCATTTACGTCGCACTCTGCATGTGTCGGTGACTCTCTACATGCTGATGATGAAGATGATGCTGTGACGGCCATAACAGCACTCATTGCACATCCTTTTGATGTCCGGAATACTATATTATTAGTGCTATCATCATCGTTAGTGTTGATTATAGAACTTGTATCAAGGATTTTCTATATAAAATTCGGATCAAAATCGATAAAGTTTATGCTCATAAAAATCTTAAAATCATATTTAAGCTTTTCGATATTCTCACGTGCCACGCACGTCTCTATTTTTTTTAATAGATCATATTTGAGCTAAATACATAAATAGTCCAATCCATATATATTACTCATCCAATCAAATACTATAGAAGTCGGTGTTCTGCGGTGCTGCGCACACGTAAAGTGGGAAGGAGGAGGTGAAAGGGAGAGAGATGGGGAATTGCCAAGCGGCGGAGGCGGCGACGGTGGTGATCCAACACCCGGGAGGCAGAGTGGAGAGAGCGTATTGGTCCCTCACAGCCAGCCAAGTCATGGCCGCCAACCCGGGTCACTACGTGGCCGTCATCATCGTCGCGCCTCCTACTTCAGCGCTGAATTCCGCCGCCGCCTCCTCCTCCGCTTGTCATGACAGCGGCGGTGGCCGCGGCGCGAGGGTGAAACACCTCAGGCTGCTCCGTGCTAACGACACGCTCCACATCGGCCATGTCTACCGCCTCGTCAGCTTCCAAGGTGCGTAGGTTTCCGTGCCTCTGTCCGCCTCTCTTTGATCTGCTCAATCTCCTTCTTCCTATTGCTGGGATTGAGAGACGGGGAGGCCTTTCATTGTTGCAGACGTACCGAGGGAGTTTGCGTCGAAGAGGCACGTCAGGCTGAGTCGCCTGCTCGCGAAACCGACGGAGATGACGTCCCCCAGTTCCACTAGAGGAAACGGCAGCGGCCCCGCCTCTGCCGGAGGCCGGCGGCATCAGTCACGTCGAGTGTTCGAGCCCGTCGGGTCACCGGCGACAGTATGTTTTTCTTGCCCTTCACTGATTTCTTCACCGGCAAGCTTTCTTGTTCTTCCTTTTACGACGTGAGTGAAGGTGGAGGAGGAAGCAAAAGCGGCTACAGAGCTGGAGGAGGTGGTGCGCGGGATGATGGCGGCGGAAACCACCGCCGCCACTCGGACAACGAGGGCCAGAGCTGGTGGAGCAGCACCGGCACGGCATGGGCGGTGGAGGCCAGCCTTGCGGAGCATTGCCGAGGTCGGAAGCTGAGCTACTTTTTACGTCTCTTCTAGAGCATATGCATCAGCAAAGGCGAAGCAGAAGCAGCAGTGTCGTCTCTGTTGTCCTCCCTGCGATCTGTAGTAGTATTCTGCTGTGGATCAAACATGGTGGCAGACAAAAGAGCGTTCTCCGTATGTTTGTCGTTTTCTCGTTTGATTCCGATGTTTTGGCATCTTGAAAAGCTCTCATGGTTTTGGAGGCTTTGGTACCCGCTGAAGATATGTTCTAATGATTTTGACTTTTGAGCTTCGACTTCCTCGGTACGCCGCCGTCTCTTTGCCTCTCCCTGCAAAGACACCGCACTCCGACCACCTCTGCAATACGCTTGATGGTCTCGTCGACTCAGTAGCTTCATCTGCTTAGTAAAAGGGCTTTGATGACAGAAAATTTTAATCTTTGTTTATATTAATCATATATCCATCTCTTTTTTGTGGTCAATGCCGGTCAAATCCAATCAAATTAGGCCGGGTTGGTGCATCGCGGATTTGAATTGGAATTATAGTCCCTAACAAGGCTATCGGAGGCTTATTATGCTATGTGAGTCAGATTTGGGTCAACTCCAAAGTATGTTCTCAGTTGACCAAGTCAAAGTCGTATTGCTACGTGTGGCTGTCCAGAAAAGCTGGAATCCTGTTCTGGGAGTAGGGGGCCCATTTGTGGGTCCAGATGATCCTCACCGTGAATGGCACTCTTTGGCAGGATTGACGGTGAGGATCACCTGGTAGAATGGGTGAGTCGGGCCGGACGCTCCCGGGCCGGAAAGAACCTTCACGTTATATGCCCCCGAACCCGGCGCATAACACGCAACACCAAGACGACCGATGCGGTAACACCAAGACAACTGATGCGGTGCTCCGTGCGTCCCCCGCTCTCTTGCCCTTTTCTCTTCCTTATCACCGTCTTCTTGTTCTTGATCTCAGCCTCCTCCTCCGTCTCCGTCTCCGTCGCCGTCGCCGTCGCGGATGACGATGTCTCGGGTAACGGACCACACCCTTCCTTTGTACTTGGTGTCTTTACTCCTCATCTCCGAGAGCCGGCCGTTCTAATCCCACTTCTTCTTGTTCTTGTTCTTGGAGGCAGTCGTCGCCCACCCTTCCAAGATCGTCCTGCCCCCAGGCCGCACCGTGGAAGGCTCCCCCGGCGCCCGCCTCGGCGCCGCCCTGTCCTGCAACCGCGTCCACATCCATGGCTTCTCGCGGCTCCGTCACCCCTCCAAATACCCCCGAGCGCTCAAGGTCAGGGTCTCCGTCGACGAAGGCGACACCCTCTTCCGCATCCAGACCGTCGAGATCTGCTTCCACAAGTAAACCCTAGCTCTTCTTATTTGCTATTGTCGATTCTTGTATCGTCCGTTGACGTCTTTTATTTGGGGTTCTTGGAAGGAACATGTCCATCGGGTTAGGAATGTGCCCCTCTGGGCAGTGGCAGAAGCTCTCCAAGACTGCTTGGGTCAAATCGATGTCTCCATACGAGCACAGGATCTTGGACATGCGGATGCCACCGGACCCATCAAGATCGATTGAGGTCTCAACCGAAGAAGGTGCCAGTTTTCCCATTCTTGAATCGATGACGCATTTGGGTTCTGGGGTTATCCCTGGTTCTTGATTATGGCGGTTAACATGTTCGATCATATGTCTTGCAGAAATTCTGGTACATCGTTTGGTCTTTCTAGTATTGGGGATGGTTATGATGGCAGCAGCTCATAGTCTGAGCGAGTCAGTGGTCTTCTATTACGGTGGTGCGATGACCTTAGGGATCATAGTGGTGATGCTTGTCATCCTTTTTCAGGTAATTGTTTATCTAATAAATTATTTCTGAAATCTACTGAGCTCATAACTTCTCATATGTTGGTATAACTATTTCTGTAGTTTATTTTACATTCCCTGATTTATGAACAGTTTTTTTTTGCCTCTTAGATTCTTTATTGAATTTAGTGATGTCTAATTTGCATTCAATGGTCTCACATAACTTGATAAGCTTCAAATAATATATGTGCTTCTTTTCTCCTTGTTCCTTGATGGCAACTATAGAACAAAACATAGGAAATGCTAGTTTGAATAGGTAAGCTGTTATTACTTAAGTGGTTCTAGCAGCTTGTGATCTTCTTGTCTGGTTGCTGACTGTATTCAAGTTGTTAAAGTTGATCGATGTATATAGACAAGAAGCTTCACATTTAATTGTCAAAGGAGAGAATGATTTCAAGTCATTGCTATTCATGCATCGTATCTCCTCTTTTGAGGGAATTTCTGAACAGGATTCATATTATCTCCTCTTCTTCTTTTCAAACAAGCTAAAACAAATGAAGCTTTTCTCTTTTGAATGATTTCATCTCTTCTTTTGAGGGATTTTCTGAACAGGATTTTTATTTTTTGTTTTTATAGGATACAACATCTTTCCAAAGGTGCATCAAGAGCCAAGTAAATAAACATCATTTTATTAATATGCATAAATTATAAATATTTATTATAATTTATTTATTCATCAAATATAAATTAAAATTAGCCATGTGCTTTATTTGAGAAACATAGTGTTGTCCACTTAAGAATAAAGTATAAATGGATCACCTAGTGGTAGATGAAGGTTTGCTTTCCACTGGAATCCGGCCTAGTGATACTAGGAGGCTACTTTGAAAGTAAAAGCAAAATAAAAAAATTTCAGCAACGTTGAGTAGGAACCCTTATAAACCAATTGTAAAACAAATACGTGTTCGAAAGTTAATCATCCTATTGACGTATATCAAATATCGGAGCACTTTCCCAACAGAGGACAGAGAGAGGTTTTATCTTACGGGATGAGTTTGTGTTCTTTCAATAGCAGATAGAGACAAACTCATGTCGCACTTTCAACAGCAGATGGAGTGATGTTTTTCACCCGCCAAAGTAAGGATATGTTTCTCCCAATAGCGGATGGAGGAACCGTCCAGTCACCTCTGACGGTTTGCTAATCCCCAAAGGGAATTGCTTTACCCGCTCTTGACAGGGAAACAAAATTATCTCATACTGGTCATGCCTATATTGAGATAAAATAATACATTAAAACATCTAAATTTATCTTTCAAACATCAAATATAAGTTAGGCAAATATAGCAAGGCTTATATGAGATTTGCTTTGAATATGAAATAGGGTAAAGTTTAATTTGTGCCTAGGTATTCCAGTTTACTTATCATGTCTTGTATGGTTTCTTTATAGGGCATGAGGCTATTGCCAACAGGACGAAGGAGCTCACTAGCTATATATCTTTATTCATCCATCGTGAGTTCTACAACTTTACACACTCAATTATTCTTTGTACTTAGATGCAATATCATCTTGTTTTGCTTTGGCAGCTTGGCGTTGGGACCTTTCTTCTTGGTTATCTATCTGGATTCTTGCGAACTATACTTGTTGAGATAGGAATTAGTGAAGACATGCACTATCCTGTATGTAAGTTTCTTTCTTTCTTTATGCTTTAGATAGTTGTGTTCTATCGTGGCCTAATGCTTAAAGCTGATTCTTTTTGTATATTTACAAATTTCCCATTGTTTGCAGTTCGTATTCTTAGCAGATCAATAAGGATCATAACATTACATGCGTTGTCCATTTGTGCATTGATAGCATGATATATCAGCATAACTAGAGAAGGGTTTCATCTTAGCTATCCGGATACATCATGAATTAGAAAAAAATGCACATCTTATGATGATATAAAATAAGTAGTTGTTTCACCAAATGGTTATGATGGTATGTTCATTTTGGTTAGTTATGTTTTATCATAACAAGAGTTGTGTTGTCCTTTTGAGTTGCAAGAATCTGTTGCTTATGTCTGCTAATTGAATAAATTAGTTGAGTCATGAAGGAAGATTGGGATTTACGTGAATGTAGAAATTTTCCTTAAGCCAACCTGATGGTTGAAACAAGATTATTGATGGTTGGAACTTATGAGCAGGTGCGTGTATCTGGAATGAACTGGTGGCAATATGTAATATATAACCCCTTAGTAATGTCACCTGATTTGTGCAACCAAGTTTAATTTGTTGTTCATATTGAACTTAGTACAAAGAAAATGCATTTGTCAAGTGCATGTGTGATTTAGTCAGAATTAGTTTTGGTTTGTTTTGATTTAGTTTAGTTTAAGGTTGTGATCATATTCAAGGTTGTCAAGTACATATTTTTATTGTCCTAGTCTTCCTCGACAACATTTACGTGATGTAATGTTTTAATATTCTGTCTTAATGAACTTTGTCCCTAGCAAATTAAGCATAGAAGTTGATTGATAAATGATGATATATATATATATATATATATATATATATATATATATCTGTATTTCCATTTTATTTATAAAAGTAAAGGGGAACTTCTTGTCTTATATGTAATTCTTTCTCTGATAGTTCATTAGTCATCTTTTGTTGATAACCAGTTACATATAGCAACTGTAGCTGAGAACCTTTGCTTATTATTCTCTCTCTATATATGATATGTTCCTGGTGGACTAATATTAAATTTTACCATTTTCCATTCTCCAGTTGGTCATATTGCTTCTTGTATGCCTTGTGTTAGCTGGGGCTTGGTTTGGTTATTGGGGTGTCCGGAAATTTGTATTGACAGAGGAAGGATCGGTTGATTCTAGTGTCGCTTATTTTATTGAATGGGCAACACTGATACTTTCTGCAGTTCTAATACTTCAGGTATTTCTTTGGCTTCCAGTTTTTTTTTTTTCTTTTAAAACTATGTTGAAGCTGCTGCTTCCACCTTCTTTACACTATGGAGTATCCTTTGTGTTGTTTCCAAGATAATTCCTGAAGTTATTACTCCCCCTTTTGTGTAGAGCTCTTTGGATACTCTTTTTGCAGCAGAGATACTAGGTCTTACTATTAGTATAGTGGCTTTAACGAAGAGAAAAAGATTACGATATTTACGACGCATATTCAGGTAAGCTGATACATATTCTTGGAAATATTGAGCTGAACATGTTGCCTTGCAAAGTTATTGGTAGATTGTATGGTTTTGTGAGTAATTTTTTCTGCATCAAACATCATCATCTTCTGAACCACCACTATTGAGAATACCAAAATCTTTAGACCATGCATATGATTCTCTGCACCCTGTAACTTATTCTCTCATTCTTATATGATTATGCATGATGACTATCGGGACATTGATGACAAACAAATACAATGGTTGCCACAGAAAACCAGTAATGAGTCTCGTCTGGCTTGTCATCCACATGGTCATCAACATGGGTGTAATTTCCATTATCTGGCTTGTCACGACAGTTTCCCTTCATTTAATTGTTAAATTCAACCTTATGTGAAATTCCTTGCATATCAATGTTAAGAAGCATCCATGACAGAGCGGGCCGATGTTGTTTGGGGACTAAATTACTTCTTTTATTGATTTCAGATGTAGTAACTTAGTCTGGGATAAGACTAAATTCATCATCATGTTTTAACTCTTTTGGGCTTTCAAATAAATACAAGCTTTAATGAATGAGCTAAGCTGCTAGTGATGATTTTAACTTTCAGGCGAATGACCAGGCCCATTCGTAGAAGAGGAGATGAACTTTGGCCATCCGACCACCCTCGAGATGATTTTGAACTGGTTTCATCTTCAGGTTTGCATTTCTTGCACAATTTCTGATTGAGACACTACCATTAGTATCTGTGGAGAGCGCCGTTGCTGCCTGCTTGTGCAGGGCGGAGTTCGACGCCCTCGCCAGAGATATTGCTCAAGGACAACTACTGCTCCACGTTCCATCGCATCCCCGGGAGGAGGCGTTACACGAGGGAGGAGTGGGATGCATTTACAAAGGAGCAGACCAGGAAAGGCCTCATGGAGTTGGCGTCTACTGACGATTTCCAGAGGTGGGCACTACAGAATGTGGAGAGGCTGCACCTGACGCCATCCCCCCAAGATAACCGGCGTGAACGACGACGACGACTCTTCCCATGGTTTTGAGCATCCATGTCGGTCTGTCATTCCGTAAAACGTCCAACTGTATATATGAGAGTGAGAGTGAGAGACTGAAGGAGCCATTAATTAACAATATTGTGAATGTACTAGACGTGCATTCACAATTGTCAATGACAAGAGATTACATTAGTTACGTCGATTGATTGATTTAGATGGTTTGTTTAATAGATTAACACTTACTGAATTTTATAATTAGAAGATTTCATAATCTCATAATCAAAAATATTATTTTAGAATTAAAAAATAAATTAGTACATATATAAATTTTAATTAACAAATCTGTACATATATTATAAGAAATGAATTAGAATTAAAAAATTAAATAGTGTATATATCTTAATCACCCTATATCTTCTCTAACAAAAAATATATATATATGAATTCAACTATCAATATTTAACTAGTGATAATAAACCGTCTTAAAAGACACAATTTGTCATAGCTTTACAAAGACTACATCTATATCCGAAGGAATTGTTTGCAACATGCTTCCATGTATATACACATACACGTACACATACACATACACATACACACACATATACATACACATACACATACTCATACATATATATATATATATATATATATACATATATATATATATATATATACATATATATATATATATATATATATATGTATATATATATATATACTGACCCCAAATGGCAAAAGTCATGGTAAGGGGTCCTTTATTAAAGTGCCGAAGACTCTCCAGCTGTCCATAAGAATGTTAAGTTTGTGATGACAATAAAACAACTGAAAGAGCGTAGGTACGTAACCATGTTCGTACAACTAGAAGATTACAAACATTGTTGTTGATTAGGATACATATCCTGAAACACAGAGACCCGATCAACAACTATAGAATGAAATACTCAAAACACATGTATCAAACTCACCTTCTTTCTTCTTTGCCGATGATCCACGCTCTTCAGCTGCCTCCAAACAAATCCACATCACATCTTCCTCAGCTGCTCAGGCTTGAATTTGTAACTTTGTGATTAAAAATAAAAAATAAATAAATCATCAATTTACCTACCACCATTATTCCCATGGAACATTGTATTCCACAAGAGATTGTTAAATATTTGTGTAATTTGTTTTGCAAAGAATATATCTACGTGCCATTCATACATACATATATATAATATCCTTTGAGGAATTTTGTGCACCACAAGCCATTAAGAGTTTCAAAATCACCTTGTCAATAACAGCAGCAAAGGACGAGGCCTCCTCAGTCGCAGATGTCTTAATTTTCGCAGCCTTGTCTTCCTCAGAGATGCCTCTACTATCAGATCATACAGGTCAAACAGCATGACCCGTATGACTCCTGTGTTCAAATAAACTAAACCAAGTTCAAGCACATACCACAACTTAAACAGAGGATCAATGTGATTGTTGTACCACCTAGCTACATTGATATGATCCGACGATGGAGCTGCATCTAGTGCGCTCGATGTACATAGCAATGCCATCCTTTGAAGCTTGATAACTTAAGAAAATCCATTCAAAGATGAGATGCCATAGTTAAAGCACCAGCATTATTCCGTACTTAACAAAGCATCCAAAAACCTTACCCTTCATATAACTGCGGGTGTAAGAAGGCAATCATTAAGTTTCCCGAGGATAGAAGCTGCACTGGGATTGTGGAATGTAACAACCATTGCTTTCAAGTTAAATCACCAGCCTCCTGCGACATATGTTGCCACATCTAAGCCCTTTGATAATCCAAAGTCCAACATCATCAATTACACGGCTGTACAGACAGAACAAACAAGAGCTGATATCCACAAGGAACTTAGGAGGGGACAAAATTCTAAAAGGGACAAAGGTAATATGATATAGAGCTGGTGATCAAACATCGGTTTGATTTAAAGTAGAAAAAAGTAATAGCTACTGATAAGGGATCATTTAGTCCGCATTTAGCTACTGATAAGGGGGCATAAGACCATTTAGTCTTAAGGAGTATGAAACCAATGGCTCATACGTCCGTTGGATCTTTTTTACCCTCAGAGATGTCTTTTGGAGCTCACATGCTTATCCGAAAGAATAAAACCGTAGTCGTATACCCATCGCTCAAAGCCGACAATCGAGCCTACGGTCGCACCAATGGCTGATCAAATGGTCCCTTATCAGCTACCAACTTTCTATAGAAACGAAAAAACACTAATGTAAAAGAAAAAGAATGATTCAATCAAAATCATGAAGTGTCCATTTTGGTGCCCAATGAGCCAACAGATCAGAATGGGGTCAGTCTCTCATGAAAAGAAATACACAGTACACCTAACTAACTACATCTTCGTATAAGAAGACCACCAAGCAATACCAGCACTATAGGCGCTCAAGACTGCACACATAACGAAAGAATGGGGAACGAAGCCTTCTCACAAGGAATAACACCATAATCAAGATCCATGGAGACGAAGAACGGAAAGACTTAAACAGAAGATCGAATCGTGCCAAGAGGAACTATAAGCATCAGAACCTGCAATAGACTCAACTAACGCCATCTCCAAACAAGAAGACCACCAGGCAAAGGAATGGGGACCAAGAACTTCTCATCGGCATCGAATAGAAGACCATGATCCAGAAAGATCAAGAACATACAGAATCGAACTACAGATCGGAATCGTACTAATAAAAAATTACCAAGAACTATCACGTTCGGTAAGATGGTGTTCACGACTCTCAAGAAGCAAAGCGAGAGAGAGCTTTCATATGCAGGAAGCCAAACCCTAACTCGAAATTGGACCGGGAACGCTCGCTTAGGGTGATGCCGGCGATGGATCGAGTAGGAGACAACCCTAATATACAGACGCCGTGTAACGATCGCGATCGAAACCGTAGAACAGTCGACCCAGACCCTAACCATCAAGAACCGGCTCACGAGGGAGAGAGGGTTTTACCACGTTATTAAGAGCATTGCAGCGTGGAGGGAGACTGGAGATGAGAGGGACAAAAAAGATGGAATCCAAGACCCTAACTATCAAGAACCAATCTCGCAAGCGAGGAAAAGTGAGGAAGGGCCGCTTTGGAGAGCGCTGCAGAGTCTGGAGATCGGAGACTATAAACAACCGGCCGAGCTCACAAGCGACGTGGAGGAGGAGCGGCTCTTACCAGGCCTTGGAGAGCGCTGCCGGAGTCTAAGCGTTGCGAAGATCGCCTGTCTGCCCGAGCGTCGCCAATATCGCCGGCAGCAGTGGCGAGGGATCGAGTAGGAGAGGGAGGTGGAAAAGGGGCCACACTCCATTTAGGCTCGGTTGGGCCATAGCGTATGTTTGGGCCTTCGCTATCGGGGTTTTATCGATTGAGGTTGAAACACGCCATAATTGTGTGTATATATACACAGGTACATCAGCGTGTGTGTGTATATATATATATATTGTGTCTAAATTCAAGGACGAAATGTGATGATATCAAGATCGAAATGCCGGTCATAAAGAATACGGTTAAAGAAAGAGGAGTTCGGACTGCGGTGTTGGTCTCCCGAGAGAAACAGACGCCCCCCCCACCCCCGCATGGGCTGCCTCAACGTGGTCAAAGTCTCCTCTTCTCCAGAAGGCCCTCAAGTTTGTCCAAAGACGATGATTGCCATGTGTCGCTAAAGTTAATATCATGACCTCGCGGCGCAATGGCTGGATTCCATTTGCAGTCGAGCGAAGGCAATTTACGGTCAGAAGAAGCTGTTGAAGGGAATATATATATATATATATAGCTTGAAACCGGTCATTTATTAGCTTAATATACATATCCTCTTCTCACGCGCTACTTCGATTGTGAGCACCTTGGAGCTTTCACAATTGCGCACTCCAACGAGAGCAGCCCAAGCGTGGAATATTTTGAAGGGAAGGCGTCCTTCTTCTTCCTCCTTGGAGACCTAAACCACGTTCCTTATGCATTATATATGTATGTGTAACTTTAAGGACTCCCTCCCATGTGATCGATCTGTACGTAGAAAGCGAGCCGCAAGCCCTACGGCTTAAAGACATGGGAAACAGAAGAAAAAAAAAAAAGGAAAAAGAATGAGAGACCACTTTACTTGATTCCTAAATCATATTGGAGGAAATATGAACCAGATCAAATAAAAGGACTACTGATATACTTATAAGTATTTCCTCAAGTAAAGGATATATTCCCCGACAAACAAACGGTTGGGTTTGATTCCTTCCTTCGCAGGGAAGGAAATGGATACCCCAGATCATCCCGGTCCCGCCAAGATTTCGTACCTGGTTCGGACCACAACGGGTGACCCCACACCTACTTCCAATTACGAAGGGGGTATTCCAACCGGGTGAGACAGTGTTGAGCAGTTAAAAAGTACGAGATACGCCTCCCCCGAAGCGAACAGAACAAACGCGGCTTCCCCGCGCCACCATCTATGACTTCGGATCCCCTCCAAGCCGCTTTGCAGACACCAGCACCGATGGGCGGTGATGGGTTAGGCTCCGTATGGAATGAACGGTCGTGATCGCGTCTATAGAAGGGTTCGTCGTCACGGACGATGGTCACCGACTCCAAGGCGCAGGGGACCGGCCACCATTCTATAAATCAGAACCCTTCTTCCAAGAGAGCCGAAGGATCCGACCGCCGCGAACAAGGGAAGGAAGGATGAGCTACTACAATCAGCAGCAACCCCCCGTCGGCGTCCCTCCACCCCAGGGTGAGGCATCCATCAGTGATGACCTGGCAGATGGCTTCTCTTCTTCTATACTAAGACCTGGATTGTGATCTTGCAGGTTATCCGGCGGAGGGGTACGCCAAGGACGCATACCCGCCTCCCGGGTACCCGTCCGCGGGCTACCCGCAGCAGGGGTATCCGCCCCCTTACGCCCAGCCACCGCCGCCGCCGCAGCAGCAGCAGCAGCAAGGGCCTTCCTTCCTCGAAGGATGGTAATAGCTTAGATAGAAACCCTCTCCGTCTCCTCCTCTCTCTCTCTCTCTCTTCTTCTAGCGGAGCATTGATACCAACCGCCGTCGCTGGCGCACGATAGACACGGGGCTGCTGTCGTGCGCGCACCCCGGAGGTGGACTTATTTTTGGAATCCGGATCGAGAACCCAAATCCGGATGTTGATATGTGCTACACTATCCTCGCTGATGGTGTTTAATTGCTGTTTGTCTTGTGATGGTGCAGTTTGGCTGCTCTCTGCTGTTGCTGCCTTTTGGATGCTTGCTTCTGAGACGGGTTCGATGCCGATGATCAGGGATTGAGCCCTCTGCTCTGGGGAACATGTGTCCAGTTACTTATGCTTTGAACCGACGCCAGAAACTTGGATCTGTTAAGCTTGGTAGTAGGTCTGTCTGTATCGCCATTTGGCATGTCTGGTTGCTACTGGGCATTGATTGATGGTGTTTCTTTCACCATGTTTTGGAATCTCTTCTCTCCCTAATGAGATAATGACTATAAATGCTAAACATTCTTGAACCATCATCTCTCTGGAAGAAAAGATTCGTCTAACTTTATTTCACGAATCTTCAAGTGTAAATATTTAAATGCAGATGTAAAAACAAATTGCATCCACGATATAACCAATAAACAATGCGTGATCCAACATAAGCTACTACAGTGCAATAAATAAGCTGTCTACACAGGGAGATACTTATGTCCTAGAAGAAATGGAAATGAGGGCATAAAGAAGAAATGACATTTGACTGATTTCTCCTAATATGGTTACATTATTTGCCTAATTTAATATCAGATCCATCTTCGCTAATCTCGGGACGAGAAGAATAGAAGTCATCTGACTAATTTCTCCTGTCGTATATGTTCTTACCGAATTCAAAACCGGACTCACCTATGCAAAACCTCTAGAGAAGATGGGAGGTCTATTTTCTACCCCTTTTTCTTTTTTGCTGGTATTAATTGAAAGAAAATGATGGATAGGTTTAAAAGAATGTCTATCTAAGTTTGTTATTGTTATATATTTAAGGTAACACGTATGCTTTCCAAACAACCAGCCCATGCCAGTAAACCTAAAGGCCGTCCCCCAGGACGAAGGCACGTGGAACCTAAAGGCCGTCCCCCAAAAGCCATCATCACGACGATAAAATCACGCTTCTCGCCCCGGCGTGCCGGTTAACCGAACGCATCCGTTCCTTCACGGAAGCTCTGCCACCACCTCTGCTCGACACTTGCCAACCAGCGACCACATCCCTGTCCATGCATTCCTCCTCTCCTCTCCTCCCCTCCCCTCCCCTCCCCTCCACCCCTCGAGAACGGCGCCCACGGTCACAACCCCCTTCTTTCCTCCTCGCTTAACTCCGTCTTCCCATCCGTCTCCAATCGGAAGCACCGAGGCCCATCCCCTGGCCTGCCGCCATGTGTGCACGCTACGCATGGCGCATGACCACGCCACGCCGCCGCTCGCTCGCTCCCCATTCGTCCTCCCCATGGCGCAGGATAAATGTCACGCCATTTCTGAACCTCCCTCTTCCCCTCCCCCCGCTCCACATGTAACCGTAGCTTCCTTTTGCCAACACCAATCCTCGCTGTAGAAAAAGACCCTACGTGTCTCGCTTTCGTAAACCTCCACTCCACGTACCACGCCACTCTCCCACGTGCCACCACCCAGGCCCTGCTCAGCTCGCTTTGCTGCCCTCCTCCCCCTCTCTTAAACCTTTCGCCTCCCCATTCAAACCCACCGGATCACTCGCTACTCTCACAGTCACAGAGGGAAGGCAGTCAACCTACCGACCATGTTTCTCTCCATGGACATGGCCAAGACCCATGCGATCATGGCCAGATTCCGGCCTATCGCACCTAAGCCGTCGCTTCCCCGGCCACAGCTAGCCGAGGGCACATGTCAGAAGGTGACGTCAGCGGGCGCGCTCCGCCTCCGCGCTCCCCGCTCCTGCCGTGCACGAAAGCGTGGACGCGCTGAGCTCGCTCCCAACCCGAACAAGCGTCAGAGGAGCATCCTCCCCGTCCTCGCCGCCGCGGGGCCGCAGGCCCAGCTGAGCCCCACGTACCCTACGTTCGTCCCCTTCACCTGCCAGAAGAGCGCTTGCGACATCCCAACCCTCACCGTCCTACCTCTCTCGCCCGAGGCCAAGGCGGACGCTGCGGTCCTGGTGGAGCAAGACCTGCTGCAGAAGCTGCAGGAGCCAAGGGTGATCGTGCCCCAGCCGGTGCGACCGGTGGGGTCGAGCATCAGCGTCGGGTCCATATGCCATGACGCCAGTGCCGTACCAGCCGTCCCTGTTTCCAAGAGGCCTGAGGAGGTGGAGGAAGAGGTCGAGTCCGACGAGCTCCCGGCGGTGGTGTCCGACTCCCAAAACAGGGTGCGCCTCGCCAATTCGGCTTACAAGGAGATGGTGGGTCAACCGGAGTGTCCCTGGCTGGACTCCATGATATTGTCCGGCCGCGGCATGCTGCCGATGAAGTCGCTTCCCAGGAGGATCAGCGGGGAGGTGATGCTGGATGTGAAGGACTCTTCCGTCCCCAAGACCTCCAGCGGGTTCTCGTGTAAGGTGAAGATCGAGTGGGCATGCAACGGGAGGAAGAACCTCGTCAACGTGCCATGCAACGTGATTCGCCTCTTCTGTCAGTCGCGGGACTATCTTTTTGCATGGAGATTTGACATCTCCAAGGCTTCTGCCACCTACTGCGAAGCATGAGAAACCTCTCTGCTTCTGGTCCCCCTGCTTGTGCAAACCTAGTACAAACCAAGAGCAAGCGCTAGATATAGTGATATCAAGAAGTAAATATAAGCGTAAATGAGACGAGTTATATTTTATTGCAAAAGAATGATGTGCATTTGTGTGTCTTGCTCGTATGCCTACATTTTTTGATGCAAACACGAGTCAGAAACCGAGTACTAGAATAACAGGAGTCGGGCATTTTTTGTGTCAAAGTTACACACGCATGTATGTATTTTCCTACCAAGTCGGTGGTTCTTTGTATTTATTTCTCTAAATTTAGGTTCAACATCCATAGAAAAAAAATTATATGATGTTAAATAGATTATTATCAATCATGCTATATATATATATATATATATATATATATATATATATATATATATATATATATATATATATATATATATATATATATATATATATATATATGATTTGCAAGGATATAATGCAAAAGGCTCACCTTTGACCCTTACCTCACCTCGAAGGAATTACCCGTCTAGTCTTGCTCGTCTGGTGGTAGACAACTACTTAAGCTGTCTGCACCGGATTTGGGCTGAGGAAAGAAATATTAGCAAAGATGTTTGGTCACAAACCTGTTCAGCAAGAGATAATTAAGTCTTGAAATTTGACTATAGTTTGCGCAAGCAAAACATTCGAATGTATTCTTATGCTTCGATCATTGCCTTAAAACTCTCTTGAAACGTATTTATTGGAAGTAAAGGAATAAGCCAACAGTTCATGTCCAAGCTTTGAAGTGACGAGTTGATAGCAAACATGACAAATTCCTTGAAGAATGATTAATACCACATGAGAATAATTATGACAATGCGGACACTTGGCGGCTCTACGCCGACAGAATTTACGTCGCACACATGTTAGCCAGGTAATGCGTAGATCACCACAATACACACAACTCCTCCATGGGCTATCCACGGAATAGAAAACATAGATCCTACAGCAATAAGAAGTCCTAACGTTTTAAGATCGAATACATGCTTATATTTTTCATCTGTAATCCAATATATTCATTCAAATCAAGAACATTCATTAATCTTTTACTCTCTCCTTACATCATTAATCTTAATTGACTTACGGTCCATCATCGTAGAATGACATTAATACAATTTCTAATCCTACTAGCTAATGCTGTTATTAAAGATAACCTAAATCAGAATCTAAATTGTGTATTAAAGTGAATAGATATGCATTGTCAACCACTAGTTTGATAGGTCGTGCATATTCAGATTGATTTAGAATCTTAGAGCATTCAAATTTCTCTCAAGCCCTCTCAACACCAAAAAATTTAACGGACTTATAAAAGAGGAGGCATCGTCATAAAATGCTATTGATATAGTTTTCAACTTTACTAGCTAATTCAGTTATATAACCTGAATCAGAGTCTAAATTATACATTCAAAAGACTGTATATGAATTACTAACCATTGAATTGATGGGCTCATCCTGCTAAATATGGAACATGAAACATACCCACATTAGACTAATGATGCCAAGAGCCTGATACAAACAATATCCTTACAAAGAAATATGATTGGAACTGCTCATGGGACATCTTAGTTATCCTTGATAATACAGTTCAAAAATTTCTTTTACAAGTTAGGTGATCCTGTTTGCCCTCAACATAGGTATCAATGAGCTCAAATTCACTTGGTTTCTTTTAAAATTAAATGTGGAATTGAAGCTGAGAAAATGAACGTTAACATAGTTTACAATGAAAGCAAAGAACTTGAAGTAAATGCAAACCGAGTTTTATAGGGGTTCGATCGTTGTGACCTACATCCACTCCTGATTCCTCTTCCGTCGAGGTCACACCGTCTTCCTTCAATACATGAAGACCAACCTCTTCTTATAACTCTATTCTCCTTTACACCCCCACTACCTCCTCTCTTAAACTTCACTAACACTTAGAGTTTGAGAGGAGTTCTCACAAGATTACAACAAAGTTTTTTTTTTTCTTTTTGCTATCAATTATTGTGTAATATGAGCATGGATGAGAAGGGTATTTATAAACCCCAAGTGGATTCAAACTTGGAGTTAAAAAGTGTCTCATCCCCGATTTTTTGGGTACTGGCGGTACTATCGCCTATAGCACTGATATTGGACGATACCACCACCTAACACAGTCTGGGAGAGAGCAGTACCACCGCATGACATAGTCTTGGAGATTGTGTCTCGTAGTTT
Source organism: Musa acuminata AAA Group (assembly GCF_036884655.1). Classification (NCBI taxonomy): domain Eukaryota; kingdom Viridiplantae; phylum Streptophyta; class Magnoliopsida; order Zingiberales; family Musaceae; genus Musa; species Musa acuminata. The sequence continues at coordinate 9,336,982 of NC_088338.1, read as the reverse complement.
AAGCCACTGGCAGTGTCACTGCTTGGACCGATGGTGCCACCACCTAACCCAACTTTTGAGCCACTGAATGTGTTATTTTCTTGGCTCAAAACAATCCCACTTTGGGTCTAATTGACCCCTAATTGAGTTAACTTAATTATATTCTAAACTAACTCGATTTAGACATAATCGATTACAATAGAATCCTATGTTATCCGACATATCATTGGTTCTTCCGACGCTTCGTTCGATCCTTCGGCGCATCGTCATCTCCTTCAGCGTATTGTCCTATCAACATGTTGTCTTCTCGTAATTTTCGATCTCCTTAGCGTAATGTCCGATCTTCTTGGCCCGATGCCCGAATTTACGGACCGAAATCTTCTATCGACATATCGACTGATCTTCCGGCCCGATGTCCAATATTCTGATATGATCAACTCCGACCCAACATCTGATTCCTCCTACTTTAATCAATTTACCTCTTCTGATCGAAGTTAATCTTACGTCATTCAAACGTAGATTAGATCGTAACATTATCAATTAATTTCATCATCAAAATATGAGATTTAACGAAAAATCAACCAGTTTTGAGTTGATTTGAGTTGACACAAAACTCAGTTTCCACTTTCCAACTCCAGCTGCAGTCTGAACCGGTGAATGTATTGTGACCTGCACGAGTGTGAAAAATAAGTCCTAATTTATTCAAAACTGCTCCAGAAAAATTAAGTGGCTACTTTTCTGTTGTCTAGGGCTACACAGAAGTTAATTGGTAAAATTTAACATTCTCTTTCGGAAAAACAAAAAGAAGATGACTGTGTGTGTTAGCAGTGGTGTCCATTTTCCTTTGTATAACAAACATGAACAAGGCACTCATCCCAAGTTTAATCGTAAGATGATAAAGTACGATATATTTAAGATCACTGCTAGATTGTTTTGCATGTTGTGCCTCTTTTAACCAGTCTTAATTCAGTTATTCTAAACTATATTAATTTAATTCTATATCTGAAGTGGGTAAAAACTAAGATTTACTATATGAGTTTGATGGGTGCAAGCATTCTGGACTAATGGAAAATTAACATAACAAACAAGTTCATATCAAGTTGGACTGCAACAATTAATATCGAAACAAACCTGTTACTAGCTATGGTGAGAGGATTGACGATCTAGTCATGGACGAAACCGAAGGACATGTCATGACGTGAAGATCCATTGCTACTAAGTTAAACCATATATTCATCACATTAGAAGTAATCAAAGATTAAAATTGACTTATAAAAATCTAATAAATATATAACTATTAACTTGAATTTTCGACCAATGGTTTAAGCTCATCAACCAGGGTTATGACAGTAACTCTCGTTGTCAAGGATCACTAAAAAAAAATTAAAATTTAAAATTTACAACATATATTTATTCTCTATAGTGGTCCTATGACTTTAATCTTCTTGTTTCACTAATAAAACACACCGAACACAATCCTTGAGATGTTCTAACTCATGTTTAAACAAGCGTCAGGACTATTGCCAAGATGCAATGCACTGTAGAAGTATATATGTTATACAAAACTGTTCTTCTAGAATTGCTTTCTCTTTTGGGTGTGCATACGTGTCGTGCGTGCATACCAATCATTTGCTCTAGAATAGTCGATTATCTCTGTGCTCGATGTGGTATTCAATCATGGTTCCACATGATCTGTATCGATTCTTCATGATGATTGACATCAAAACGATGTTTGAACAAGCTATCCGACACGATCAGACAAGGCGCAAAATACGGCATCAAGATTCATATCCCAAGTCATCCTTCAGAATCGAAACAATCGCCTCTAAGGTCCGATGAATTAGGATCAGCACGAAGCTTGATTCACAAGCCACGCTACCATCACAAGAACCCGAGATCTCGACAATCGAAACAGAACGAAGAAAAATGAAAGCCCTAATCTCGATATCTGGGATTCGATTATTCGATTCAAGATTATCAGCAAACTCCAAACGATCCTCGAAACCCAAACAGATAACACAGATCTAAGAAACTGAAAATTAGAATAATGCAGAGGGTTCGAATGAGGGGTCACCCAGCGTCGGAGATGTTGAGATGTTCTTGAGGGACACCGGAAACGATCCCGATCTCCCCGGGCTTGATCTCGACAAGGGCGTCCAGTACCAGCGATCTCGCCTGCGAGAGGGAAGCAAAGCAGGGGAGGGCGAATCGATCCGAAGATAGGCCTGGGACCCCGAGAGGAGCGGCCATCTCAGCCTCACCACCGGAGAGAGAGGGAAGGGCGGAAATGAGAGAGAGAGAGAGAGAGAGTGGGCCTCTTATATAGGCGCCAAATCGGCCATCATTCGCATCATCATCAACTAACTACCCAAATAATTATTCTTTAATATTTTCCTCAAAATCTCAGATATGCATATTACATTAAAGCGGCCTTATAATTAGAAGTACTCCAACTCTTTATACATACTTGGAGCCTTCATATATCAAATAGAACACAAGGCGCATTAGAATGCATCAAAAGCTAAGGATACCACTCACTCTTGTGGCAAACAAAACAGATGCGTTTCCAGGAATCAATTACGCAGCAGAGGATTCTGACTTAGCTTCTGCTTCATCGTTCTCAAGCTGGCTGTAGTTCCCCTTCTCTTTGAACAGCTGGATGTGGTGATGCTTGCAGTACAGCTTTCCCTCGTGCGCGATGTAGTTCGAAGGGCTGATGACGCATCCGCCATGGCAGCATTTGAAGCAGCTCTTGTGGTACGCAGTTCCGTTGACCGTCACCTGCAACAGGCACAGCACTCTAAGATACTTGCGACAATTAAGAACCTCATCGCATGTGCGCATCAGAGATTACCCTTTCAATCGGATAAACAGTCTTGCTGCATCCAACGCACTTCTCTTGGGTGCCAGCGAAAGCACTGGAGACTTTGTTTGCGTTCTGCAGCTCATCATGAGAGAAACAAAATGTCCAAGCTGATTAAGAAGCAGCAAATGATACAGTAATAGATTGATGATCGACATGCATCGATCACTTTACCTCGTTATCGACATACTTCTCTGGTTTGACAACCTTTGGGGTCCCTGGAAAGAGAAGACGAAGGCAGTTTCAGGTATCACAGTGGCGAGAAGGAATGCGAGACGTGATGATCACCTTCAAAGCTTTTGTCCAGACTGCCGGTCATCTTGAAGAGCTGATCAAAGTGAGGTCGGCAGTACAGGACTCCCTCAAAGGAATTATAGTTTCCCAGCTGCAAATCGAAGAAAATGAGTTGCAGAGATGTGCGTGATCTTATGAACAGAGAGGTTTCGCAAGAGGCAAGAGATCTAATAGGCACCTTCAAGGTGCCCTTGCAATGGTGGCACCTAAAGCAGGCCTTGTGGTAGACGCGGTTGTCGGCGGTGAGCTTGTCGACCAAGTACACCGTCTTGTCGCATGCCATGCACTTGGTGGTCGTCCCCTGGAACGCCATTGCCTGCCCTCCGATCCCCAAGAGAAGCTGCTCTCCTCCTCCTCCGCCAGGGCCAGAGAAGGCGCGGAGCGAAGGACTGGTATAAAAGGAAGCGGTCAGTGGCAGGGATTTGCGGAAGAGGCAAGCAAAAAACGCATGGATGTGCGGATCTGGTCATTGTCGTTCGCTATTTCGTACTTTTATTTTGAGGGGGCACCTTCTAATTCCAGCTGGTACAGTCTCCAACATCTTCGTCCTCGATCACATCGATCGTAACGATGCGGTCAGGCTTGAGGCCGGTGATGGATGATGGGTCGACCAAACGCTTCCTTCTCTTGTACGCTTGCCGCCGGTTGCTTCAGATTCGGGCGAAATCGATTGGTTTGTTTCCCTATTGTTCCGATTGGATCGCGGTGGAATCTGTGACGGTGACCAACCGACCACCAGTGGCTATCGCACCAACTTTGCTATGATCGTATCACGAGACCACTGACCTAATCTGGACTCATAATTGCGATGCAATCCTACGTCTAACTATAATAATCGTAATAGAAGGAATCAGGTTCGATCAAACCTTACAACCGGTTCGATTCTGAACCGGCAACGGGATGAGCTCGTACTTTTTCGGTTTGGAGATTCGTGCTGATTTAAGACAAATAGTGGATTCTCTGCCGTTGGATCAATAAGACTGCGGGGCTATAAAAGCGGCTGGGTTTCTAGGGTAGAATTCTCTCTCCTTCCGTCGCTGCCCGTCGCGCCGAAACCTCCTTGCGGTTGCGGCAGCGGCAGCGGCAGCAGCAGCCATGGCTGTCGGGTGAGTTTTGGATGTCGGGCTAACTCGCTTCGACGTTTCTCTGCTTCTTCTTTACCCTCTGTCGCTCTTTTTGATATCGATCGCCCTTGCAGTAAGAACAAGCGGATCTCGAAGGGGAAAAAGGGAGGCAAGAAGAAGACGTAAGCTGCAATGCCATGGCCCTCTTTTTTCTGCTGCTCTTTTTTCGATCTATGCTTGTCCTTGTTGCTCGCAGTGGTGATGATCGGTTGGATCTGTTTCAGGGTCGACCCTTTCTCCAAGAAGGATTGGTACGACATCAAGGCTCCCTCCGTCTTCAACGTCAGGAACATCGGGAAGACCCTCGTCTCGAGGACGCAGGGCACCAAGGTTCGCATTGCAGCTGCGATTGTTGCCTTCATTCATGTTCTTCCATTTGATGTCTTTGTGTTCTCTGCACGAACTTAGTTAACTTTGTGACTTGAGTACCGAAAATGTAAGTTTGTCTTCCGATATATATAATGTATAAGTTGTTAACTGTAGAGGAATCTCATTCCATAGTATTAAAGTTTTATCTGTTGAAAGTCTCATATAATAAATAACTTTGAATTTTGCTATAAGAATGAGATCATAAAGAGAGAGATGAGTTGGAAGCCTTGTATTCTCTTCCTACAGGAGGTGATGCCATGGGAGCTTGTAGGTGAGCTCTTACATGAGGAAATGAATGAAGGAATGTATCTACTTGGAGGGATACTATGTTGGTAGTTTATGAGGAATTCAATGAAATATATGTAAATTTACACAGTCTTGCTTTGGATTGGAACTGAGGAAATTGAGTTGAATCACCTGTAATTATACAAGCCGACCAATGCATTTCTTAATTGACCTATGCACTTTGGAAGGGTTTTTGATTGCTGAGGAACAATAATTTGTGTAAGGTATACAAAGAGATGGGAGAGGACTTTGAGCGTCAGAAAAGCTTTTTCTGAAAGCGTAAACATTGAAATGGAACTAGTGTCTAAAACTTTGTTCACAAAAAAAATAGTTTTTTTTGTAAAAATTATGAAATTTCTATTGTAAAAATTATGAAGATCAAACCGTTCCCTCCAGAACACTTTCATATGCCATTTAAGGCTAATAATTGTATGTTATGAAAAATCTTGAGTACTGTACTTCATTGTCAGTATAATCTGGCATTCTTCTTATATGTCAATCATGACTTAGAAATCAGTCTATCTATGGTTTTTTTCGTCATAGTTTATCCATCAATTTTCCTAGGATGTGTCAGTTATGCCTGAATATTTCTTCCCATGATAAGTTGGATCAACAGTGGTTTCTTCCTTCCATCAGATTGCATCCGAGGGCCTCAAGCACAGAGTATTTGAGGTCTCTTTAGCTGACCTTCAGAATGATGAGGACCAGGCCCACAGGAAGATTCGGCTCCGATCAGAGGATGTACAAGGAAAAAATGTTCTCACCAACTTCTGGGTATGGTTTGTGTTTCACTGTGATTTTGTAACTCTTGAATCTCGAGTTGATCTCTTCCTCTTCTTCAGGGCATGGACTTGACGACTGACAAGCTCAGACATATAGTCCGCAGGTGGCAGACTCTGATTGAAGCACATGTTGATGTGAAGACTACCGACAATTACACTCTGCGACTGTTTTGCATTGCTTTCACCAAGAGGCGCCCAAACCAGGTCAAGCGCACTTGTTATGCCCAATCCAGTCAGATAAGACAGGTAAGTTCGTCACACTGTACAGGCTTCTGTTTTCTAGCACCGAACTTTGGTTGGAGAAATTTAGGGTTATGTCATCTGTCTTGTTTCAGATACGCCGCAAAATGAGGGAAATTATGGTCAATCAAGCTACAACCTGTGATCTGAAGGATTTGGTGCTGAAGTTCATTCCTGATGTAATTGGAAAGGAGATTGAGAAAGCAACTTCAAGCATTTTCCCTCTCCAAAATGTGTACATCCGCAAAGTAAAAATCTTGAAGGCCCCCAAGTTTGACTTGGGAAAGCTTATGGAGGTACTCCTGTTGTTTATCAATTACCCTAGTCTAAACATCACCTTTGCATTCATTAAATGTGGACACACGTGTCTCACTGCAAGGCACCTATATTTCTGATACAGGTCCATGGTGACTACAAGGAGGATGTGGGTGTCAAGGTGGACAGACCTGCAGAAGATGTCCAGATGGAAGGTGAATCCGAAGTTGCTGGCGCCTAAAAGAATGAGCCTTCATATCACAAAGAATGAGCCTTCCTAGGGATGGTACGATCTTGACAGTTATTTCGGTGTTCTATTGAGCTTCTTGCTGATGTCTCAACATTGTTTGGAGCAATCTTAGTGAGGGTTGGTTATAAGACCTTGAATTAGCTGGTGTCAACCGTTAATGCTTAGTTAAACCCATTTTTGAGAATTGGTAGCCTGTTTGTGTTATACATTAAACGCCAATTTCACTTTTATGCAACATTGTTCTAAGTCATAGATAGTCTTTTGATGATAAATTTCTGTTAGGAACTGTTGCATGTGGTTTGCATGCATCCATACAAATTTGCCAACAGATTGGTACATTCAACTGATGAATGTAAGCCCAGGTGTTATTACGTCATGTGATGTTAGTAGATATGAATGCATACTATTACATGCATCCTATCTCGGGTCTATTGGGTTTGTAATGATGCTGACCTGAGTAAGGGTTTCTCTCTAGGAACTCGAGCATAAGCAAAGGTTATAACTATTCTATCACAAAATGTTCAATGATTTATGATTGTGAACAAGTGGATTGTTAAATCACAATGAAACATGTAGAAATAATCCTAATGAATAGATATATGGATATCATCAATTACACCTTGACTAACATTTTATTCTCAAGATCCTAAATGAAGAAGATTTTTTCCACACTAATGTACCTCAAATACAATATCATCAATATGCCTTGACGAGGTGCAAAGGTTATTTCATTCAGAACAATAATTTAACATGACATGAATGGCAACAGTGCGAGCCACCGGTTGCACATAATATGAATAAGCCTTTGGGTAACAGGCAATTAATACAAGCCGTAAGCTCAGCCAACCAAGAGAGATATCAGCATAAAAAACCACGAGCAACCTAGATAAGCTACAAGATAGTACGATACCCAGAGCTCAGTTCGTCGACTTTGAATGCTTCACAAGCCAATGTATGACAGAGTCGATGTTGGTTGAGTTCTTGCATGAGATCATGAAGCAACAGACTTCTCTGTCCGCGATAGATCTCAGGCCCCTGCAATGCAGATCAATGGTTAGAATGGGGGAAGCACTAACATCACAGGTCCTGCTTTTCTACCATGGACAAGTAATAGAACAATTGAGGAATTGGTGATTTGTTACATTTCATCTGTAAAGCCCTGCTTCGACATAGTTTCAGGCTTGTCGATTTTGTTTCCGAGCACCAGCAACGGGATTCCACTGAGCGATGGCTTGCTTAAAAGATCGTGTAGTTCACTTCTTGAGGTGGGCAAGTTATCACGGTCCGCTGCATCGACAACATACCTGCAAGACAAAATGAAGTTCCCATTGAATATTAAGCTCTTTGTACCATGCAATTGAGATGTTGGATAAAGCAGTTAAAACATTATATGGAGATTGTTTCTCTGTTATTCTCAGTTAAGATATATAGTTGGGGCAACGTATGAAATGCTACAAATGAAAAATCATACTACAAATGAAAAATGGGGAAACCGACACAACTTGAACATATGGACATAGCACAACATGATGAAATCCATGTATGCTTTTAGTTTGCTGGTAAGAGTGAATGGCATCAGAATTCTTCTTCTGTTAACAAAGAATGCAACAGGTAAATTGCAGGCGCTACATTTCACGAGCATGATAATATTTGAATGCATTAAACTGTACAATGTGATCACGAAACAAAATTCTCAAACTGTAGACACATGTTTAAGATATCAGTCTGTTAACCAAGGTATTTCAGAAGCATATTCATCAGAACTGGATCAGACTGGCATGTCCGACAGGAAAACTGGGAAATGAACACCTATCTGGTTCAGTTCCACTGTCGGATTGAAGAAGCAAAACTGCATCTAACCATGACCTGACCAGGTTTCTACCGAACAGTAAAACCAGCTAGATGCCTGGACCTAAATTGAACTTGATCAAGTTCAATGTGTCCATCATATAAGAACAGAAGCCCTTGTTTTCTTTAAATTGGTTATTACACCAATGGCATTTCAGTTGCTTAATTGTTTGTGGTCATAATTTACCTAATCACCTTTTTAATTATAGGCATTTAAAACATGAATAATGCTCTCCATGGCAAAGCTTGTCGTATTATATCTAAAATCTTATCAGGTCACACAATATTATATAATTACAGGAGCTTAAGATGCCAAAATAACATGGATCTTTTTATCCACCTACAAGTCCTTTAGATAGAACTTTTTATCTAACACTAGCTTTAGAGATTTGACCTTAGGTCAACAGATGATCACAAGGCTTTGCCAAAACTTCCATGGAGCCTTCTTGGCATTGAGCTCAGATCATTTACTATCACAAGTAGAGAACTAATTGGCCCTTAAATGGATTTGAGTCACCTAGATCTTCCAAATCTCAACTTCTAATGATTTCACAATCCTCACAACCCGATAGGCACTTGAATTAGAAATTAGACATCATATCTACTCATAATAAAGTTGTACATAATCACTAACAGGACTACTATAATTCCTGAGTACCTCGTGGAAATAGGAGTAATCAAAGTTCTAAATTCATGAATTGACAAGAAAAGCCCATACCAAGGAAAAAAAGATCGTTAGAAGAAAGAAGATGAGATGACCTGGATGATGATTGCAAATTGTCCAGATGAAACCATTCATGAATGTTGACTGAAATCACATGAAACAGACATTTATTTAAATAGCACATTTCAAATCCCGCGAATATCAGTCTTGCTATCAATTCACTTGTCACCATTTTGGTTCAAAATCATAAACCACCAGAAGAATGAATTCAGAATGGCAAAATCACAGATTTGTACATGCAATCTTATCACAGATATCAGATGCAAAAGAATCTTAGTAAATAAGCTAAACGAGTATCCAAGAGAGGAGGTAAGACCATACACAATGGCAGAGACTGCACGGCAATATCTCTCCCACATACTGCGAAACCTAGGCTGGCCTCCGAGATCCCATAATTTGATTGTAACATTTCCTTTAGTCAACTTCCTCATATTGAATCCAACCTACCAATCCAGTGAAAACGACAATATTTTAGTACCAAGAGAATGCTGGTTTATTAGAATAAAACATGACCTTAACTGAAGGGATTACTCACTGTAGGAATCATGTCCTCACAATATCCACCAGTCTACAGAAGAAAGTAAATATATCAGGTACACAAATAAATTCACCAGCACTCAAAGAAACATGAGAACATATCCACATACTGCAATGACATTCACAAGGGAAGTTTTCCCAGCATTCTGAAGTCCTATCAAAGACAGCTCCATTTCTTGCTTGAAGAATAGGCTGCATTTGCAACAAAATTTCACAAATATTGTATTAAAGCACTTTCCACAAGGCATCTTTTGTGAACACACGAATGAAAGTATAAAATTGCCAAGGCCTTGACATGAATAAGGTATTACAAGGTCTCCAAATTAACACAATGACATGCCACATTCTCCTAAACTTTTATCAATATCAGTCCATCTAAAAGTTTAAGCCAGTATATAAGACATGATCCATAAGTCTATGTTCTTAACACTTTTCCTCATGTTGGATGAGGACTGACTCAAACCCAATATGAAGAAAGCAATGAAGGATTTTTTTCTGTGTGGTCTGGGGAAGATTTGAACTAAGGACCTTTCACTCCGATACCCTCTTAAATTTATGATCAACGTCATTTAATTATACAGTTTTATATTCTTAACGCATCCCATATAAAAATGAAACCAAATCACCAAATTTAGACGAACAAAGCAATCTCAACAATTCGCATATTAATTTCCCTTCGGTTTATCATATCCTCGATAGACTAGCCGTAGTTTACTCGGGTCGCCACCGATGGCAGCTCAACAACTACGACTCACCAATTTGGCAACCAAAAGCCTCAAGTCGAAGACCACAATTCACATATCCCAAAAATCCCTAAAATGTTGTCACTTCATAATCCATCAACAAAGCCCAGACGCACGCCAAAAGGACGGTGAATTCAAATCGAACCCCGTCCCACAGAATTGAATCAATCCCAGATAGAAAGGGCTATAAAAGAAAGAACAAAAGAAGAAAAGAATGTCAACGGATCTCACCTTCGGAGCCAGTTGAGGAGAGCTTCCCACCATCCCATGGCGGAGAGGCGGATCCAAGAAGTGGCGGAGGAAAGGATCAAGGGGCTAGCCCGTTGGTGGGATCAACGAAGAGGCGATCACGGGGAGGAAGGCTCGAGTCGTCCTCCCTCGCGCTCTCCCTTCGCATCACCGTCGGCTGATCAAAGGAAAAGAGAGGCTTTTTGAATCCGTCGAGGGACAAAATTAGAGGGGAGGTTTAAATTTAGTAATTGAGTTAATTATGAGGTGGCCTGGGACAATGCTTAAAACTACGCGTGAGAGGCGCATTGGTTGTTGGTGCTGGGGACACATGGGACCCGTATTTCCTGCCGAAGGTAGAACGAGGTATCATTAACGGGAAGGTAAACGGGTGCGAGTTCGTATTTGGAGTTTTGGACAGGCCATTATATCCTGGCAATTAAGTTTAATCTCTTTCGTAAGCACTCCATCGAGTCTATGACTTACCATGCAACGGCGAGAGTTGGGGCCCGCGTATCCTTCCACACGGAAGCCACATTATCTCGTCGGGGTGGTGGGGCCCTCGCGGGACCCGCATTTTCTTCCAGATGCGAGACTGGGGTACCTACGACGGGTAGGAAAACTGGTGCTCAGATTGGTGTTGCGATCCACAGCCAATCTGCCAATATTTCTCAAGCATCTATGTGGAACCTACATTATCTCGTCGCGGTGGTGGGGCCCGCGCGGGACCCGCATTTTCTTCCAGAGGCTAGACTGGGGTACCTACGACGGGTAGGAAAACTGGTGCTCAGATTGGTGTTGCGATCCACAGCCAATCTGCCAATATTTCTCAAACCTCTATGTGGAACCCACATTATCTCGTCGCGGTGGTGGGGCCCGCGCGGGACCCGCATTTTCTTCCAGAGGCGAGACTGGGGTACCTCCGACGGGTAGGAAAACTGGTGCTCAGATTGGTGTTGCGATCCACAGCCAATCTACCAATATTTCTCAAGCCTCTATGTGAAACCCACATTATCTCGTCGGGTGGTGGGGCCCGCGCGGGACCCGCATTTTCTTCCAGAGGCGAGACTGGGGTACCTAGAACGGGTACGAAAACTGGTGCTCAGATTGGTGTTGCGATCCACAGCCAATCTGCCAATATTTCTCAAGCCTCTACGTGGAACCCACATTATCTCGTCGGGGTGGTGGGGCCCGCGCGGGACCCGCGTTTTCTTCCAGAGGCGAGAGTGGGGTACCTCCGACGGGTAGGAAAACTGGTGCTCAGATTGGTGTCGCGATCCATAGCCAATCTGCCAATATTTCTCGAGCCTCTCTATGTTTAACAACCAAACTCCTTAATTGTGAGGTAGTTTATCTTAATCAACTCTCATCAACCATGCGATGATGGTGTTTAACGTTTTCAATTTTAATTTTCCTTAGTTTTTCTGGTGATAGTCCAACATTATGGCAGCAGTAGGATTCCATAATCATGAAATAATTTCCATCTTTTATAGGTATAGCATCACAAACATCTCTCCTTATCTCAAAAAATAATTTCCTTACGAGTAAGAAATCCCAAATAGAGATTATATTCTTATTAAAATAAACACATCAAGTATTAATTGACATATTACGCCTTCTCTTCACGATTCGTCTCGTTTGTCATCGAATAATAATCGTTGCATATTCTATGTAACTCAGATCGAACCTTCATCACATTCGCATTTGATGCATCCATTATATTATATATTATAATAATATAAAGAAATAATAACAAGATATATAGTATATTACATATTATAGAATGTGTAGATTATATATTATAATAATATAAAGAAATAATAACAAGATATAGTATATTATATATTATAGAATGTGTACATGAAAATAATAATAAGAATAATAATAACAATAATTTATGAGAAATAAATTGAGTTTTTGTTTTGTAAAGATTAAATATATTTATTAGTATATTATTAAATAAGTGTCAAACGTATTAATGTGATGATGCGTGCACTTACGCACGGGGAAAAGCAGCGACTGCAACAGTAAGAACACCAGAGCAGCGACAAGTAAAGGTCAGAAGGTTAGTAGAAATCTTGGGGGAGATCTAAAAGGAGGGGGTACTTTGGTTCTAAGCCACCACACCCAGCGCCCCTCTCCTACCTAAAAGGACAAGCAATCTTTCGAGGAACGAGGGTTTCAGAGCCGAGCTCCCCTGCTGACAGCTATTGCCCTCGGGGAGACATGGTGGTATTCCCTGTTTGACTCCTCTCTTGGAAGACAAGAGCGAGAGAGAAAGAGTCGAGGTCGTGTTGTGACTATGGTGGAGACTTCCAGATCAGCTGCCGTTGCTCCATGTTCTCGTCCCATGACCAGGATCTTGGCAGGTAGGTTCGACGCCTGGCTCTCGCTTTGTCTTCTAAGATCCTGCTTCTTCTGGCAAGTGGATTCTGAATCGCTGGTTTCTGGTACCTCATTAGATCTGTGTGATCTGTTTGAGACACAAGGGGATTGTCCTCGTGATTTCGCTTTTCTGATGGAAGATTGCCATTTTGAATCTTGATGGCCTGAAAAAGGTCTTGACCTTTCGATTGATTCATCTCTTCTTATCTTTTCTGGAATAAAATTCAAATCTTTTCTGTGATTATTCCAATTTTTTCCCTGTGATGAGGTCTCGACAGCATATTGTTTACATAGTCGATAAGGCAGTTTTCGTGATTTCCTCTTTTGGGAATACGAGTTAATTGGGTGTGATCAGTTTCGATGAGCACTTATTTTCTTCTTTTCAATTAATTTTGATTAAGATGCATAGTTTTTAGAACTTTTACTGCTGCCGATTTCGGCCCTGAAGGGATGCAATCCAACGAATTTTAGTTTTCCATGACTGAGTTTTCACTCATTGCTTTAGTTAACTAAGTGTATGCTGGATTATTGTTGCTGAATAAGGATTAGATCTTGAATAGGATGTGTCCGCAAGAGGTAGATATATGAAGATGTGAATTTAATTGGAATCCCTTTGAATCTATATAGGTTTTATATTTAATACTGCAGCATTGTCTTGGAGATAGAAAAAGGAAGAATGAGGATCAAGAACAAACACCGGAAATCATCTGCTTTCGGTTGCAATGCAGGAAGCAGATGTTCATGTTTAGCTGTGTGGAGCCTGGTGGGGTTCATCCTTATGATCCATTTCTTTACTCATATCCATCGAGATGACGAGGAGGATGTTCTTGTACCGTTGAGTCATCTGTCTGACATCAGGGAATTGGAAGAGGTGGAAGAAGTGACATTTCATTTTTCGCCTCCTAGAGACCGGCGGTCTCCACGTGCTCTGAAGCGAAAGGGACCAAGAAAGCCGCCTACAGTGATTGATGAGTTCTTAGATGAATCTTCTGAGGTGCATGCTTTTTTCTTCCCTAACCGGAAAACAACATTTGGCCCAACAAAGGAAGGGAACAACAGCATGTATTTCTATCCGGGTCGAGTGTGGCTGGATACAGATGGGAATCCAATTCAAGCCCATGGTGGAGGACTTCTGTATGATGACAGGACGGAGACATACTACTGGTATGGAGAGAACAAAGACGGCCCAACTTATCATGCACACAGGAAGTCAGCTGCACGGGTCAGTTAAATCCTTCGGCTTTTAGTTTATCTCGTATTCACTTGCTTCACGCTAGTACTGGATGACACTTGACAAATATGCTTCACTATGCTTGCTGCCTGTCCGTAAACCCTTTTGTAAATCTTCTGTGTGGGCATTGGAAGAAACCCAAACGCAGTATACATTGATGCTATATCTTAGAGAAGATTTGAAGAGTCTTTTATTTAGAGTTTGCTCTTTCTATGTGTATTTTTCATACCACAGATCATCCTTGTGTTGGAAGTTAAATTAATTCTATTATCTTTGGTATGCTATGGTCACTTTATTCTTGTCAAGACATTTTAGTTGTTTCATCAACAGTAACTATCAGTTTACTTGGATCTATGTTACTCTATGTTTCTGCTGCAACTTATTTTTCATCTATTAGAGGTAGGATGCTTGATGCATAGTGTTTCTAGAAATTACACTATTCTTTAACATTGATGTTCAGCAGCATCATAGCAATGAGCTGCATGCACCGTCAGTGCCCCTCATGTTTGTGATTGATCTAACAGTATCTCTTTTATCTGGAATTTCCCCATACACATGTGATTTGCAATCACAGCTTCCTCTTGATTCCCATAATTATTGATACATGAATAGTGCAGTACTGGATCATAGAGGCCTAATTTGAGTACTTGTATCATGTTTATGCTGTTTTCTGCACAATCTTCAGTGGTTAAGTCCTTTTATTGTGGAACTCCTAATGTAATATTAAAGTTAATTGTACTTCTTGATTGTACAAGTTTTCCCTATTACAGTTATTGCTGCTTCTAATATGTGCAGCACATCCTGTATTTACCTTCTTAGAATTTTCGTAATAGAATATTGCTCTCTTTCCCTTCTTTGACAATAAACTTCTTTTTGTTTCACATTTTCCATTTTCTAGTGACACAAAGTTGATTAATGAATGCTTGGGATGTCAAAGTGGAACTTCATTTAATTGGGTTAATGAAAATCCTGTGTTATACAATTCGATAACAGCTGGATGGTGCCCCCTACTCCCGCTTAAGAAAAAACATACGTGCAAACCAAAGGTAAAAAGAGGCTCACAAAAATGCAATCTTTTCATAACTCAACTGTTTTAGGTTGAATTTAATGAAATCATTCGACTTCGGTCCAATTCCTTGGTTATAGTTGTCATAAGACAGGTTTCTTCCTGAGAACAATTTTCCTAGTTTTATGAGACATTGATACTTAAGATCCATGTTTACTAAATCTGACAGTTTTATGTTGACTGTTAGTCGCCTAACGTAATCTTCCATCTCTTTCATCCAGGCTTGGGATTGGTTTTGTCAGTCACCTAACATAGTTTTACATTAGTTGGGACATTACGATTTTTTGTTGTTGCTGTTGTATTACGAAACATTAATACTTCAAAATGCTTATCCACGCTAGATGCCTGTTAGATATTGATACTACTTGAGTACTTCTTCCTGTATAGTTGTGGAACATTTTGTTAATTAAACATAGTTTCTTTCCTGATGAATAGATTGGTTATTTGTGATATATTATAATGTGCAAGCACTGTCTGCAACACTCGTAGATTAATGTCAAGGTCTATTGCAGATAAATATAATATTTAAGTTTTTAATTGTCATATTTATGCGGAGTATTATCCTGTTCTTTCGAAATTTGAAGCACTGTTTCTGTAACATACTGGCATCCAATACAACCATGTCTTAAGCAGTGATTGAAAAAGGCGCTCGGGCGCTCGCCTAGGCGCTCGGGTGAGGCGAGGCGAGGCCCGAGCGCCTCGCTAATGTCCTAGGCGGCGCGCTTCAAACAGGCACCGCCTGGGCGCTCGCCCGAGCCCAAGCGCTGGGCGCTTCGGGCGAGCGCCTGTGTAAACCAAGGCGACCGAACCAGAATTTTAGGTCTGGTTCGGTCCTGGTTCGGTTGTTAGTTAGTTCAATCGAACCAACTAAACCGATATAACCCCAACCCTAACCTGTTGTCGCTACCGCTGCCGCTGCCGATCCCGATCCCGATCGCGATCTCGCTGCTCGTCGCTCCTGCTCCTGCTCCCGTTGCTCGCCGCTGTCGCTGCTCGCGCCTCCCGCGAGCCCTCTCGTTGCTCGCGCCTCCCGCGAGCCTTCCCGTTGCTCGCGCCTCCCTCGAGCCCTCCCGCTGCTCGCGCCTCCCGCGAGCCCTTCCGCTGCTCGCGCCTCCCGCGAGCCCTCTCGCTGCTCACGCCTCCTGCGAGCCCTCCCGCGAGCCTTCCCGCTGCTCGCGCCTCCCTCGAGCCCTCCTGCTGCTTGCGCCTCCCGCGAGCCCTCCCGCTGCTCGTGCCTTCCGCTCCCTTTCCCTTTCCCGTTGTCGCTCGCCGCTGCTGTTGCCGTCGCTCGCCGCTGCTTCCTCGTTTCTCCATCAGGCTCAATATACAGTATACTCTTAATATTAAGTTTATTTGAATTTTGAAATGATTAATTTTCTGTTAATAGATTAATAATATATTATTTTGATTTTAATGTTGTTAATTTTTATTTATTTGAAATTATTAATTATATTATATATTTTTATATTTTAGCGCCTCGCTTCGCTCGGGCGAGCGCCTAGCGCCTCGGGCGTTTGTGGACCTTGGCGCCTTTTGGCGCCTAGCGCTTTTTAAATCACTGGTCTTAAGTCTAACCAACATATCCTATGAACAACACTTCATAATGTCCTTGTGAGTAAACCATAAAAGGTTATTTTAGTGAGACAAGGCAACTTATTAGTTGCAATGCAAGTTTTTTCAAGTTTTATTTGAATATGATAGGGCAAGCTTTTTCACCCCTTTAATTTGGCATATAGATAAGTCTGGAATCTGGTAGCTGTCGTAGAAAATCTTATTCAAGATGTGGTGAGACTTGGTTAATGGGGATCATATGTGGATAATTGGTAATGGATGTATGCAACAGACTCGTCTACTTACTGTTTTCTTGGTGGCACATTATGAGACGAAGTATCCTAAAATGTGCAATCAAAGATAATTTATGCTGTCTTGACTGTGTTCAAATGCCATGGGTTGAAACTGATATAAAATGGTGTACATTCCCCAGAATATTTTTGTGAAAACAATTATCTTAAAATAGTCCACCACATAGCTATTGCCAAACTTGGGTGATACTCTTATCTTCTCGACTCATGCTTCCAGTATGAGAAATGCTGGATTCAAATGATAACATGTACGTTCTTTCAGATAATTAGGTGAATTTGATTGGACTTCGGAGGACGTCAAATTTCTCATGAATATAACTGATGTCTATGCCACTATTGTCTTAAGAAAAAAAATGAATCAAATGAGTAGTTTTGGTAAAATATTGCGGACCCTCTTGGAGAGGATGCTTGAGATCTTTTATTTGGAAGTTGAAGCTCCAGTATCAAGAGATGGCAAATAAAATGAAAGGCTGCATAGACATAGAAGGATGCTAGGCTTCGATAGCTAGTTTTGTTGCAAGATTTGTTCTCCTATGTAGAGATGAATATGTCTCATCCGTTATGCAAGGGTCTATACAAGACAAACTAGAAAGATATCATATGTTTAATACTATGTTTGCTGTTTATTTATGTGAAACAAATTGGTTTTCTGGTTAAGCCAGCTTTAAAAAAATGAAAAAGATGGAGGAGTTATGTTTTTGTTGCTTTAGTTGGATCGTTGAGTAGCTTCTTATGCATGTGGTGTTCTTGCGACATAAAGCTTGGTTTTTTTGCTTGGATATGGTTTGAACATCAAACAGAGCCTGTTTATTACATATTGGCTGGGGCTTCCTTTATTGTGCTTGTCTTTATATTTTTAGCTACATTTATCTTACTCCATTAGTTTACATGTTGTGTTCATTACTTTTTCCTATTTATACTTTTTTAAAATGTTGACTCTGAAGATGTGTGTTTAGACTAAAGACAGTATCTTCAAGGAATAGGCCCTTTTAGTTACATGTATCTTCCTCCATTAGTTTACATGTTGTGTTCATTACTTTTTCCCATTTATACTTCTTAAAATGTCGACTCTGAAGATGTGTGTATAGACTAAAGACAGTATCTTCAAGGAATAGGCCATCCAAAATGAAAATTCACACCATTGAGAAAGTGTCAGCTATGTGTAAAGTGCCTTGAGACTAAGCATGCCTTTATGGTGCTTTATCAGTGGTCAAAGAAGAGTTTGTGCTAAAGAATATTTTGAGCACTTTTGGTTGAGGATTAAAATGATGGACTAGATCTTTATGCCATGTGTTATTGGATCTTACATGGTAAGTGAAAAATGTAGGATCTCCCTGAAAAGGGAGGGAATAATATTTTTGTCATTCAATCGACAGGCCTATATTTGCGGGCATTAAATTGGAGTAGCTATTCAATGTAATGGAATTTGTTGAAGGAATGGTTCCAGTCCTAAGTTACAAGATAGCTTATACTTATTGGCTACCCCTTTGAAATCGTCCTTACAACATAACACAGTCTTTGTGTTGATAATTATTTGTGGCATATTCTTTGTTCTTTAACATATCCGACTTCTCAGTTCTCCTTGTGGACTCCTGGGGAAAATTAACTCAATTAGTTCATATATTTTTCTCCAGGTTGATATCATTGGAGTCAGCTGCTATTCCTCAAAAGACTTATGGATGTGGACGAATGAAGGGATTGTGCTGCCAGGAGTGGAAACCAATGTCACCCATGATCTTCACAAGTCCAATGTCCTCGAGCGCCCTAAAGTGATCTACAACGACAAGACTGATCAGTACGTCATGTGGATGCACATCGATGATGCCAATTACACCAAAGCCGCGGTGGGAGTAGCTGTCAGCGACTCCCCTACCGGCCCGTTCACATACCTGTATAGCATGCGCCCACATGGTTGTGAGAGTAGGGACATGACCATCTTCAAGGACGATGACGGAAAGGCTTTTGTCATATACTCTTCTGAAGATAACAGCGAGCTCCACATTGGTCCATTAACAGATGACTATCTCAACGTAACGAGAGTTATGAGGCGGATTTTAGTGGGACGACATCGAGAAGCCCCTGCCCTGTTCAAGCATCAAGGCATATACTACATGATCACTTCTGGTTGTACTGGGTGGGCTCCAAACAAAGCTTTGGCCCATGCGGCTGAGTCGATCATGGGACCTTGGGAGACAATGGGAAATCCTTGTGTTGGAGGGAACAGGGTCCTTAGGCTGACTACATTTTTCTCCCAGAGCACGTTTGTGGCACCATTGCCAGGTTTGCCAGGTTCATTCGTCTTTATGGCAGATCGTTGGAATCCTTCTGAGCTTAAAGATTCAAGGTACTTGTGGCTGCCTTTGACCATCGGAGGATTGGCTGATGAACCCCTAGAATACAACTTTGGGTTCCCTCATTGGTCCAGAGTGTCTATATATTGGCACAAAAGATGGAAACTGCCTGAAGGTTGGAGAACTGAGTAAACCTGAATTTTCTTTTCTTGTGATTTGTTCTGAGTTAGAATAGTTAGCCTACTATTTGTTGTCTCTGTGTAGTATGTATATAAGGATATCATACAACCAGCTCTCAACAATTATTCTTGACCAGGGGGTTCGATCGGCCCTTTGCCGATAAGGTCATATGCACTGGCCCAATTTTATGTTGATCGACATCTTTAAAAGATTTCGGAGCTTTTGTAAGGTTGAAATATCTATCATCTCACATCTCTGCTTGTTGAAACTTACAAATTGGTCAGCTCTTTAATGTTCAGTCCATTGGTTTGCTTGTTGATCCTTTTGAAGTCAACAAAAGCTGTGATCATCAACTTGCCTTTTTTGGATTCATGGAGTCAAACTTCCAAGGATTCCATGCTGCTGCTGTGTGATGATACTGTTCCTTCTCAGAACTCTTCTTGCTCATAAACACTTGTTTTCAGTGATATCCTGTGCAGGGCTGTGTTTGAAATAATGGACACATTATACATGATTTTTTATTCGACAACAAAAATAACATGATTTTATGATGTGATTTAGCTAATAATTATGTTCAATTTTCCTATGTTTCTCACAGAAGGTGGGCTGTAAGGCTGATCTGTTTGATGCTATCTATCATGTAAAGTTGGAACCTTTATTTTCCCTTTCATCAGCAGCAACTTTAAAGTGAGTGCTCAAACCACTGTAAAGAGACAAGAACTCCTTTTCCAAATGAGAGAACAAATCCATGCCCATATCCCCCACCCTCAAAAGGAGCTCCCTCTTTCTCTTCTCATCTCCTGTGTCTCAAAAGCTCTCCTTCGTTTCCTTCTTCCTTCTTTCTCGAGATATCTATAGAGAGAGAGAGAGAGAGAGAGAGAGAGAGAGAGAAGGCATATGCCTCAAAAGCTAAACTCTCTTTCCCTTTCTCTGAGGAAAGAGAAATAGGAGGGGAAGGATAAATATGAGGATTTGCAGGCCATGGTCTGACCACCCCCACTACCACCAACACCACCATCCTTCGCTACATTCGAGCATTAAGTCATAATTAGATTCCATTGCCATCACCACCACCATCACCACCACCACCACCACACACCTCCTCAGAGAATCACTCCTATCAATTTGTTTATCCATCTCCCTGCAAACCTCTGTGTTCTTTGTTACTTGTCATCCCCCATCTTTTCCCTTCTCTGATATCATCAATCCCCTCTACCTCAGCTTTTGAGCATTCAAAAGCTCTCTTGTCCTGACTCAGTCTTCCCCTTCTTCTGCATGTACTTTTGCTATGCATACATATGTATATAATGATAATAATAACACATCCATGTGGCAATCTGAAAGATAATTGTCAATGAATTAACCAGCAGAATTAAATGTCAAACTCACACAAAATAAGCAGATTAAACATGAGAGAAAAATGAAAATATTGCCATGAGAATAAACTTGTGATATAAACTTCAAATATGGGTTTTTTTCCCTTCCCATTCCATTCCATTCCATTCCGTGCTTTTTCTTTACTTCTTCTTGGAAATGAAATAAGCATAAGAATAAACCGCACGTGCGCACGTGCCAAAAGGTCTTCGGCCCGCCATCTTCCCTCTCCCGCCATCTTCGATCTCATGGCTTCCACGCACTCGCCCACACCACCGGCTGCTCCTTCCAATCCAGGAATATTCCGCCGGCAGCCTCCTCGGATTCTTCGGCCGCTGCCCGCATCGACCACCCTTCCCTGTACCTCCTCAGAAGCGCCCGCACGTCGTCCGCCACGTCCTCGCTGAAGGCCGCCGGCGCGAACCCGGCCGCTCGCATCCGCCTTGACCACCCCGCCGCCGTCTCCCTCCGCTCGGCTGAGTCCGCAGCCGGGCATGCCACCAGGTCCACCACCGCTCGCCCCGCCGACCGCTCTAGCGCCAGCCGCTCGTTGCTCGTCCTCGGGAAGCTCTCCTCCAGCGACTCGAAGTAGGCCGTGAAGAATCTCACGCTCTCCCTGAAGCCCTTCAAGAACGCCTCCCCTTCCTCCTCCCCTCCTCCTTCCCCGCCTCCCAGGTCGGCCTCCTCCTCGACCACCGTCACGATTCTTGGCTGGAGCCGCCGGAGAGAGGAGATTAGCTCGTCGCGGCGGCGGCCCGCGGGTGAGATGCCGTGGAGCGCGTTTACGCAGTTGATGGCGAGGGCCACGCCGCTACCCTCCCGGAGGTCGAGGCTGTCGAGGTCGAGGTCCGACAGATCGCCGGCGTGGTGAACGACGTTGAACCGGAACGGAACGCCCATCAGCCGCGCGAACTTCTCCATCCGCTTTCCGATCTCCTTCATCACCCGCTGCACGGACGACGACGGCGAGACCGACGACACCACCGTCGTGATCGTCAGGTGCGGCGTGTCGTCAGAAGACCGCGTCGCCAGCGCCTCCAGCAGCGTCGGCCACTGAGTGCAGAAGGTGTTACTGAGATCGAGTATGTGCAACCTCTGCAACGCGGATGAGGGATCGAGGAAGGCCTCGAGGATAGCGCCGTTGGCGGCGACGTGGCCAAAGGAGGACCAGGGGCTGAGCTCCTGGAACCGAAGCGCGGTCCGGCGGGTGGAGTCGAAGGAGCAGTTGCGGTCGGAAGCGGCGGACAGGCTGCACAGAGTACGGGGCCCCGAAGACGTCAGGCGGGCAAACAAACCCTGGAGGAAGTAGGCTGCCACCTTCTGCTCGGTGTCGCCATAAGGCGACGAGACCTCGTTCAGCGTCCACATGAGCTGCTGCACCCGCTGGCTGTCTCGCCCCGCCACCGCGCGAGCGCACTCGACCAGCAGCTGCGACGCCCACCTTCCGCCGGCTCCCGAGGCGCCGACAGCGGACGAGGAAGGAGAGGAGAAGTCGAGGTTGAGGTCGTGAGGGAAGGAGAGGTCTGCAGGGTCGAAGATGGGAGTAGGAGCGGGCGTGGTGGTGGAGGTGGTGGAGGAGGGAGGGCGATGGGGGTGGTGCAAGTGCTTGGAGGAGGAGGAGGAAGAGAAGTCTTCATCCATGTAAACCAGATGGTTGGTGCCGCATTCTTCTTGGTAGTACTGCTGCTGCTGCTCCTCCTGCTCCTGATGGAAGTAGTAGTAATAGTCCTTGTAGTTGATCTGCGGAGCCTCAGAGGATCTCGAGCTACTGGAGCTGCGACTCAAGCTGTAGGAAGATTGCTGGTGAGAAGACTGTGGGCTAACGAATCTAAATAAAGTGTCCATCTAACGAAGATCTCTCAGCCCCACCCTTCCACATAGATACGTAGACACATAGAGAGAGAGAGAGAGAGAGAGAGAGAGAAAAGACAGAAGAAGAAGAGGAAGAAGAAGAAGACAACAGTGAAGTAGGGCTTAAAAGAAGATGGGAGAGAGACTGAAGAGGAGGAAGAGGATCCGGGAGTGGTGTGAAGTGTTAACTTTGGTGAGTGGGTGGAGGAGCGCATGCTTTTTAACGAGGCATAGGAGCGAGATGGGGAAAGGAGAAGAGGGTCGCCTTTCTTTTGATGCTCCTTTTGGTGCAATCGATGCATGGTGGGGGAGTATGGTGGAGTCCATTTCTTTCTCGGCTTCTGCTGTTACTTTTGCTTACTTTCCTCTCACTTCTTTCCCTGTAATATATATATGTATATATATATATATATATGTATATATATGCTCGAAGAAAAGCTGATACATACAAAGCTCCAAAGAAAATATTTGTGGAACAGCATCTGAACACGAAAAAGCCCGAGGAGGAGGAAGAAGAGCGAGAGCAGAGAAAGCAGGCGATGGAAGTGTTAGGCGTGCAACAGGTAGTAGCAGAGAGAGAGAGAGAGAGAGAGAGAGAGAAAGGTAGGTGGAGCGCGTGCATGGGGGGCATCATCATCATCAACAACAACAAGCCCACCACCCAGCAGCAGCAGCAGCTCCCGAGACATTCTTTTGCGTCTAATCCCTGGATCCGCCATGCCCACGCTCCTCCGCCACTCTTTTGCTGGCTTTTCCCATGATACAAAGATTACTTTAAGGCTGGATGCGGTTTGAATGGGTGCAGAGGCCGACGACCCCTCCCCTCTCCCCCTCCTCCCCCTCCGTCTTCCATTGGTGTGCAAGGAAGACATTCCATTTGGCTCAAAAATGGGCCATTTAGGTAGGAATGATGGCTATGCAATCGCATGCCTCAAGGAGGGCCGACCAATCATCATATTCACCAGCTCGCTTGGTTTTGGTGCTGTCTGCAGCTGCTTCCCTTTGTGTCTCCGTTTCAAGGTAAAGGCTTAAAGCTGTGTGTCTCACTAAAGCAATGGCTCTTGAACACCTACCCTACACGACCACCTTCTCAGGACAGCTTGTTGTAGGTGCGTTTGCCAAGTTCTTGTAATGATTTCTTTTCTGTGCACAATATTTGAAAGAAGAAATTAAAAGACCAAAAACAAAAAAAAACAACAATTGGTGCTACAATTATTTTTCTTATTTGAATTTGAATCAAACCAATCAAGATCGATTAAAACAAACAAACAAAAATAAAATTCAGATGAATCTGTCATCAAATTTAAGATTTTTATCAGCCAATGTGACCAAAAGAAATCCAACTCTTCTTACTCCCAAGGATGTCTTTTCTTGTCTTTTGCCTGACATGAGGGTTGGGTGATGGACGCATGGAAGCGTCCTCCACTGTGTTTGTGGAAGCTTTTCTTTGAATCCAAGCCAAAGAACATGAGCGTCATCATTTGTTTGGAAGGAATACAAGAAACCGAGACGGCTTTGTCGTTGTCTTCTCTATTCTAACCACACAATGGAGCACCACCATCTTTAGGTGCACTTCTCTCTTTCTCCTTTTGTCTTCCCCATTGTGCGAAGAGACAAATGAGCTGATAGAAACATTGATAGAAACTGGATGGAGAACTAAGCTCCACTGCGGAAAGAAAGATCACATTGATCACGAGACTGGATCGCTTTGGCTTCGACGCATCAATCCAAAGTAGTTTCACTCATCATGCTTCACATTTCACGGCAGCAAAATTTGCCAGCATAAAATATTTCAGAATGACCGTAAACAGATGAATCAACAAAGATTACTTTGAGAGAGGCATTAAGAAAACTTGCCATCATAAAATATTTCAGAATGACCATAAAGAGATGAATCAACAAAGATTAATTTGAGAGAGGCATTAAGAAAACATTTTGCAACTTGCTAATGAAGTAAGGAGACAGACTACAGAGTGTGAAGATACAATTGGTGCTAAGCTTGGATAATACACCCATTGGCCTAAATAAGTACTTCGATCAATCAACAACTTTAAACAAACTGCAGACCGCTGATCGAGCATACCCTTCCAGCTTCAAATTGTTACATCACTACAAGCGAATCATGAAAATAAGAATATCTCGTTTGAAAATTGTACCCGCTAAAGATCCCAAAATAACCTTCAAAGCCGACACATTTCGATTCTGCAACTGAGATATACAAGCTGATAGCTGTTACCTTCACCGATCAATATTTTGCAGCATGTTGCGTTTGAACAGACTTCCTTTAGCATCATGAGCTGTAAAAATGAGTCATGCATCCATTCGCTCAGGCATCCTTGAGAGAAGTAATGAACTGCTTCATCTCATAAGCTCGCTTTGATTCAGCTTATGCACGTAAATAATACATACATGACAACAGGCAGACAGTGATTCTGATGCCTAAGTTGACTGGTATATCACCACAGCAGCAGGAGCTCTTTTCTCAATCTAATACATGAATCTTACCAGTTAGAGAAGTTCTTAAACTCTACACTTGAGACATCCACTTTTCTCTTCTTGGTAAAATCGTTTGATTCCGCACCTTTTCTGCCTGCAGAATCAGTGGCTGCAGAAGTCCTTGCTTTAAGGTATTTGCCAATACCACCACTGTCACCAGCAGAACCGATAACTCCTGTGCCTGGATTACTGTACCACGAGCCCACCTTATCCTGGAAAATTTTCAAGTAGCAAGATGCAGCATCATCTTAAAGCACAATGCAGTTTACATAAAGAAAAGAATTATTAATACAAACACACATATCAAGCATAACTTACATGATCATCATCAGCAGCTTTCTTTTCTTCTTGTTGCTTCTCTTCCTCCTCATCTGGCTCTGAGTAAGGATTTACAAAAATGGTGACACTTGTTATCTTTATCTCCTCCTGGAAAAGAAAAAGGCAGAATAATTAATGAAACAAATACAATGTTGATCTAAGAAAACAAAACCAAAGATTATTTTTGTTACAATCATTTGTCTAATCACAGAATTCGATACAATAAGAAAAGCAAAAAGAGCCATTATAGTAATTTGTTTCACATATAGTTCAAATGACTTGCACAAATGCATAAAAAATCTGGTCAAAAAATTAAATTGCTAACTGCAGATCGTGCAGTAAACAGCTTCCTCGGGGCTTTTGTTTGCATGATAATATGAAAATTGTAATATGCTAGTTTAGAAACACTTCTGATGTAGATCGAATAAACAGCAGTCACCTCATGTCAGCAATGAAATAACAGATGCCTCTCCCTCAAGAAGGCAAAGCTCTATTGAACTCTTTTTACGGTTGGATGCTTGAACATAGACAATTCAATGGATTGACGAGATAATCCAGAACAGAGCTTGTAATGGATGCAGGAAAGAGAAATAGCAGTGACAGAGGAAGAAAGGAGAGGGGTCTGGAAAAGAAACAACAGTTCAGAAGGGTGAAAAGATGTAAATGGTCCCAATGTCATCAGAAAACGGGTCACAAACTTTTCCACCTCCTATATATAGAGGAGTCCTGCTATTTAATACAATATATAGTCAAGAGTTCCAAGCTATATCGACTCTTGATAAGGAAAGAATTTTCATAAAAGGTTTCCCAACTAATCAGCCAACTTTACAGCTAAAAGTTTAAATCTAACCATATGAGGACTTAAAATAGTAAGGCTTCAGCTGATTCAACTAATCTAAAGTAATCCAAACAAGATATAAACTAAAGAAAACTAATAAATTACAGCAGATCTTGATAAGATTGTAACAAAAATAAAACTAACTAGTATCAGAGATTCAATCAAATGTGGATTTAATGCTTTCGGAGGGTCTTCTGGGTCTAACAATCTCCAGATTATATCATCCAGTACAAAAACTAATAATTATTTAAACATCTATAGCTTTTCCAAATTGGCAAAGTTTCTTGGCAGCAAAACAACAAAATCTATGATAGACATCATATCCTTGTATAGATCTTTAAATACATAAGAAACTACGAAATGTCTATATTCTGTTTAATCTTTCTGACTTCAGAGAACTGATGATTAAATATTTCGTTGAAAAAACTATATCCAACTGACATTGACATGATGGTTAATGTTAATCTGATAAACCACCAGCACAAAGATAGAAAAAGAAAATTACTCACCAGAGGCCGATCATCATCATCAACAGGAACCTTCTCCATTGCTGCAAGGGTACTCAATCCTCCAACAACAGAACCAAACACTGTGTGCTTAAAGTTCAGATGGTTGGCTGACTTGTAAAGAATGAAGAACTGGGAACCATTTGTATGGGGACCACTGTTGGCCATGCTGACAACACCCCTTCCTGAGTGTAGTAATTTTGAATTTAGCTCATCGTTGAAAGGTTTACCCCATATAGACTGTCCTCCCTTTCCAGTGCCTGTGGGATCACCACCTTGAATCATGAAATTCCTACATGACATATTTATAAGTCTTCTTAATCCATTTTTGGCAACAAAAAAAAGAAATGGAAATATACTCATCAGTGTATGTACCTAATGTTGCGATGGAAAGGAACACCATTGTAATAACCATTTTCACAAAGCGTGATAAAGTTTTCACATGACCTGGGAGTTATATCACAATGTAACTCTAAATTTAAGTCTCCATGGGTCGTATGCAACTGAAGGTATCCTTTTTTCTTTGGGTTCTTTTCAACTTTAACATATTCAAATTCATTTCTAGTAACTGGGTCATAAGCAGTAGATGTGAATGAACGTGAAGCAGCACCAGTAGTAAAACGGCTTTTGACCTGAAATATCCAACAACTCACGAGATGACAATATATATAATGTGACAGCAGCATCAAAACAAGAGAAAGCAGGTCACAAGATTACGTAGGATATATGCCAAATTATTGCATAGAACATTGGAAAATGGAAATGGGCATACAAGTTTTGCATTAACAGGTTTTCGTTCACCCGCCATGTGCAAAGCAATCCGAGCAGCTGTCTTATCAGTAGAAGCTGCTTTTGCTGCAGCTGCACTTCTTCCATGAACTGAAGCAGATGCAGCATCTACAATACTGAAAGCCTGAATGGAATTGGAATCTCCATTCGCACCCGAATTTGAGTCCTCTTTGATACGTGATCTTGAATCTAAAATAGCAGCAAGTGCAGCTGCTCTTTCTTTTCTTGCTTTTTCGCCACCTCCGCCATGCAGTGCAGATATCTTCCCCTTTTCCGTCCCAAGCTCTCGCAGCATTTGTTTAACATCACCAGATAGATTGATATTATAGGTTGGATCTTCTTTCATTCTCCTTAAATCTACAAAACCAAGTAAGACAAACTTAACACCTCTATTTGACAATGGTATGGGAGACCCATTTCATGGGAATAACAACAACTAAGATTCTTACCTTCATCATCAACTTTCAGACTATTCTTAACATGATCAAAATCTGAAAGAACCTTGCTGTCAAGTGTATTAGGATTCTAAAATGACACAACAAAACAGTATCAGTTGATCTGCTGTTACATTGGTACCAAGAATGGAAAAAAAAAAGCTTCCTTTCAATGGGGTACCTGGATTGTTATCAAATCATCCTTAGTGAAAGGCTCATCTGTGATCAACTCTTTCCAATTTTTTGTTTTGAGGTTCAGTTCTTTTATTGCCTACTTGGACAGCCAAGAAGAGAAATTCAGCTCTGTAATCCAAATTCATACAAGAAAAATTGACAGATAGAATACATAAAATGACACACCTCATAACAGAAAACATTTCCTGTAGTTTTTACAGCAACTATATGTGTAAATTCTGTAAAAACTTTGTTCAAAACTGGACAATGGTATTCCCCTGCATCAACAGAAATGAGTAACAGATCCCTGGAACAGATATTTTAGAAGTATGGCATAAAATCTGAAAGCAACAATGATAACTCATCATAGTTTGTGAATTGCGTTTTAGGCATAGAAGGCTTAGGTAATAAAGCCTTGACTCTTTTGTCATGGTACAACCAAGGTTCTTAATTTCGAATGATACCGCCCGTACCAGGCGGTACGTACCAATCTGCTAGCAGACCGGTACGCGGACCGCCCGCTACCGGGGTAGTATCGTCGATTGGGACTGTTTCTGCCTCGTTACCACCCGAAATCGGTCGGTGACGGTTGATTTTGACCGTCGCCACCCTCTATCGGGCGGTATTAGCCGAGGGAGAAAGAAGAGGGAGAAGAAAAGGGAGAACCTAGAGATCCGACGCCGCTCTCCCTCGATGATCCCGATCCATCGTTGCCCTCCCTTGCCGGATGCCGCAAATGAGATGTCGCCTCCTTCTCGTCAGAGGCGACAAGGCCTCGGCGTCGTCAGCGACTTCTCCTAATCTACGCATGGAGAAGAAGCCTCGACATGGGGAGAAGAAACCTCGGCGACATCATCGAGGCTTCGCGGGGAGACCTCAACGTCGTCGGCAACTTCTCCTAATTCACACGGGGAGAAGAAGCCTCGACATGGGGAGAAGAAACCTCGGCGACATCATCGAGGCTTCGCGGGGAGACCTCGATGTCGTCGGCAACTTCTCCTAATTCACACGGGGAGAAGAAGACTCGACATGGGGAGAAGAAGCCTCGACATGGGGAGAAGAAACCTTGGCGATATCGCCTGAGGCTTTGAGGTTTTCTTCTTCCCACACAGGGAGAAAAAATAACACGACGTTGCCCCTTTTACATATATATATACATATATATATACATATATATGCATATATATACATATATATATATACCGAGCGGTACACTAGAACGTACTGTTCGGTATACTCGTACTGTACCATACCAAGTTGAACTCGATACTCCTGTACGGTACGAAATTATGAATCTTGGGTACAACATAAAAGCAACAGTCTCTCAATTATGAAGATGCGAAGAAATTATATTTCCGTGACACAAGTTTGGAAATTGCATCAGAGTTGAATTATAAATACTATAAAAAACATGACCTTGTTGATGTTAGGATGAAATTGTTACTGTGGAACTGATATTCCCCATCTTTCTTCTTTGTTCATCATCTCAAAACTCTAGTCTAACATAAGTTCCATTTGTATTGAAGCATATTATATATTACCTAAACATGGATTCTCCGAGGAACCATAAGAAAACAGATTCTCATGTTTTCAGACGTAGCTAGTTTATTTTTCTAAACCCTTTTAGAGGCTATGGTCTGAACATGATTACTATCATCCGAGTTCATCAGATCTTATAACCATATTTTTGCATATTTTCATGTGTGTCATTGAATGAAATACACCCAAGCTATACAGAAAATATTATGACAGTTAAAACCTCAAAGCTTGCACTAAAGTGACAAAGAAACTTAAAGAAATAATCATGCCAGAACCTACCATCAGAATTCTTGTGGAAAGTAAGAGGAACAAGATCTTCTTCTTTGAGAGGAGCTCCAGTAACAGGATGCTTACCATATTTTGTAATATAAGAGACTATATTCCTGTATCCAACATAAAATAAACTTACCTCTTTTTTCCTTTAAAACATCAACAGCACATACAGTCAAAAATTATGATTTTGAAAGGAAATGACTAACATTATGTCGAACACGCTCCCATCGGCTGTGCAAACTGGGTCCTCAAATGGTGTGAAAGTAAGCCTATACATGAACATAAGCACATTAACTGTAACGTAAGAAAATCCCAACTAGAAAAACAAAGTTTGCCCTCAATAATTGGATAGAGAAAATGAAAACTTCAGCGTTCGGGCTTACGAGCAGCAGTAGAAGGGTAATCGCTTGAAGGGCGTAGAATTGTCTTTGGGCTTGGCACCACCCCACTCAGTAGCCCACTCAGTCTTTGTAATAAACATCCGATCTTTACTGTGTTGCTTCTTCCCCATCTTGTCTTAGCTATTGATACCCACAAACAGACAAGAAATTAGGATGAGAATGAACCACACATTGGAAAAGCCATATTCCCATAATAAAATGTTATCACCACCATTGTTGGAAGGCAAATCCATGAACAAGAATCGGAAGTTAACTATAACCTTTTCTAATTTAAGATACTAAATCAGATTTTTGAATAATCTTTTACTAATGATCATGAAACAAAGATTATAATGATGGTAATAATCCGTGGGGCTGTAGAGGCTGCCAAAAAAATACTACGGTATATAATATTGCATATATTGGACTAGCATCAGCAATCACAGTGCCCTTCTACTTTATCTTTCATGCACAGGAATCAAACAATTATCTTAATCCACAAGTCTGTCATTTATCACATCCCCAAAGTAGATCAGAAGCAAATCAACAAAGTAAATCAATCTAATGATAAAAGTGTACAGGCACAACAGAGTTCAGAAAATCATAAACTAGCAATACGGTGACAATTCACAAAAAATCAAGGAATGTGATGTTGCTCTTTGAAAAGCAAATCATAGAACTAACCAAACAAATTTCATAAAATTTAACAAGATTACTGCAGCATCCAAAAGAATTATTATAAATACAAAAGAAAACAGTCATCAGGGGGACCAAAAAAAAGAGAAAATTGAGCATCAAGTGCATCAATTATTGAAACAAGTAAAACCTTCGCACAGGAATACATCCTTGAACCCTAGCTACATAAACAAGCAAAAAAAAAGAAAAAGGATCCCCGTTAAATGTTGATGTGCACTCGGGATTACAACATAAAAGGAGTAACTATGTCAATTTTCGCCTTAGGGAGCTCCGAATAAATCACCATCCACCACATGCGAAAGAAACCCTAGGGAGAGGACGGGGAGCGAGAACCTAAAGGAGGCGCGATGGCGGTGACCGAGGCGGACGTCCTTGCGGGGGTGCCGGAGGCGTCGGGTATTCGTCGGCGTCGACGGTCGATGAGGAGCGGAAGCGGCGATCGCACTGCGGCGTAGAGCGTGCTCGAGGAAGAGGAGAACGACGACGGTCCACAGCGGTACATAAAACCGCCATGAGGCGTCATGTTATTTACTATTTAGGGACTCGACCACCCTATTGACCTTTTTGCATATTAGCCCCACACATCTTTTTATTTTTACAATAATATTCTTTCCTGCCCATTTAGTCCTTTACATCTTTTTATTTTACGATAATGTCCTTTTACATCATATAAAACGATAAATCAAAATGGAATTATTGGACACAAATAATTGATTTCAATTTTGACATAAGTCAATAGGCATAAGATAAGAAAAGCAAGATAGGCATTCTTACACTACTAATTTCATGTGCATGCTTGTGATATTGCATGATGGGTTTTAGCGCACCCAATCATTGCACCATGTTATATTGTGTATAAAGAAGAAATTTTATTGGTTAACTGGGCTGCACTATATTGGGCCGGAATGGGCCCATTTATCCCAATAATAAGTCCGATCTCCAAGTTGTGCGTTCTGTAGTTGATTAGCTGACGCCAGTCGTCCCGCCGCTTGCGGTTTCCCTCCGCCGTCGGACGCCAGGCTTCGCTGCCGCAGACTCTTGGAACCCTAACCACACGGATGGAAAAGCTCCCATGTTTGCGTCCGCCGGAGGGCCAGCAGGCCGATGATTTGATCAAGACCGTCTCCTCCATCCTCCTCGCCGCCCAGAGCCCTTCCGGCCCTCCCCTCGACGAAGCCCTCACCCCCTTCATCCCCCGCCTCTCCCCTTCCCTCGCCGCGCCCATACTCTCCGCTGCCGCTGCCTCCCCCTCCTTCTCCTCACCCGCCCCGCTCCTTTCCTTCTACCACCTCCTCCGACGCAGCTTCCCTTCCCCCTCCGGCGACCCCTCAATCGCCGCCGAGGAGTTTCTACCCTCCCTCCTCGCTCTCCTCCCTCCCCTTCTTTGGTTCAAGAAGTTCGCTGATGTCAAGTCCCTCCTCCTCTCCTTCATCCCCCTCGACCGCCGCCGCCTCCTTCACCGCCACCTCCTCCACGGCAGCCCGCAGCCGTCAAAGTCCCTCCTTGACACCGCCGTTGCATCCTATGCTGACCTCCGCCAGTACCATCTCGCCTACCAGGTTTTCCTGGTCATGCGCCGCCGTCGCCTCCGCCCCTCCCTGTTTACCTCCAACTCTCTCCTCTCCTCCCTTGTCCGCTCCCCTACAATCTCGTCCTCCCTTCCATTGTCTATCTTCCACGACATGGTCGCCCTCGGCGTCTCCCCCAATGTCAACACCTTCAACATCCTTATTCATGGCCTCTGCTCCCGTGCCCAATTCACCGACGCACTTGCCCTTTTCCCCACGATGGCTGGGTTCGGCTGCACGCCGGATACTATCACCTACAACACCATCCTTGACGGCTATTGCAAGAAGGGCATGCTGAAAGAAGCACGCGACCTGCTTGCTGAAATGAAAGCGAAGGACGTCCCTCCTAATCGGTCCACCTATAACACCCTCGTTGCTGCCTACTGCCGCCTTGGATGGTTGAAGGAGGCCACCATGGCAATCGAGTTAATGACCGCATCAAACTTCCTCCCTGACTTGTGGACCTATAACATGCTTGTTGCTGGGCTGTGCCGTGATGGCCGGATCGACGAAGCTTTCAGGCTAAAGGATGAGATGGAGAAACTTTGCTTGTCCCCTGATGTCATCACGTATAATACACTTATCAACGGGTGCTTCCAGTGGAGGAGTGGATCCGATGCTTATCATGTACTGGGGGAGATGCAACAGAAGGGTGTGAAACCAAATTTGGTCACACATAACATTATGGTTAAAGGATTGTGCAGGGAAGGGAAGATGGAGGAGGCTGTTGCATCACTTAGAAAGATGGAGGAGGAGGGATTGTCACCGGATCTCATCACCTACAATACTTTGATCAGTAGTTACTGTAAAGCATCGGAGATGGGGAAAGCTTTTGACTTGATGGATGAGATGGTGGGGAGAGGTCTCAAGATGGATACTTTTACTCTCAACACTGTTCTTCATAATCTATGTAAAGAGAAGAGGTTTGACGAAGCATGCAAACTGCTCCATAGTCCACCAATGCGGGGTTTTGTGCCTGATGAAATTAGCTACGGTACAGTGATCAGTGCCTACTTTAAGGATGAGAAACTCGATGATGCAATGAAGCTGTTGGAAGAGATGAATGAGAAAAAGATTATGCCGGGTGTCACAACCTATAACACGGTTATTGGTGGACTGTGCAGGTCAGGTAGGACAGAACAAGCAATTAAGATGTTGAATAAGCTGGTGGAGAGTGGACTGGTGCCAGATGAGACTACATACAACACTATCATCAATGGATTTTGTAGGGAGGGTGATTTGGAGAAAGCTTTCCAGTTTCATAATCAGATGGTCAACGATTCGTTCAAGCCGAACGTAATTACTTGTAACATTCTTATGAATGGGCTGTGTAATGATGGTCAGGTGGAGAAGGCTCTCAGATTTTTTGAGTCATGGGTGTCAAAAGGGAAGAAGGTTGATGTCATTACATACAATACCCTAATTAAAGGGCTTTGCAAGGAAGGCAAAGTTGATGCAGCAATGGAACTTTTTGCTGACATGGAGGAGAAGGGACTGCAGTCTGATGCTTATTCTTACAATGTGGTCCTATGTGCACTCTCTGAAGCAGGAAGATCAGAAGAAGCACAGAATACACTGTCAAAGATGGTTGAGAAGGGAATACTGCCAGAACAATTTACATTCCCATTATCATCAGAAGTCTCTTCTATAATGGGGACAGGCAAGGAACAAGAGATGACACCAAATGTATTTAGGGAAGAGGATTCAAAAGGTAGTAGCGACACTAGCTACACACAGCACATTAAGGAGCTCTGCAATAGTGGGAAGTTTAAAGAAGCTAAGCTTGTTTTAGACGAAATGATGCAAACAGGTGTACCTGTCAATAGTTTGACATACATCACGTTGATGGAGGGATTCATAAAGAGGCAAAAAAGACTAACCAAAGCTGCTGTATAAAGATTCTTTGGCACTATGCTTTCTCTATGGTGTTTGCAGTCAGTGGAAAACTGCAGAATATTGTCATGCCTTAGAACATCAACCTGTTTTGTATCGGATAAAAGCTTGAAGATGTGAAAGTTTGAAACAATGATGAATTGTTGAACAAGTTGAGGTATGTGAAACTAAACAGTACAAGATATATATTCCTATAGTCATTAAATGTGTGTTACTTGTTCTGAAATTTGTCTTTTTTATTTTTAAACTGCATTTGTTTGTCACGAATATAATGTTTTTTATTAGCTTCCTAGTTGTGTATTTACAACTTGGTAACATGCCATAGTAAAATAGGAGATTTGTATCATATAACCACTTATATCATCATATAATTTGTAAGTCTGAACCAGCTCAAGTTTTCAGAGGACAATGAGAGTTTGTGCAAGTTTTTGATAGATAATCTCTTTTTCTTTCATTTTTTGGGTGTCAATAAATGAAGATGCTTGAGAGGAAAAGTAATATTTTCTTGGATCTTTTACTTCATTCACCTATCTAGGTATGGACCTATTGATGCAGCCTAGACTTCAATCGGTTTCAGGTTTGAATGTTAGGTCATCAAATCAGGTTTTCTTTCTTACAAAGGCATGCAAGGCATCTCATTGGAATAGTTCTCTTTGTTGGGACTCACTCGATCGTTTACCACCTCGACTTGTACTCAATGATGGTCACAGTGAAGCAAGAGGGTGATGGCACAACCATAGGGCAATCCTGTCCTTCGCTGCTGCATGGAGACTGATACATCAGGAAGGTGCTATCATCCTTTTCGTTTTGCATATCTGCATAGATGTATCTTTTTGTATGACTGAGGTTTTTTAATTGATTGAGGACAGTTCAAATTTGCTTACTGGATGATTAATGCGAGTTTTTCATGTTGTTTATTCATCCGGTTGATGTTTTCCACTTGGTGAGTGCTCCATTGATCCTTTGTGAATGGTTGTAGGGATAGGCAGTATTATCCATGGTTGTACTTTTTTGATCTGCAGCCATAAGAATTTGAATTGGAAGATACATCTTTTTGTGAAGTTTTTGCATCAAAATCTTCCACTGTGTTTCCATTTTTTGATATATATGCTTTAACTGTTCATGAGCTTAGAAACTATTTTGTTCTGCCTACTACTTCTGGTATGTGATAGACACTTGTATCAGTTCTGTCTAGATTACTGTGCTAGTCCAAAAATCATTTGCAGAGCAACAAAATGTGTAACAGGAATCTCATCCTTCAATGATTGATTTTTATATATTAGTCCTTGAATGAAAGCTTTAGCAGAAAGATCTTGAAATAATATTGGAATTACATAATCCTTCTTTGGCACAGAATTTGCTCACACAGTTCTTGTTCAAGCTTGTAGTTAATGATGATCAACTATCAATCAAACTGGTTTTTTATTGCACTGATTTTGGTCTTTCCAATGGCTCCGACAGAATTCCATCCAACCGTTCTACCAATCTAAGAGAAGCTCACCTCTTAATAGAACTTGGCGGATCCAGAAGATTAGGCAGTCAGGATTGGGCTTGATCTGCTCTGGCATGGATGAAGTCATTGGATGCCTTGAAGGCCACTGCAACGATGTTATGTGAATTATGTCATTGGATGTTATGTCATTGGATGCCTTGGATGCCTTCATTATCCTGCGACTTAGCTGAAACAAAACATGAATATTAATTGGCAGAGGAAACTGCAAATGATGGCAGCAGACAAATGTTGCATCAGTATGATAATACTTGAGAAAGTTTTTACCATTCAAGCTGCAAATAAACCTCACAATCCGAAGAGTTTGAGGCTCTGCCAGAGTGGATAGAATCTCCGAATTATGACATAATTATTTTGTATGACAGTAATACCAGAATTCTTTGACCCATTGTTATGTGCCATGATATTCGAAGTTATTCTTGTCAGCTGTCGATTATGATGTGATTATTTTATATGACAGTGATAGTAGAAATCTTTGGGCCATCATGATATATGAATTATTATACTTGTCCGTAACTATCGATGATCCTATGTTTGTGAGATGTGATTGTGCCCAGCCATGGTGATGCCAATTCTAAAATTGTGTCTTTGATCCTATGTTTGTGAGATGTGATTGTGCCCAGCCATGGTGATGCCAATTCTAAAATCTGTCTAAATTTGAAGTGTGAAAATTTTCCTTTATTATTAGAATCTGTTCATGTCTGGACGACTAGAAATAGTTTCCAATCTAACTTCTTGTTGACTACGACTGCAACGCTGTTTTTTGCTGTCTGTAACTTTGCCACTATAACAAACCAAAAAGAAGGAAAGGACTTGCTTTCCTTCTCGGATCGTTATCCGTTTGGTTCATCCTCATATGTCGATCGATGGTTCGAAATCGCATTGTCTGATCCGTCCAAATAATTTCCGTAAGTAAAATAAGATAAAAAAAAAGCAGACGTTTTCGTTTTTCCTTCCATTAAACTAAGTTAAATCAACACAAACAGCAACCACAAAAACACACAGAAATTATGCTCTCAGTATTCAGTATCAATCCAAGGAGCGATTCCTCCGGTGTCCTGGCCGCGCCTTCTTCACCACCAACGCCATCCCGCCGCCGCTCTGGCCGAGGCTTGAGCCATTGCTCTCCTTGACCCTATCAGACTTCCTGAACATGTTCTTGAAACCACACACCAGCATCCGACCCAAACCTCCCCCGCTCCTCGCCGGTTGCCTGTCGCACGACGCCTCCGCCACCGCTGGCTCTTCCTCCAGCTCGCTGCCTCGAGGCCGAACGACGCGGAAGCTCGCCGACTTCAAGGAGTCCATCTCCGGCTGCTTCTCCTCCGACCACCTCAGCCGCTGCCTCAGCCCGGCCAGGTCCCGCTCTAGGTTCTCGATCCGGAGGCTGGTGGCCTCCATGGCGGTGCGGATGTGGGCCGACTGCCGCCGGGTCGCGTCGCGCTGGAGGATGGCGCCCAGCGTCAGCTGCCCGTCGCCGTGGCTTCTGCTGGTGCAGATGGTGGTGGTGGTGCTCCAGAGGTGGTTGTGTTGCTTGATTGGCGCCGGACCGGCGGGGGATGGGGTGGCGCGGTCCAAGATGCAGCTGCGGGTGTGGAGCTGCTCGATGAGCATGGCCTGGACGACGAAGCGGAGGGGGAGTTGGGGGTTTTGGACGAGGTGGACGAGGATGTCGTGGGAGAGCTTGGCGCAGTTGACGTTGCAGCAGATCCGGCTCGTCTCCTCCTCCGTCAGCTTCCCCTCATGGTTCTGCGCAGTAGTGATAGCACGCACACGTAACTGTCAACTGTCATCCGACTCAAATCAACTGTCACAGCTGCACTCTACTAAAATAAAAAAGACAATTTATTTTTTTATCTTTCTTTTTTCATTTTGTTTATTTATTTTTTCTGCAGCAGCTATCTATCAGTTGGAAACAATGAAATAATATTTTCTAAATACGAAAATAAAAACATTCCACTCTCAAAAATCCTAAAACCAATAAAATACTCCTAAAATATTTAAATATGTATAATTAATAATATGAATTACTTCAAAACATCAACTCTCTCTCTCTCTCTTTGAAATTTACATCCATATCCTTCACTGATTTTTTGCTTATTTTCCTTTTAAATTTAGGCTTAGCATACATATAGTAATAAAGTATCACACCTCACCCTTCCAAGTGAGTACAAACCTGGCAATAGTACACGTGGTATGGGCCCACTGACACCTAACATATGCCAATCATTTATTATGGAGCAAATAGAACATGGAATACAAAATGATCTAAGCCATGATAGAGTGGCAACTGTAATCAACTACTTGTAGGTGTTCACATAAATTTCAGAGTACCAACAGTACAAATCTCCCCCTACCACTCTGACCAATGTTGAGTAATTGACTCCTCAACATTGGCAACATCTTCTTTGTCACTAAATTAATTTTGTGCATGACATTTGCCTTAGTCATAATCAATAGCATTCAATTTTGTTTTTATTCTTCCTTGTAAATTTCAGTGTCACAAGTATTAATCTACATTTCAGTGTTCGAATTCCTTAATCGTTTGATAGATAATAGACTACAATAACAAAAATGAAAGATGATCAAATATAATTATTATAATATTCATGTTTTATCTCTGTAAATTTGAAGTATGATTAATGTCCATCATATTTTAAGCAATCTACGTATATGCTGTATAAAAGTTTATTTGAATATATTACGATAAATAATATATGGAAAAACTCACATGGAGGTAGTAATCGACTACTCTGTAGAGGAGGTCGTGGTCGTCAGCGAAGCGCGCCCGCATCGCCGCGGCGATACGCCCGAGCTCCTCCGCCGACAGCGCCGCCATGTCGCCCAACCACTCCGCGCCGTCGCCCGACGCCGCGAGGACCTCAACGCAACCAGCTGCCACTCCCGCCGCCGCCGCGGCCTCGGCGTCCGGGCCCCCGAGGAGCCCCGCGCAGGAGCGGAGCACCTCTGCCGCGATTCCCGCGTCGGCCGCGACCTCCCGGAAGAAGTACCCCTCCGCCCGCCGGACGAGCCCCGAGTCCGCCCCCATCTCCAGCCACTCCGCTGCCGCCCGGAGGGGCGCGAGGTTGGACGGCGTCACGGCGACGTCGCCGCCGTAGCAGAAGCGGGCCACCTCCTCGAACGTCGCCGCCGTCATGCTTGACGGCGGCGACACAGTGACGTCGGAGTTCTCCGTTAAGTAACGCTTCAAGTAACCGCTGTTCGTTACCAGCGGATGCTGCGTCATTGATATCACAGCTATTAGTAACGCTCGGCATAACGGTTTCGGTCTCCTAATTATAAAAGACAAAAAACGATAATAAAACTCAAAAAAAAATTGGCACACTAAATGAAAAATGGAGCCATTTAATAGTCGTCCAATAAATGCGAAAAGGGAAACTGTTGATGGCACTAAATGACAAGGACCGTTGGATCAAGATCCGATGGTGGGTGGATCGACGGCGGAGGTCATCATTTGCCGAGAAGTTCATAAAAATATAAATAATAAAACGTTTTGGTTTAATTTTGTGAAGAATATTAAGATAAAAAAATACGGGAGAAAAGAAGGGGGAAATTTTGAGGCGGAAGGATTTTTACCCTGTGAAGATGGAAGCATTGATCGTGCACACGAACCACAACGTCGGCCTTCGATCCCGTTGCTTCGGTCCTTGGAAACATCAAAGAGAAGTGTGCTTGGATTATGACCGGCAAACAAATCAGTGGGAGGTTTCGGGAGGAGGAGAAGAAGGTTTGCTCACCATTTCTCCACCCAGCTCTGTAGAGAGAGGGGTGATGCCAAAAAATAACGAGGAGGGGGAGGAGGAGATGGAGACTGGATGACGGATGGAACGAGGGAGGAGCTGAAGCTTTCATCTTCTGCCTCCTCTTCTTCTTCTTCTTCTTCTTCTTCTTCTTCTTCTTCTTGGTCATCTTCATAGATGGTGTCCACCACACCCAGCTCTTGCCACCCTCTCATCTCTCTCTCTCTCGCTCCACTGTGTTGTCCCTGCAAACGAATTAGGGTTTCTTCAAGGGATGGATGTTAAATAGGGAGAGGCATTGAATGCATGCATGTGGAGGATCATAAATGGGGGTCCGATGCCATCTCCCGCTCTCGCCGTAGCTGTAACATCGACGGACTCTCGAATCATATTGCAATCAACATATGCAGCGGATCGTATTTTCTATTAAATCATATATATATATATATATATATATATATATATATATATATATATATATATATATATATATATATATATATATATATATATGAATTTTCTATTGGCCTCTGTAAATTTAAGATAAAACATATAATTATAAAAAAACTCAAAAAATATGCTATTAGTGGAATAAACATCTTTTACTTGGCTAAGCATGAAGACATTAAAATGCATTTTAATTTATCCACCTAAATTAACTATCAAAAATCACGATCCACAATAATTTATGATGTAACGAGAGTGAGATATATAAGAGGATCTTGATAGAACATTTCGAGGGAATATACTTGCTATATTAAATGTGTAGAAGAACCTTTAGATAGAATCGGGTTCAACTCTTAACCTTTTGCAATTAATTGCTTCAACTTTGATACACACAGTTACAATTCCGATACTTATTTCCATTAAATTCTATTAAATGATGTGGGTTGAACCGCAGATTGTACTCCCAACACAAGTGCTGCATTTAGTGAATATATATATATCCAAATTAGTGAATTGGTAGAAAATATAATCATAATTTTAAATGTAAATTAATGTTCATGATTAGTTAATAGTATGCTGCATTTGAGTATTTATGTGGAGGGATTGAACTTAATACGGATGGGGCTTTTAATGGGGAGCTTAAGATGCAGGTTCCTTAATGATACGAGCAGGTGATACGAAGAACCTATGGCAATCAAGGAAAGAGTGGTGGCATTGGTGGAAGGTGGAGATAGATAGATACAGATGTTAAATCCCTCCTTAAAATTGCATCAAAAATATTTCTCATTAATTTACTATTAAAATCTCACACAAGGAAAATATATGTGTTCGAATTTTGTTTTCATCATTTATTCTTTCAAAAAAAAATTTAATCAAGTGAGATATCTCTTTCAAAACCTTCAAAAGATAAAATTGCATGTATGTGTCACGTGAAGTTGATATTTATCTTTCTAAATATAATTATATATATGGCATATATGATGTTTATGTCGAAGTGGATGTGTATCGTATAACTAAGAAACACAAAGATAAATATATGCTATAAATGCTGTAATTAGAAATGGTGAAAGAATTAGTACTACCGGTATAAAAAGAGTTTACTATAAATTATAAATAAAAATAAAAGTATATTTAAATTAAGTAAAAATGTTGAAATTCATGTAACGATCTCAAATATTTGGATATTATGCCTTGTTGATGATGCTATATAGGTGTTAGTGTGATTTAACTCCATCAATAATCTTGATCTCAAGAGGCCACCTAAAACACTATCGATCTTACCGATGTGATCTTAGGAACGATATGACAAATACATAAGATAGGATAATGGAAATCAGGTTTAGAAATATTCTGGTAGAATGATATAAGGCTATGGTTATGCTTGTCGATGTGACAGATGAATCAATATGATTATTGTTTTTATTCAAATCTAAAATGTTTGATCCGTTTTCCATCTTCATTATTTATATTTTGGTACGATTAGTGAAGACATTGATTTCTAAAAATAATCTCCTAGAAAATTAACATATTTTCCACGTTAAAAATATGATTTCTAGAATACTGAAATAATAAATGATTGTACTTAATACAAAAGAAAGATAAAAGACAAAGACCTTTTTAATTTCTAACGTTTTCAAATTTTAGAGACCAATTAATTGGTGACTTTTTTTTACCTAAAATATATTTTTTTAAATCCTTCATAAATCTTGATGGTTCTCCGTTATTCTTCGTTGATTGCATGA
This sequence comes from Musa acuminata AAA Group, assembly GCF_036884655.1. Lineage (NCBI taxonomy): Eukaryota > Viridiplantae > Streptophyta > Magnoliopsida > Zingiberales > Musaceae > Musa > Musa acuminata. The sequence goes on along the minus strand of NC_088338.1, from coordinate 9,294,857 downwards.
TAATGTTTATGCCTAAAAACATGTATATTTTTTTACTCATAATTAATAATATCAACGTCATACAACTAATGCCGACTTAAAAGAATATAAGTAACATCAATTGAATGTTACTTTGAATAAGGTCAAACTTGACTCTATGAGACTATGTTGCTATCCTCACTAATAACCAATTTACTAATAATCAAGGTTAAGATATTTGTCCTCCTTCATTCATTACAATCAATAACAGGATAAAATTATAGTCATGATTAAATTACTTTACTAATCACTATACTATGAAATCTATTTATTTTATTATTATTTTATTTAACCGATATAATTTTGTGACACCTCATCTTATATGGATGTTATCCTGTCATGAATTTATTTTTCGTGCCCGTTCCTCTCCTCGTTTCTAGCATTAAAGAAAGATAAAAAAAAAGCCCAACATTTTCCTCTCTTTAGATTCATAAACAGAAAAGAAAACAGACTCTGATGTTACAAATGATTAAACCAGTTCTTGATTAAGACTGTCATTACAGCTCTACAAAATTTTCCTTTTTTTTAAGCTGATGTTCTTGTTTGTGGGATAAAAATCATTTCCTGATGGCCTAAGATCAGTAACACATGCACATGCAGGCACCACATTCCTTCACACTTTAGTTGGGAAAATAGACGAAGCATGACTATGATAACAATAATATTAAAATCCCAACACCAATGCGGGATTTGACTTGACGGAGTTCTTCGCAGATCCAAATGAATATTCAGCCATATATGATGAATATTATTTATTGGTAAAATTAAGTTTCAAAAGAACTTGGAGATCTTCCAATCACAACGAAAAATGAAATGGTGATGATGATGGAAGAAAAATAAAGGTAATGGCTCCGATGAATACACATTCCGGCCAATATTGTATGGGATAGAAAGAATCATACCTCGGATTTTGAGGTTGTTCGGAAAGGGGGAGACCTCAATCTTGCCACGTTCGGCGATGAGATGAATCGGCGGAGAGGAGGGCACCACCTCCTTCCCTCAGGCTCCGTGACTGGCCGACGCGGTGATCCGGGGAGCCACAGAGGCATTCGATCGCCGACGCTGGGATCTCTGACCGGCTGCGACGATCGCCACGGCTGTAGCCGCTGGAGAAGCCTCCGACGAGTTCCGGAAGCGGCAGCGCTGCGCCCTCCTCTTGCTCCGGAAGGTGCTGCGTGCGGAGGCGTCGGTAGGAGCTCCGCCCTCGCCGCCCTCTGATCGCGTGGATTACAAACGGTATGACACCCTCCATTCGCACCCCCTCTCTCCCTCACTCCTCTTCTTTGCCTCTCTCTTTAACGAAAATTGTAGCAGTGATATCTCGCTGTCACCGTCAAGTACAGGAATAAAACGACACATAACGCCTGTGACGACGCGTTATTCGGTACGCTAGCGTGAAGACATTTATTTATATTTGAGCGTACGATGATGAAGTTTCTGGAAGGGACAGAATTGATATCTTTTTATTTTTGTCAGTATATATGAAATTTCCCATCTGGATTGGTTTAGGACCTTACAACGAAAAACGATCCTTTTGTTGAATTTAAGTATCCAATGCCAATTAATGGCTGCTAAAGGGAGAAAAGGGAGGCTACTATTAGTTCAACAATGTGTGATTGGTATCACATGCACAATGGATTAATGTGGTTGTCTCTGTTCACTTCTAATAGCCAAAGATCTTTCGGCACCTAATCATGCCTCGCCAACTATCAACACATTGCGGGACTCGCAGCTTGGAGCAACAACACAGTAGCTCACTGCAGTACCCTGTTACAACCCTAGGCATTTGCCAAACCACAAAGACAACAATGTAATTCCATGTAAGGAACACCTTACATCCGCCAAAACACAAACAAGACATTCTACGGCATTTTTCTCTGATCCATCAGTAATTCCTCTAGGGTTACTGCGATCTCACGAAACAATCTTACAAAGTCCACAAGCCTTTCGGTAGATAGGTGACGAAGTTTGCCAGCGATACAACTAGCACTTCAAGGGCATCCATGTTGTCCGATGAGCTCATTAGATCAACCTATCGACTGAGATCCACAATTGAGGCTGGCATATGCTCAAGACGCATCTCCTGAGGACCATGAATGAACCTCCTAAGAAATATCTACTACTATGATAAGTGTGGATGAATTTGGATTGTGATGCCAGAAGTACTTCTAGAAGTCAAAAGATAATCTAAAAGTTGAGAAGTTGAACTAAGAGCTTAATTAATACCAGGAGGTAATTTGATAATTTAAGTAGAAAGGATCGACAGGATCGACCAGGAACAAATGAGGAACACTTCACACAACCTTGAGAATCCTCGTCATGCTGCTTAGAAGAAAAGTCAGCCGGAGATGAACATATGCATCCACAATAATCTGCCATTTTACTAGCTAGCTGATCAATAAATAGCCTTAACTTTTACTCTTCGAACAAAATACTAATTAAAGAATTAATTCACCGTTCATGAAATACTTTTTGGCAGGAAATCGGACACAAATATAATATCATTAGACAAAAAAAAAATAGCTACAATTTATCTTAGTCAGTCCCCATATTAAAAAAAATATAGTCAGATGCAAAATGAGGCCTTCTATCCTTCCAGTTGCCAGGAAGTCCTTGCCTTCCCATGAAAACAAAAGGGAAAGCTCTCGACAATCCATTACTACCCTTACCACCCTTGTAGGAAAAGGTAAGTTCAATAGTAAAATGGTGAATATCAAAAAATTATAGTCGGATGCAAAAGGATGCCTCTTATTTCACCTACATTAATGTCCACCTAAACACTGAAGCTTCAATGTTCCAAGTACTCTTGTAGTGAGAATCTAAAGTTTTTCTCATTGAAGACCAAATGCCCATTGCAGATAATCAAATACTTCTGGAAAAGTGAACTATTTCAAGTAGTCAAGAACAAAGCAAAAGAATAGCCTCATCTTGCGTGACTTTCTAAACTTCCAGAACAAAACTTACCAAGAAGCAAAGACATCTGGCTCAGTTCCTTGGAAATAACCATCACATACCAAACAGAACCAAAAATTCACTCTTGATTGACTTGCCTAAAGTACCATGATTCAACAATAGAAGATGTGACAGAGGTAACCTTCAGATTAACATCTGAAGGAAAAAACAGAGCAGTCTGAGCCATGAAAGGAAATAGGGAAATAGAAAAGTGGATAAAATGGATGACAGTCTTATGTCTTATGGTGACAGAAACATAAGATATGCAGGATTGTATCTAAATGAAGTGAGTGCTATGACAAGGAATCAAAGAGAATTTTGTCGTCCACTACATGAACAGATTAGCTACTTAAAATCTTGAGAAGGATTGCTGTTTCATGAAATAGGGGCATGTCAGCATCATTCCTGCATGTGCATGATTATATGCCCCGGTCAGCATTAGTAAAAAATTAGCCTAACACCACAGATTAGCATTGGTAACTCTTTGGCAACGATTTAAATAAAGATTCAATACCAATTTCGCCCACCTGTCAGATTGGTGCATTACTGATATAGCAAATGGTACACTAACCTGTACTATCCGGTATAATTAAATAAAAAATAAAAGACAATGTATTTATACCGGTGTCAAGCTGTATGCTTGATATTGGTATTTGACCGGACTGATTAAATGCTGGTCAGAATGAAGAGGTCCAATCAATATTTAAATCCTTGCTCTTTGGTACCAAACAATTTGATCTGTTCCGATATATGTCGAACAGCACACCAATCCTTGGCATTGGCAATAAATTAGAAAATCAAAATCCCACAAAAAATTTTCGCCAAGCTACTCATTCTTCAACTTCAAATAGGGCTCAAAAATTGAAAATGCTTTAAGTGCTTAAACAAACTGTACAAATAAACATGAAGTTTCTGATGCTCTCTAAATGATAAAATAACAATGATCTCATCCTGCTGGCTCAAGTTTTATCAAGGAAAATGCAACCAAATTTGCCAAAGCACCATAACGAAAAAGGTGTAAGTTCACTACTTTAGCCAACTAGCATCTAAAAAACAATATACTCATGCTACCTGTAAGAACACACATGTTCCTTAATAGAATATACTACTAAAATAATCACCACCAAGTTCACTTCTTACCATTTCTATACCAAGGACCAATATTTTCAGGATGCAAATAATAAATGCAATAAGTACATTTTCTTTAAGTTATCTGAACTACATATATCTTTGATGGAAACTAAATCAACATAAACCATGCAACTTCCATATATCTCCTTTAGGTGAAGTACAAAAGGCATCCATTTAAGTGAAGTGTTCCAACAGTCCTTATTAAATCATTAAAAAGTATAACATTGTAACAATGGACATGGTTTTGATGCCAATATTATAAAAATCACCAACCAGCAGGCAGCCCTTGTGCATTTAACTGCTTGTGAAAACAGTGGGACAGGCTAATGGAAATCGTTTCAACATGAAAACCAAAGAGAATGTTACAATATGCTTTCAATTCCAAGGGTGGTTTCATTTCATGCCATGGAATGTTCAAACTACGAAGTATTAAATAGAATGCCAGATCTAAATTGTTAAATAGATGGAGAAATCAAGTTACTGGTCAGACTACTGAATGATATTTTAATCCATAGCGAAGTGCAAATAGCATAACAGGAATCTTACTAGGATTAAATAATCTTCAAATATTCATATTCTTCAAAATATCAACCAAATCAATAGTCAAGTTGAATCATCCAAAACCAACACAATTACTGATTGTCAAGAGACCATAAATGATATCCTTCCTTACCAGACTAACTCACCGCTCTCCTATGAACTTTACCGATTTTCATAATCTGTTTACTCTCAAGGACAACAACAATAACAAGGCCATAAGTCCCAACTAGTTAGGGTTGGCTACATGGATCTTTTGCTACCATTGAGATATATAAAAAGCTATATGTTTAGTTAAGTTAAGAGTACTTAAATATTTATTTATAGTTTTTATTAAGATTTTTTTAGGTCTTCCTCTACCTTTCATGGTGGTAAATATATTTACACATATAACATATTGGGAAATCTGGTAATATTTAAGACATCAAATAAGCACTTAAACAGTTTAAAAACATTGCTCCAGTATAATGAGTTATATAATGACTATTTCTTAATTTTCTTTCCAAAATAAGTGAATTATTACTCATCATGGACTCTATGGACACCACAACGCGATAAGAGTAGGTTAATACAGTTAAATAAATAGTACAAATGGCGAATGCCAGCCAGAACAGGTACTGCTTTTAAAATAAATGCAAAAACCTACTTCACCACTCTTGATAAGCATTAAATATCTGCAATCAAACTTAGAATACAGTGATTTACTATATCTGTATATCATCCTAGATTCTTAGATAGTCAAATCAAATCTCATAATTCATTAGTGCTAGTTCGATAAAACTTGATCTGAGGACAGGTAAACAACTTATTGAATTGCAGGGAAGTTAGCAGACAACTTGATAAGAAAGTGACATGTCAATATAGCTGCTGTCAAATGTAAAGGTTTCACCTGAAGGGAGACATAGACAATCTTATTGTTTAAAAGGGAAAGAAATGCAAGAGGGAATTACCTTTCAACAGCACAAGCAACTGATCCAGCAATCTCCAATGTAAAGGCTTCCAAAACACCAAAGCAAATATCAGACATGAAAAACTTTGGACTGCATAATAATTAGAAAAAGCATACACAAATTCTTATTTGCCAAAGCAACTCAAGTTGTACAGTCTAAAGCTTATCAGATCTAGATTTAACTTATCCAGGACAATATTATATAACAAGAACTCCTAGAAACAAACAACATTTTAACTTTAAAAAAATCTACAGGGCACAAGTTGAATTACAGCGAAAGAAAAAGGAAACCTATATCAATATCATCAAAATCAAAAAGGGAAATGGAGATTAAACTTAGAAGACAAATGCAAATCATAGGTCTAAAGTGAAGGTTGCTTTCTCCCTTCTAAGGGTTTCCCTGAAGCCTAAGGTGCAAAAGACACTCTTTTGCAAACAGAAAATATCTACTGCCACTTTTCTTTTAACACGCTAAGTTGACCATCAAACAAACTATGGTACCTTCTTTTGTTGCCTTTAGCATATAAAACATTGCAGATACCCACATAGCACTGGCAAAACCCTGAATGAAAGACAGAATTAGAATCTCCAAAGCCCAAAAGCGTTCTGATATGTAAAGAAATTTTCATGATGTGAACTATATCACATATAGTATATTAGAACATTCAGGCCAACCAACCCATCAATTTGAACAGGCACATCATTCTTATATACCAGAGAGCTGACCAATAACATTTTCAAGTTTGACAGTTTAAGTTCGAAATCATGAAGGAGCACATTCAGTTGGATCATCTTTACCCTTAGGTACACAAACTGCAGATATTTTCAAGCTCACAAGAAATACATTCAAAGATTATCACCCATTCTCCAATTGAATACCGCTGAGGAAAAAAGAAAGAATATCAAACAGCAGCTACTATAAACAAATAATTAATTTCTATATATCCTGAAAAGGCCATGATCAAGAATAATTTACAAAAGAAAAAATGCCTTTGGCAAGTTATCTTACAAGAAACAGACATCACACTGATAAGGACCCCCACATAGGAAGGCTAAACCAATGATCTCTTCAACTCCTCGTCGACACAATCCATGAATCTCCACCCAAGCAGTGAAAAGATGGATAAATGTAGAAGAATTAGATGGATGAAAATGAATTTAGTTTACAAGGTAGATGCATAGTTGAACAGCATTGTTAGAGTCAGAAAATTCAGCATCTTAGTTCACTTGCCCGTGATAAATGGATGACTTAGTGCCTGAGATATTGTCATCCTCTTTTCTGGATCCAATACAAATATTCGGTCTAGAAGATCCTTAAAATTTGATAACATTTTGGAATCTTCGCCAGGAAAGCCTGATATGAGGACACCAATATCCTTTGGTTTAATACTGAGCAGCAGTCTCTTAACAGGCTGTGAGAAAAAAAAGAACAAAGAGTTAAAATGCAAGCATCTGAAAATGATGGATTGCATTCCATTTTCCATAATCAGATAAAACAACCAAAACATATAATTTATACCTTCTTTGTAACAGGGTCCTCCTCGGTGGCATGAAAATTTAAGTCTTGATCAAAATGCTGATCAGTGAAGGCACCCTGTATAAAATGAAGTATCAGACGGGATGCAAAATCAAAATATGAACTTACACCATCTATACCCTGCAAAAGAGTAGCACATAACATTTCACAGAAATAACTGGCATTGACATATTGCACACCAGACTTGGGAGTTCAATGCCAGATATCTCTAAGAGGTGTGAACCAAGTAAAAAGAAAACAGAAAATAAAAAGTTGTTAAGAAGTTTCAAGGCCAACAGATTTTTGTGTCACCTTCCGAAGCATCTTTTTGGGGAAAGTACCCTTTAACTCCATGTGAAGTCGAAGCATGTCATTGTTTGAAGGACCAGGAAAAAGTACTTTTCCCGTATAAAGTTCATATAGGCAGCAACCAACTGACCACATATCCATCGGATGATCATATGGCAATCCAAGAACTGCAAACGAAGAAACTCCATTAGTATGTTAGCACTTGGCAGTCAAAATGATCACACCCACCAGCAGAAATACAGAAAATAGGGCCTCAAAACATGCAAGCACAAGCTCATCCTAGTGCACATACACAGCATAGGCAGAGCAAATAGGGGCACCAGAAAACAGTATCAAAAGAACCACCTTATGTAGAATTGATGGCGTTGGAACTTACTTATTTCTGGGGCACGGTAAAAGCGGCTAACAAGGTAGGGTGTAATCTCATTCTTACCCGCAAACATAGCGTTACCAAAATCACAAAGCTTTAGAACATTTTTTGCCTCATTAACCTATATATATAATCAGAATAAAAGAATAAGGACACGCATCTGCAAATTTGTCTTTAATAACGCCCAACAGAATAGGAGGAGCAAAACATAAGGGACAAAACATACCAGCATGTTATCTGGCTTGATATCACAGTGCAGAACGCCACAATTCCTCAGATGCTTCAGTGCAATGAAAAGCTGCTTCGCGTAAGCCCTCACAGCAGTCAGCTTAAGCCCAATATTACGACCAAATTTCTTTAGAACCTCACGAAGGTTCATATGAAGAGATTCAAAAACTAAGCAAAGATGATTTCGATACTTGAAAGATGAGAGAAACCTAACACAATGGCGTCTATCCTCAGGATCAGCGCCTGCCAATTTCTTTAAAATAACAAGTTCATCTTGTCCAGCCTTGTACCTATGCCAAGTTGTCAAGCTTAAATCAATGAACACATTTAAAAACTCAAAATAATTCCTCCAACTCAAAATAAGCAATCACCCACTAACATGGTATCGTTGTTGCGTATTATTTTAACAGCTACTTCTTCAGGGTCACCTTTCCCAGCCTTGAGATCCTTTGCACGGACAACCGTTGAAAAAACACCCTTTCCATGGGCTGCAATAACTTCATATCGACTATCAAGCACTTCTCCAAACCTGTAACCTGCAGAAAGAAAGAAGCTTCAAATTACAAAGTATGAAAAGGCAAACACTGCAGTCAATAAGAACAAATCAGAAAAATAGAGAAAAGGATGATTTGGTAAAAAAGAGAAACTTACTATAATATCCCTCTGCATCATCCCAGTTGTCATAGAGAAAACTTCTATCTATTTGTGGGCCTTCACCTTTTCCCTACACAAAATACAGATGATAAGCTATGAATGGCAACACACAATAAGACAATTTCAGTAACATTAGCTATCAATTCTACCCACCGATGTTGACCACTTTGCAATATGCTTCATATATGAACAAAAAAAAGAACGGAAATGAAAATGCTCAAAACTTCATGAAAAGTCCATGTAAAGAAAGTACTAAAAATCAATGAATTACATCAAAGTTTCTTATGAAGAAAGAATGGTCTAGGTTATGGAAGTCATGTGACCGTTTGTCATAAGCATGTGATCAAACCATGAATGCATTAAACCAAGGCCTGCAATACCGAATGATACCGCTCGTACCGGGCGGTATGTACCGGTCCATCAGCAAACCGGTACACAGACCGCTCGCTACCGAGCGGTACCGTCTATTGAGGCGTTATTGTCGACGGTGACCGAGGGAGAAGGGGAAGAAAGAAATAGGAAAAAAAGGGAGAACCCGGAGATCGCCGCTCTCCTCCTCGTCTGTCGGTGACTTCTCGTCCGCGTGCAGGAGAAGAGGCATCGATGTCGCAGGGCGAACAGAGGCGAAGATTTTCTTTTTCTTCTCTTCTCGGGCGACGTTGCCTGCAATTTTTTTTTTATCTGTGATGTCGCCTCAGCGACGTCGCCCGAGAAGGGAGGCGACATCGCAATTTTTTTTTTTATCTGCAACGTCGCTTGAGAAGAGAGGCGATGTCGCCCCGCATAGAGGTAAACCGCTCGATAAACCGAGCGGTTTACCTATATATATATATATTTATTTATATATATATAAATATATATATATATATATATATATATATATATATATATATATATATATATATACTGAGCGGTATACCGAAATATACCGCTCGGTATACAATTTTATACCATACCGAATAAGTCTCAAAATTTTGATACAGTACAAAATTTCAATCCTTGCATTAAACACACCTCAACCATGCAAACAAAAAGATGTTCACATGCATATAAAGAATTAGCATCCCGCAAAAAACACAATTAAGACAACAATCAGACCAATCTAGGAAATGAAAAGAAAACATGGTTGTCATGTTCTCACAGACTTTTCACAAATCATTCCACTACAGTTGTGAAGATTCATCAACAAGGAAACTTTCAGCAAGAGAACCACTCTGAAAATCAATAAGCAAAACCCACTTGTTACTTACAGTTCCAGTTTGTGCAACCTGAATCCATAAGATATAATACCTTAATGAAGGAATTAAGATGACTTTTTCTCCTGAATAGACTTGACCACCAGACATATAAGCCTCCATTTATCTTCAATCCATAATCCCAAGTCCTACATTTTTTTATGCAAACAACAAACATTGTCTCTACTTTTCCTCCCCTTTGTATAAGAAAATCTAGGACTATAAGGATTATTATAAGATGGGTATTTATACTTTAGTCCACACAGTATTTCATCTTTTTTTACTTTCTAACTCTCTCTAACCTTCAAAATATACTTCAGTCTAACATCCTCCGTGTACCTCACAATTGTAATATGTCAAAGTGCAAAACAAAGTTCAAGTTCTCCAGGGACTTATTTATCAATCCTTATGAACACAGAAGCTACCTCATATCCTACTGGTTTTGGCACTCAAAAGATCAGGCTCATTTATAATCCTTCAATATTTTCTTCATCGATGCAGAAATATGAACATCACCAATCCAGCAATCCCCTTTCCAGAAGGAAGGGTTACAACGTTACTTCTGCTAATTCTCATCCTCTAGATGTCAATAATTAAAGAAGAACTTTGGTATGCAATAATTGGATGATCTTATCCATCCAATTATACGAAAAAAATTCCATGAAACACTTCCATTTTTTTATTTTATAACCCACCTTTTTATCCCTGACCCACCTTATTTCCTAATTGGTGCAAGTGAACATTATCCTTGAGCCTCCTAGCCATCTCACTTCCAACAAACCCAGTGTATAGCTCAAGTGCTCAACTTCTAAAGTGAAAAAGCCCCAAGAAGACAAGCTAGCTCAGAATCACCAAATATCTTTAACATGTCCAATATCTAAAATCATATGATAAAGATTAAAATACATATATATTCATGTAACTTGTCGTAATGTTTCTCATTACCATAGTTAATGACGTCCATTGAAAATACAATTATCATAGAATCTCCCCTTTTATTTCAAATTAGACAAGTTCTATATAAATACTTGGCCTACATCATAATTGCATGCAAATCAGTAATAGTCCAAAGTCAATTCTCAGCATATATCATTCATCATCTTATATGTAAGTTTTCAAAATTAATATTCATAGGCAAGCTAATATTTGCATATATATTTACCAAAATCATCTTAGGAACAAGTATCCATTTTTGGTATCTAATCATGGTTACACCTTTCCTCTAAATTGACGAGCGCATAATTTTATTTCTTAGCCATGAACCTAGTATACGAGGCTCCCACAAATACGGGATTAGGAGAGAACAAATATACACATCCTTACTTACCCCAACAAATAGAGAGTTCCTTTCCGTGACTCGATTCATGGTTATCCAGGTAAAAAAAGAGCAACCATACTATTGTACTGAGCTCATCGTCGCATGATTTTATTCCTTAATATGTAATATCTCATTTATTGGAAGAGCTAGTGAAACAACTCATAATGAAGCCAAGCATTTAAAAGTATTGACAGACTATGTCACAATTACTACAAGTTTCAAACTGACAAGAAAATGACTGCAAATTATACTGAACATTTAAAAACATAGAGTCAAAGAACTTTACCATCTTGCACACTCCAACGGGTGATTCCCCAAAGATGTCATCACTAAACATGTCTGCCGATCTCTCACTCTAAAGAGAATAAGAAAGTTAGAATATACATTATGAAACGAGACCAAAGCACTTCAACAGTATGAAAAAAAACAACCTTTGGAGTACCCTCCCCAAGTCCCCCAACATTGTTCATTTTCTTAGTAGTCAAATCTCCCTCTTGCATGGGTGACTTTCCCACTGTAAATGATAAATCAGCATCATATACATCTCCAGAGTGATGTACATTCTCAAGCTCTTCACTAATAACTTTATTATCGGCACTGGTAGCATGAAAGCCATGTGACATCTCCTTATCCAAAGAAGTTTTCTCAGCAGCTTCATATTATATATAAAAATAACTTTGTCATTCAAAATAGAAATATGGGGAGAAATAATGATCAAGACATGAAAACAAAAGTTATCCTCGACTTCAGATGTTATATGGAAGTTAATGAATTACCATTCTTGTTGCCATCAGATGAGGATTCAACTTGCTGCAGATGCCGTTGTCGATATTTTTCCAAAATAGCTTGCTTCCTCCTCCTGCTCTCTTCTTTGATCTTGTCAATATCTTCTTCATCCTGCTTGGCAAGTTGCTGTTCAATTTTCTCTTGGTAATCTTCTTCTTCCTCCCTAGCATTATCAGACCAATCATGTGAGTAACACAAACAAGCAGATAAAGATAAGATACAATAGCCTTCCACATTGTTCATCCTAAGGTTTTTCAAAGTCATACCTAATCAACTTTTGTTTGTCTTCTTTAGGATTGTCTTTACTAGAACCATCATCCTTAGATCGTGATATGCCCTTGTGATGCTCCACTCCATACTTCGAATGCCTAGATTCCCTATGTCTATCCCTGCTACTTGGTTTGTCTGTTTCCAACTGCGCACCTTGATTTCTACCTTCATGCGCATAAACTTCCTTGTGCCTTGATCTATTCTTATCTCTATCATCACCATCTCTATCTCTTGCATGCCCACCATCCCTTAACCTTTCCCTTTGTAAAAATTTATCCCTAATATCACTTGGTTCATCTCTTGCTCTGTCATTTACCTCCCGTCTGTTGTACCTGCTATAATCACTACTCCCCTCTCTTTGTTTGTGAACCCCTTTATCCAAGTCCACCTTATCTCTGTCTCTATAACTGCTACTGTTTCTTTCCTTCTCCCTATCTCTTTCCCGACTTCCATGTCTGCCCTCCCCTCTGTTGTATCTGCTATAATTACTACTCCCCCTTTCTCTATGATGCCTTTCATTTGAGTCCACATTATCTCTTTCCCTGACAATGCTGCTGTTTCTTTCCCTGTTCCTCTCACGCTCCCGACTTCCATGCCTGTCACCATTTCTATTGCCACTGCTTTCTCGTTCACTAAGGAAAATTTTATCCTTTGCTTGACTTCCAGCAGCATACCTATCTAAAGCACAGTACCTATCAGAATCACCACGCATGTTTCCATGTGAATCAACTTGATCATTGCCATCAGCTGAAGGTTCTAAAACTTTTTCATAGGATTGCCTCCTTGTATGATCATGGGAGCTGGACCTGCTCCTGTGATAGCCTTCGTCATGTTGCCTGCTGAAAGATGGAGACATTCTGGTGTCTCTGTACCCATCCCGCATGGTTTTGGGTGATACCGATCTGATCTTATCAGATGCTCTTCTACTGGAATCCCTTGATTCAGGATACTGCTTTGAGTCAAGCCTCTCCGAAACACTGCCAGAATCTCTGTCTTCAGGGCCATCCCTTTTCCTGTGCTTTGCTGCAGGAGACCTTTCTCCTGGAGATCTTGATCTTACCCGAATTTTTATATCATTTCTATCCGTGTGCTTGTGCTTAATTTCATTTTGTTCTGATAATTCCAATTGGCATAATATAGTTTCCCCTTGAATTACAGTTTTTTTAACCACATCACTCGGTGATAAATTCTCAGCCTTTCGGATAAAAGTGTCTCCATCTGAAATATCTCCCCTCAGCTTGGCTTGATCCGTGTAGCTCGAGTTCTCACAAGATGGAGCAGGTTCCAACATCTTTGAATCTGTCAATCCATTCTGGTTATGAATGGGCACCTTAAAACTTTTCCCTGATGTAGCAACTTTCGCCCCAGGCATGGTCTGCAATTTTTGCAACAAAGGATAGTAAACACTAGATGGATCTATATCACCATTTGGTACTAAGAAGAAATTGAACACAATCAATCGAACAGAAAGAAAATTGGGAGCATATGATTTTTGGATAGAAAAGATGGTCTTCCACCTATTAATTTTCTCAGCTACCGTCCCAATCAAGCAAACATCAACTAACATGGAAAAAGATATAGTGAATCAAGTTGAGGAGGATACATCGCATGTACATATCTCAAGGAGTAAGAACAGCTATTTCCTCGCTAATGATTCAAAAGAAACGAGGGATATCAAAACGGACCAGATCGGAAGAAGCATCTACACCGTCAGACTTGATCTTAAGCCCATGTGCCGGCCCTCCATCGACGCCGGCTCGTTCCTCATCCTCTTCAAGAATCTCCCCCTCCTCTCGCTCGTCATCAACGGTCTTGATGGCGGCAAGGGAAGCGGGCTCCGGATCCGAAGCGGGATCCGCCACCTCGATCCCGTCATCGCTCTCGCGGCCGTGCCTGCTGCGGTGACGGTGGCGGCGATGGTGGTGCTTGCGCCGCTTCGAGGAGGCCTCCGCCCCATGGTCGTCCGAGGACCGCCGATGCTTGCGGCTCGAGGTGGGCGACGGCAACTCCTCGCTGGCCATGCCGAGGGTCGTCCTGAGTTAGGAGGGCACAGACGGTGACGGCGAAATTAGGGTTAACGTATGGAAGGGGGAGGCGGAAACCGAACGATGATGCTCGGTGTTCCCACGATACCGAGGTATTCGTTTGTTTGTTGTTGTTGAGAGCTCCGTAACGGGCTTTATAGCGGAACGGGATGAGGCCGAATCGGGTTTACACTAACTAAAACACGGGATCCGGTTTTGGTAATTAATTTCTTTTAATATTATTTTAGTAGGCTAATATTACTTACTCAGCTTTACCGAGGCACCATCCACATAGGCCTCCACGTGTCCTAAGTGTGGACTTGCACTGAGCAAACGTAGTCGAAGATGGGTGTGTTAAGGTGTCCGAACTGACTCGCTAAGCACATTTGTCTTGCGAGAGATCGAGTCACTCTCCTGATGAGATATTGTGTGGAATGATAAATGGATATTGGGTATCTGTTTGTTTTAGATATGGATGGTGTTATGGTAAGTAACTTTTTTAGTCGTAACCTCGGGGTTGATGCGGCTGGTTCAGGGGTCCGAATGGTGGGGATCAGGCGCAACTCCCCTCGGGCTCTTGTGGTGGACGATCGCGGGGGATCTGGCTGGAAAGTTCCGCGACGTCGGGTAGGGTCAGCTTCGGTCGAGTACCTGCACACAGGTCGGGTCGGCGGCTCGGCCCGACCCCTCCGACGATCCAGTCAGTGATTGAGAGTGGAGTTTTGGGTGAAAATGGTGCCCCCCTCTTCGTTTGGAGCCCCGGGAGTATTTATAGGTGAGTTTGATGTTACCTGATGTACCCTCCTGCCGGAGCAAGGTCGTACCTCTGATGGCGTCCGTCGTCGTCAAGGGCGTTGCGTGGAAGGCCGAGCTGCCGCGGGGTATGGCGAGCTTCACTCGACGCCTTCCCCTGCCTCGGCCGGTCGTGCGGGGTCAGATGACGAGGTCGCCTGGGTACGATGGGCGTGGGTGCCCATTATGTTGGTGTTTAATGCTCGCTCCCTGGGACAGTGTGCCGTCCAGGGGTGGCTGACGTCGTGGGGTATTACGTCAAATCTGTTTTTACCCCTATCATATGGTATTATCGATCATAACAAGCATAAGAATACGTTGTGTATAAGAACCAAAAAGATGATTCACCATAAATGTCTTTTTTTTTTTTTTTTGAAAGTGGTTCGTCACAAGTTAAGTAAAAGCTCAAGTCTCCTTCAGAATGAACACATGCCAGAGAAGAAATCAATGGCATAGCTGAAACAATATTCTCCTTGCACGCTTTGCTAATGTGAATATGATATGTCCAACGGGGATCTTTTAATCTCAAAGAAGATACTGTACATATCCCAATAGGCACTTGGACTCGACTGAATTCCTAGTGACAAAGTAATAACCATTGAGTTGATTCCAACAACCGAAGCAAATCAAACGCGCCAGCAATTAGGATTTATTCCAAGACTGAAAGAGAGTGAAATGATCCCATTCTATTTTAGATGAACAAATACAGTATGAGCAACAATTCTTGGGCAAACTTGTTGGACTCAGATTTGGTTTGAAAGTTTTCTTTTTCTCTAAATCATCTCATCACAGCAACACTAGCCTTGAGCTATTTGCAAGCAGCATTAAGGAAACACCCGAATAGCATCTACAGCAAATGATGTCGTAGCTTAAATTTTCATGTGTATACTAAAGAAAAATCAAACAGTTCCTTTTTTTCTTTGTATGCCATCGTAATATCTCTGCTTTTCAACAATCAAGAAAAACAACAAGCAGGCTCATTGATTATAAAAACTGGATCGGCGCGGACTCATTTTATGTACAATGATCTCCCCATCATATCCAAGAAGGCAGCTTTGGTCACGAATTCTGGCTCAGTGTAGGGGATGTTGTTGTTGTTGCCTACAGACCCGAACTTCCACTGATTAACCACTACACTATATGCATTAAAATGCATGAGATAGAGTGAGGTTCCCAGCATCCAGGATGGCTTCGTTATGGCCAGGTGTAGTGCTGCTCACAAGATTGATGATTAAGAACACTAAACTTGAAGAGATACAGCAGAGATAGTTTAAAGAAAAAGTTCGACATAAGTTGCATTACCTTTGATAGCTTAATGCTGACATTCTGTATAAGCATGTGAACACAAGGAGATGCAAACCGATGGAGTAAAAGAAGACAAATGTTCGGGCATATCTGTGAATGCAGATCCGTATTTTGTTTTAGATCAATCTCAATTATGAATGAAAAGACAAAGAAGTACATGAACATCTGCCACCAAGAATGGAGGCAGGAATTTATTCAGTTTAAATAATGTATAAAGCTCGAATTATGAGCCAAATCTAAAAATATCACCAGAAGGGAATACAAAGCAAGTGGTAGACCTGTTAGCATGCATCACTCCCAATCATGGATATGTTTATTCTTCTATAGAATTTTGGTATTTCTTTTGTTGGTAATACCATTGAGTGTATCAACTTCAGAGCGGAATGATGATTGGAATGCCAAGGAAATGTATGATAAGTGGAACTGGACTAAGAAACTTTAGAATATGACAGCAAATACCATCATACTCATTTCTGAGCAGTATATTTGGCTGTGCAATGGTCTGATTTAACTCATCTTCTGTTCTTACAAGAAGTTCTTTTGGAACTTCCAGCTGATCAACAAGATTAATCATTTGTTAGGACCTAAGTAGTCGAATATACAGATCTTGTGGCTATCAAAAGTTGGATTGAGTTAAAGTTGGATCTTCATATTGATCATTGGAATACAACGCAGTCGAGTTCAGGTAGTTCAATTTGGTTTCAGCTCAACCCATGGCCAACTGTACTCATCTTTCTTTTCATTTTCATCCATTCTTGTTGCACATATCTCTCAGATGTTTGACAATCAAAATCTAGAAAGTAATAGAATATAAATATACAAGAACTATCAACCACTGGATGCAACATAAATCATCATAATATTCTCAACTAAAATTAATGGTTAACAGTGAAAGAGAGCTAAGGATAAGTGCACCAAATAGCATACCAAACATAGCAGATTTTGAAGATAATTTAAATTAGAAAAGAAAGTGGAAGCATACTTGTTGCCAAGCAGAAAACGCCCACTACTAAGTGTAATTTTATCTCTTATTCCAAGCTCCTTGTATCGTTGATCCCTTTCCTGATTTGTGAAAAGGACATTCAGAATACCCAAGACAATTCATTCCAACTTCCAAGCAATGAAAATAACAAAATATACAAGAAAATAAAGCAGTTTCCTAGTTCCACATGAACTTCCACTGTAATATTGATTTTACATCCCTTTGTGAAATTTGTAAATGCAATAATAACATATGATACATATTTCAATTAAAAGAATTAATATACTTCTCATTCTCTGATATACCAAAATAGAAAACATTAAGGAGAGGTCATACTAAGGAAATAACGAAGTGAACAAGGATATTTAGGAATATAATTCTGCTTGGTTAGTGTCAGTAGCAATAGAGTGAATATTAAAGAAAGGCCTTAGTAAATACATATCTATTCTAGGATATATAAATTTTCTGAAACCAGTTTTAGAGTTCTTCAAGGGTTGCAATGAAATATAAAACCTTGAGACTATTGCATGTTACCACTCGGAATTCATCCTGGGAGAGAATAACCGAACCATCAGTTCACCGCTCTACTTTGGTAAGGAAGATATCATCCAAAGAAAAAGATTCAATTGCACAAAATAGGACATTGAGAACATTTAATTAATTCATGATAATTGGTAACATAAGATGGAACAGAATTTAATTAAATTACTTTGCTTTCTATGATCTATCTCAGGTGTTTGCAACCAAAAAGCAGAGAAACAGAGAGATAGAGAAACTTGTAAGACAGAACAATTTACCTTCTTCGAGAAAGCAGCAAAAGGATTTATATCATCCTCATACATCTTCTTGTACTTGGACTCAACCTCAGAAGAAAAACCACTTTCAACATCTTCTGCATACTAAAATAAGTAAAAAAGAATGGCAAGGTTACTGCTAGGCTGCCAAACGTTAAAAAAAAAAAGAAAAGGGCTCAGGAAAATGTAACCAGAACCTTCTTAGGCCCTCTGGAAGAAAGCTTTTCAAGACTGTAATCTTGGACATAACGAATCTTTCCATAAAGTTTTACATTATCAGCTTTTGTATTTTCCAGTTCTACAGTTAGCATCCCAATCTTCTCCTTCAGTTGCCTCACTTGCTGATATATATGACAGGAATATATAAGAAAAAGTTCAAAAAATAAAGTACAGAGCTTTAACTTATCTGTGGTAAAATTGCATACCTCTTCTGCTTCTCGTAAGCGTGTTCGGAAACGATCACGCTGATTGCATATGACCTTTAGCATTGAACTTTGGTCTTGATCTGAAGCGATAAGCCTATGATCTGCACCCTGAGATGAAATATGGTATGAAGAATAAATTCAAAATACAAACGTGTATACAAGGGAGTGCATAAGCATGATTTCAAGACAACAATTTAGTGAGGTAGTAAAATGGCACTCATCTCAGATAAGAAAAATTTGCAAAACATAACTTGTCACTTGTCAGTACAACCAGATAGGTAAGCTTATTTATTATATCTACAACAACATAAAGGGGTCAATGATCTTAATTATTTGGGGTTGGTAACATGGATTGGAGAAGTTTCTGGAGTGATTCAGATCACAGGCCTGATGTGTGGGTGTGATCCCACCACATCAAGCATGCAAGAGATTTTCGGGAGTGATCCAGTCAACCTAAATAAAATTTCCTTATGATTTAATATCTTAATAAGGTAAAATTAAATGGACATGCGTTGTAATAAAAGTATAAATCTTAACAACTTGAAAAAAACCAATTGGCATGGACCAAACAGAAAGAGAGAGAAGATGCAAGGAGGAGTAGTAGGAGAACAAGAGGAGCGCAGGAGAGGACAGCAGGAGGACTGCTGAGAATTGACAGCTATATAGATAAAAAAAATTTAAAATTTTAAAAAAAGTCTCAAACTGGACCTGGTGAAATTACTTGGTCCAGGTGCCAATTTTTGGTAAGACCAATAATTACTGGTTGGTACATTACCACTCCAATATGCTTTTTGAACCTTGGGTCTTGAGTTCACTCAGTTCAATTAATTAGCTTATGTACTCGAGTAGTAAAAAAGTTAGGCCTTTCTAGATCTCAGCTCAAAGGCCAACAAGTGACTTCAAGTTGAAGCCAGCAGAGGCCCTTACAAACAGCAAGAAAAAGATGGGAAATGGCTAAACTCCGAAACATAATAAACATATTATTTTTAAATCTCAAAAGTTGTCTCAAAATCTGTATTTAGTAGAATAACTGACAGGCCAAATAGTGGCAATAAATAGAAAGAGAACACTTCACATGACTTTCAGCATTTTACTTCTTCAGTTTAATTTGCTTAAATCTTGGAAGACATAAGAAACAAAGCAAACTTGTATTCCATCTGCATATAAACGTCTGAATTGTAAAAATATAAAACAGTAAAACAGTCAGTTTGAAGACAAAGTTAAATGGACTTTGAATTGAAAACTCAAACAAGAGTATCATCTAATACATTTTCAAAAGATTGATCCTTTTTTCCTTTTTGAACATAAAAGGGGCTCTCTCATGGTGGGCAAGGCAAACAACTCCCCAGGAAGCGTTACTTTTATAACTTCCCCAGAAAATAAGCATCAGTAAAATAAATTTAAAAGCAACAGGAAATGAAAAAGAGATTCAACCTAACATGAAAAATTGCAAAGAAGTGACATACAGTTTGAAACAAGTTGCCAAACAGGCATACCATTCTGAAACAAGTGGCCACACATCTTCATTGATTCCTAAACAATTAAAGAATGAAAGGATCTCTAAATTTTAATTCTTTATGCATTAAAAGGCAATCCCTCACAAATGAGGAAAATCAGAAAATATCATATTTGGGTTTTAACATCTTATTATTACTCATTGAAATAAAAGACTAAATATCTATGCAATGCAAAATGGATTTTGAATAAGCTGAAAAAATTATTTCCAAATGAGAAAGAAAACCTCTACACAGCACAGGAAAGCATTAATGAAGTGAAGTAAATCTTATTTAAACAAATGATGACAAGCACCTCAGATACTTCACTTGAGCCTATTTCCTGAAGATCCCAATCATTCAGAAGTGAACCTTTCCGTTCAGTGGAATTATAGCCCTGTGACAAATATTACAAAGGAAAAGAATATCATGATAAGTGATAGAATGTTTTGGATCCAATAGCAATGTTTTAGCTAGAATCTAGGCCATAGTAACTTACTAAATGCAAGAATATTTTGGGTCCAATAAAAATTTCTAATAGAAATTAAGTCATCATAACTTACTGAAAGAATGTTTCAAGAACAATAGCTATCTAGCTACAAACCAGGCTGCATTATCACAGGAATTATATTTAAGTTCAATACTTAAACAACCTATAGAAAATACGGATTTGTAACAAAAAGTTCTTACAAGGTATAGAAACAAGAATAGTGTAAGGGAGTCACAACTCATTCCTTCATGAAATTCATAGATAAATACCTTAAGAATGTCATCTTCCAGTTTTGCAATCAGCTTTTGTTGTTCATCCACCTTTGCAGTTAGTTCTGAAATCTTACCTTCAGCAGCTTCCAGTAGACTAGCTTTCTCTGAAATTTTAACCTTAAAAACAAGGCAAAATTTTTTATAGGAGATAATCATTATTTATAGCAGAAAACACAATGACATGATGGTGATTTCTATTTTCTGTAAAAGATTGTGCAAGTGTATGACAAAAGAAACTAACAAGGAGCTCTAATCAAATTCTATTGTGACTTTGTATTTTGACTTATAAAATACTGTAAAACCACACTGTAGGAAATTCAAATACCAATGCTGGTTCAGACCTTTAGTTGTGTTAATTCATGCTCCATTTTTCGATTTTTGTCAAGTAAAAGAGACTCCAGCTTGCTCATTTCTTCACCACTGGTAGCGAGTTCCCAATCTTCAGCCTCAATGGAGTTGTAACCAACAGCCTTAAGAAAGGAAAAGTGGAGATCAACAGTTGATATACCACATATAAGCCAAACAAAAATTGCACCACTGAAATGCAACAGAAGAAGAGCAAAAGGAAAATGGATACCTAGCTTAGTACTAGAAACAAGTAACTGGAAATAGGTATATTTTGAGCATGACTTGACATTGAGCTAATTATAAATAAAACACCAATAATGAAATAGATGAAATTTGAGAACAGGAAAAGGAACATGTCACACTTTATATTAGAGCAAAGATTTTGCATAAGAAATACCTATTTAAATAAGTTACTGACCAACCAACTAATCTTTGTAATATGACCAGAACCACTAGTAGTGTTATTTATAGGTGGTTAAAATAAACTAAAAATCTTGGCTTAGTTTTTGTCAATCAAGGACTGAAATAATGATCATGATTTACATATAGAATCTGATGTAAAATATCACTCAAATAATCATTCTACATGCAGATACATGAAGTGACCATGTCCTAGGTCCTAACCATCATAACTTCTTCCAAGTTCCAACTATTTGGCATCAACCAAGAATTTCCTTCATTAACTGTATCTATTAAGGGCTTCTTAAAAATTAAGGAAAGCTTTAATGTAATGCTTTCTGTCAACTTCATATCACAAAAAAATATTGATAAGGTCCTACTACAAACATATTGTTAGCTAACATCATAAATTGTGAATAAGGAGGACCTGTAAGTATTACTTATAGTAAACACAACAACAAAGCACAAGAATCCTAATTCATAAAATCTACCTTCTTTTCCTTAAACTAGACTATAACAATTTTCCAAGATTAAATGCAACTTAAGATTCCCAAAAATATGATACGTTTTTGTTACTAGCTTATATAGAACTGAACACTGTTTAAGCATCAACATTAAAAATATATGCTGAAACAATATGGTGAAATACATGACAGTATGTCCTTCCACAAGGTATATCAATTAGAAACATAAGAATTCTAGGGAAAAGATCAACTTGCAGTTAAAAACCTGCAAAATTTTGACTTTTTTATGGAGATCGTCAACTAATTTTGCAGTTGGCCTTTCTTGAAGTTCTTTTCTCATTTCCACAAGAGCAGTATCCTGCAAATAATAAAGAAGAAAGACTTAACACTGCAGGTTATTACAATTTAATAAGAACTTTTTAGGATTTAGTCAATGAATTCTTAACAAAGAATGTGCATCAGCTAAAAGGACATGCAAGTCCAAGTCACTGACCCACTGCAAGTTCAAATCAATGAATTGGGATTTAGTCAATGAATTTTGTCTATGTTCTGTCAGACTATGATACATGAATGATAATCTTCAGCATGTACATGTATTACAAATTAGTACTTCATGTTATACAAATTATAGGCTTAAAAAGTCGAGACAAAAGTACAGAATTATAACCTTCTCATTGAGTAGTGCATTCAACTTTTTAATCTCATTCAAGTGTTGCTCCCTCTCATTTGATAACGTGGTTTCCATATTATGAAGTTCCATATTCAACTCAGAGATTATCTTCTCCTTTACATTCAAGGAACTTTCCAATATACTGCTCACCTCTAGATCACTGCAAGCAAGTACTCTATAAGATCAAGAAAAAGCCAAATAAAAAGTACCTTTTTTTACCTAGAAGAAGAAAAACAACTCAAGAATAAACTACAGGCACACAATATACTTGTTGCCGACTACCTAGTTCTATAAGCAAATGTTGTGAACAATGAAACATGTGGTGTGTAAAAAATGAGAATATTAACATATACTAGTTGTAGAACTTACACTCTGGATGATGCTTGTTCGCTAAGTAACAAAGAGTTCCAACATCTAATTAAGAAAACATTTGCATGTGGAAAAAAAATTATGGCCAAGCATATGAAGCTCCTACCAACATCGTAATATGTCTAGTGAGTCAAAGAAACTGATATATAAATGTTTCACAAAATTTAAGAATAAAATATAAAAATAAAAGGTCAACTTGTCATGATTGCAAGAAGGTTAAAAAAGCTAAAACCAAGTCTCCATGAAATAGCATCAAGTAATATAAGGATTAAATTCAATTTCATTATTGTCTCATAAATCCAAAGAACAAAAGAAATAAATAGCATCAAGTTTCCAACTTTTTCTATAAAATTTTAGGTGCTAGCATGGAGACATGCATCACAGGCACTGTCACAGCAAAGCATCCAATTTATCAAAATATTCACTTGAACCACAAAAATGCTGAACTTGTGTCGAGGGATTAACCAACTAGCTGAGAAGACCTAGCATCATTAATTTACAGAGATAATTAGAAATTCAGTGAGATCTTTTCATGGCTTCTGAAAGCTTATCAGCACCGATTACATAGGAAGAGGCAAGGAATCCAGTTTCATCAGATTCACTACGTGTTGGGTATCTACAAGTCTGGGCTTGGGCCGGCATCTACAATTGTCCTAACTTCGGGCGATTCATATGCAATAAAGGGATTAAAACTAGCCCTTTTTATTTTAAAATCCTAAAAAAGAAGAAAAAAACTTAAAACCTTAATACCGAATCCTAACCTGTGCATTCTCTCCCATGCTATTGACCTGCCTTCAGTCCAGCATCTGCCTCCCCAACCCTTGGTAATCTCCTCCTCTTCCTCCTTTGCCACCATCATCTCCTCTTTTTCTCTACTGCCTCCGCTCCTCTCCATTGTCACTGCCATCTCGTCATCTTCTTCTCCATCGCCTCCTCCCTTCCTCTCCTCCCGTGCCACCTCCTCTTCTCCGCTTCCTACTCCTATTCTTCTTCCTCCTCTCCATCTCCTCCTCCCCCTTTCTCTGTACCATACCATGATATGTCCCGGCATATTGTGTGTCAGTATGCTCGACTGGACGGGACAAATATCAGTCCAATCATGGATCGGGATAGGTCTGGTACCCAAAATTGAAAACCTTGGAAAAAGGTGTGATGCTAATATATTTCTTGGACTTCAGATTCACATATGTCAAATGAGCCTCATCTAATCTCGTTAGCTATGCCAGTGTATATGTTGACAACTCCTGGGTGTCCAACACATATATATGTTGGATTGCACCTGGTCTTAATGTAATCATTCCCCAGGAATCATAATCATTATCAGGCAGCGTGATATAAGTTACAAGAAGTCTTAATACAGTCTCAAAAGGATGGAAGGGGAAGGCATTAAACGAAACTATATGGCAATACTAATCCATGTCCAATATCGACGAAGCACCATCGAAGTCCAATATTATGTCATAATCCAACAGAATACTCGGATACTTAGACAACACAGTCAAGTAGCATTACCAGTAAATGGGAGAATAAAGTTCAGAAATCAGACCTTTTCTTATCTCCATTTTCTTCGTCAGTTGACTGCACCTGAGAACGCAGAAGGCCCTGCAGACAAAGATAAATGTAAATAACAATCACATGTAACTTAGCAGGAGAAAGACAATAAACTAATAGAAGAATGTTAACAACATGCCCTCCAAAATGAAAGGTCTTAATATTCAAACCCCAAAAAAGAAAAGAAACAAGTGTGAAATCAAGAGCCAACTCCAAACTAGGTACATTCACAACGTTCTGACAGAGATTCTATAAGGACAAATTCATTGGATATTAGAGCAATTTGTTCATTCAAACAAAAATACATAGACATTCATCATAAATGAACTGAAATCTTGTAAAATTTTCAATATGATTTAGTATTAGATATATAGAGAAATATATTTTTCAACATGGTCTTGCTAAATATAGGATAACACAACTATGTCATGAGAATCATTAGTTAATTTTCCACTAAATTCTAAGATGACATAAAACTCAAATTGATGTGAACATGACTTAGCAATTTCTAAATTTCATGTTGATTCACAAACATGATGAACAGGTCAAGAAGAATATATTTTGAACCATTCAAAACATGAATTTCAAATTATCTTGATCTAGTTTCTAACAGTGAAAAATTAACTTGCATACATAACATGGATGGTATAGTAGTTTCTGATACAAGGATTGCTGTTTTGTCACATGGTGGCAGTAGCATCCAGTCACCTTTCTAGCATGACATACTATTTTTGTTAAGACAGAAAACTAGCACCTCTTCAGTGTCCAACAAAAAGAAACTATAATATCAGCAACACTAAAAATGAATTGTCATTTGCCTAAACAGGAATGTGTTTTAGGGACAACAAACCATATCTTCCACAATCTTCAATCCAACCATTAATTGGTTTTATAAGGCTAGAGAATTATATTGCTCAAGGGTGAGCATTGACGACATGGAGTTGCTCCTTTGAAATCTAAGTGGCCCTAACTCAAGACTCAAAAAGTTTCTAAGGCTGCATACATTGGTGAGAAACTCATGCACCTCATGCACTGGGCCATTCTTTTAGGTTAAATCACAGTCTCACCAGAAGAAGATGATCTTTGTTTTGCATAATAGGTTATGCAAGTTTCCACTTTTTGTAAGTACATATTGCCCAAGCTACAGAAACAAGACAGGTAGGATGGCATGACCAACTAAAAAAATTTCCAAAAGCACAAAAAATGAAACAAACAACACCTTTGCTACTTATGCAATAATTCATGATCAAGTGTGAAATTACATAGTCAATTGCCAAATGCACATCTTTTTCATAACATAGCATACAAACGGAACCGAGATAAGGATCAAATGTTAACCTTTTCTCTCTCCAGACTAACTAGCCGTGTTTGAGCCCGTTCAACTTCATCCATTAGGAGATTTACCTCAGATTCCTTTGCAGCTCTTTCTTCCTCTGAACTCGAAAACTGAGTTTGATAAGACTACTGGGTTCTTATAAATGATCATACATCTATTTGTATAGTCACTAATCACTATAGTGGCTGAAAAGTTCACCAAGGAAAAAATAATAAAAAACTGAAACATCATAAGCACATTACCTGATTGAGTACGAAGTTCAAACAACTGGCTTTGGGCAATCTCATGCAATTTCTGCATATTGACCACACTTTCCTTGGCTTGCCGTAATTGATCTTGCAACAAAAGTTCCCTGCCACCAAAATAGGATAATGAAACATGCAACAATTAACATTAGTCACATTAAGTTAATGTTTGTTATCAATGTATGTAAGCCTTGAAACTCTGCTGTTTCAAATCTCAAAGAATTATCCTGATAATTTTTCAGCTTTTTGAGCAAAGTACCTTTCTTTGAGGACTTCCAGAGTTTTCTGGTTTTCTTCTGCAAGGCTACGTTGTTTGATTTCGACAATCTCTCTAACTTTTTCTTCCATCTAAAATTCATTGAATTTTTTTTCCAATCAAATACATAAATTGTTAGTTTGTGCTTCAGAAGGACTATGGACTTGGATAAAGCATTGTTAAAAAGGCAACATATTCTAGCCTAAAACAGAAGGCATTTTATTTCATTGAAAAGCAAGCATATAAGTTCCATGGGTATGACACAACAGCTGGATATTCTTGTCTGTGAACCAATAAACAAGGTTCACAGGTTGAGGGATACAGACTGAAACCATAGTAGTTGGCCTTTAGACCAAGAAATTGGCCGAATCAGGTCAGCCTTGGATGATGTTCACCCAGATAGTAGGCCAATCCAATGGTCCATGCTAATACTAGTCACCTGACTTCAGATACCACTCAAAAAGTATCCATACCTTTTAACTATTCAGGATTTCTAATTCATTTCAGAATAATTTTTTTTTCAATAGCAACATCACCAAAAAGTTAGTTTTATGTTTTGTTTCTTCTATTTGAAGTTGAAAAACAGCTCGTTTGCTTCATCCATTAAAATGAACTCCATGAGAAAGGGTTGGAGGAGTGTTTATATGCAGTTCACCTCAGTTTGGTTACAACATTCTGTGTGATACTCCATGCTAAACACAAGAACTTGTCAGAAGTTTGAAAGAACCAAACTCTTCAATCACCTCGTAAGGTTGGTTTTCTTTCTATCTGAAATTCTGTTCTGCTCCATCCATATTATCATATATAGCAAGGAAGGAAACCCAACAACAACAAAAAGCCATGATATCCCAGCTATTTGGGGTCGGCTATATGGATCTTTCTTTCCGATGGGCTCTACAAAGGTAAATTTTCTAGTTAAATAAAAGCATTCAAACTTTTGTTGTTGTTTTATATGAAATACTATTAGCTCTTCCTCTAGCGATCATCAACAGCTAATCCTAATCAACTCTGCTTGTCTAACCATAACATTTGGAAGAAGGCAACATAACTCTACTTTTATTCTTCTGTAGATAAATCATTGACAAAGAATTCTCCTATTCTGCTGTGATGGATTATTCTAAGAATACTCACTCAGATACTTGAGCTCATTTATGACGAAAAAGTTGCAAGGAGTATGCACTTATTTTTCCTTGATAAAAGAATAAGGACTAGGAAGCATTGAACTAATTGCTATAATAAGTTGGTCTATCATAATACTTTATCTTATTGAACAGCAAATAGCTATTTCTCCCAAAACGAACAATTTGTTTTTTGTTGTTCATCTATGTTTGTGTCCAAAGTCCAAAGTTTAATTAATTTTTTGAACTCTCCAAAGGCCTGCCTCAGAAAGTTATATGAATGTTGATATCTAAGAGACTTACCAAGTCAGTCGCCTATGACCTTGAGTCACCAAATACAGTTATCGATATTATGGCTTATTAAGCACAAACCAGATAAGCTAAATTCTGAAGCAAGTTTCAACCCTAAATCGGGTAAAATTAGTTAAATTGGCAGATCTTTAATAATCAAGATACAGCCTCAGAATAACTAGAAAGAGAAGGTGAGCTTTCTGATATGTTCGATAGGATCTGCAAATTCTAAGCATACAACAACTTCGGCAGAGGGAACATCAAATATATTCCTTGCATCTTGCATGCAAAAATATAATTCCAAAAAGGGACAAACGTAGAGATTATAAGGAGCCACCATTTCACTTTTCACAATATTGAGTGCACAATCACTACAAATGCAGCCTCAAAAACAATAGGTATAGATATAAGATTGAAGGGCTCAATATTTTAAGATTACTATTCCATGACATTGAAGATTATAATTAATGACAAGAGATACTTGCACAGTAACACCTTCCAAGGATTCTTATTTGTAACTAACAATCGACAGTTCCTTTGAGCAATTGTACTGCCTCAACTAGCAAAAATGGAATATTACTGTATGTCAGGCACATGGTTTAATGTGTAATGTGACCACAAGATTTCATTTTAGATTTACACAAAAAGAAATCAAGATTTCATTTTTGATTTACACACAAAGAAATCAAAAGATACATAACTACCAAAATTTTAAATTAATTGATTATATGCACCAGTCATGAATGCTCTGGCTTGCTTATGAACAAGAAACTAAATATTTTCCAGTTCTGCAAGTGGAGAAAAAAACAAGATTTCTAGAAAAGAACTGCAAACTGAACTTATATGAAGATAAGAGCCAAAATTCACGTCTCTCATGTCAATAAGGAAAAAGGGGATAAACAAGAAAAAAAAAAAAAAAGCAAAACTAGCATTCTGCTAACCTGTTGTTCTAGTTGGCGATTCCGATCCTCAAGTCTTCTAATTGTAGCTTGCTGATTCCTTAGATGAGTAGCTTCAGATCTGTATTCTTCAAGTTCAAGCTTCATCTTTCGATTTTCAGACTCAAGTTCTGACAGCTTTTCATCTTGCTCCTGATATAGAGCCAACAAAATTAAGGCTGCAATGAATAATTGAATGGTGTAAAACAATCACAATTTCTCAGCTTGTAGATGACATAAAGATGCATGAAGCGAACAATATCACATAACATCCCAACACAAGTTTACACCAGAAGGTGCTATAAAAGGTAATGAACTGTGAGAAACTGATGCTGTTCTAAAAATATGGAGTGCAAAAGCTGCAATTACCATTAAATAATACCCTCAAGTAAAATAGAACAGAACTTACAGCAAAAGAAGCAAGAGCTGGATAAGGATCTGGAGCTTCATAAAGCTTCTGGTATATGTTAAGAAATGCATTTTCACCAAATTTTGCTCTCTTTGTAAGATTGTCGACTTCTTCTTGATAATTCTTGAGTAAGGAGTTAAACAAACTTAGCTTCTCATCTTTAGATGCTTTCTTAAAATCTGCAAAAGGTAAAATGAACATACTTTATATCCATGCCACAGAAAAACATCAGAAGCTAGCGATTCCCAACTTAAAACTTTTGACTGAGATGGATGTCGCAACCAAGGATAGCCATGCTCATAGTGCCAATTCATGCCAGCTGGCATGTCTTGTGCCAACAAAAGTAAACATCATGATTTATGACCACATATATTGCACAACGCAGGTCGAAGCAGACCTTTTCTCTTATATGCATCAAAAAGGTTTTTCATTGCTTACCACCATCGTGGATACACTAGATGCTGATGGTGTTTATTAGTTCACATTACACCGGCACATCATATGCCAACAACAAGTACCCTGCTGGCATGGGTTGTAGTTGCAGAAGGATATCCTTGCGTATTCAGGGAAACATTAAGCACTGGCAAATAGGTAGTTTGGCATAAAACATACCCCGAGTACTCTCTGCAAGCTTCCGCCTGTTCTTTTGACTAACTTCCTGGTTTTCAGCGATTTTTAGCCCTTGTTCATCAAGACCACTTCTTTCCTTTTCTAGATCAAATTCTGTTACAAAACCATGAAACAGATACAAACCTAAATTTTTAGTTTCAAAGATAAATGTACCTGTAATAAACAGACCATCACATCAACAGCAATAGACAAATTAACAATATAGGATTACAGAAATTTATATATCTTAATTGTCAATACAAAAGAAAGATTAGTGTTTTTCAAGTTTGTTTATTTTGCATGCAGTACCAGTACTAACTTGTAACCAAGATGCACCAAGCTAAAGAAAACATCCCACATGACTCCAACATGCCCATACTTTAACAATGATGAACAGGGTTCATCATGAAGCATCAATTCAGTGTATCAAACGATGCAGCAAGCTACATGTATGTTAGGTGCTAGGACGGTACATCTAAGGCATGACAAACACCTTCCTTGTTGCCAAAATTGTGGTTAATAATATAATTATCTGAAAAGAGTATATGTTATTGGATGTTAGCTTTCTCGTGGATTGTTGAGCATCCATTGGACGCTTATTTGTTGGGCATCATTTCCCATTCAAGTGAAGGGCATCTATTATATTTCAGCAGAAGTATGTTTATTTGTTGGCCTATCTGATAGATTGACATCAAGAAATAAACACAGAACCCTTGTACAGAAAAATATTTAGGGGCAAGAAACATAACTGGACCACAATGACCGTGCTACCTACAAAATCGGCCTCTATCAAGAAATAGGGAGAGGGGAATCGAAAGGGTAAACCGAAAGAAGATTCATAGCCTAGCAAATTACCATTTCTCATCGCATCTTGCGGGTCCAATAAGTTGGAATCAAGAACTAAAGAGAAAAACCCTTACGCGATAAAAAAAAAAAACATTTAAGGGCAAAAAGACTCAACTAGACCGCAACGTCGGTGCTGCCTACACAAATTGATCTCACACAAGAAATCACACACAAAAAGATGGGCAGAAGGAAACCGGAAAAGGAAATAAGGGGATCGATGAATAAGTACCTCTCCAGAAGCTGCAGACGACGGAGATGGACGACGGCAAGCTGCTCCCTTTGTCTCTCTCGGAACCGGATTGATTTGACTCCATTGATAATGGTGGCGGTGAAGTGAGCGGGATCAGATCTGATTTCTCCGCCTCCTCTCTCTCGCTTGATTAATATACGATGTTTAACGTGGAAGCGCAATAAATACCAGGACAGAACCGGCGATGAGCAGCTGCAGCTCACGTGATATCGAACAGTACCAGATAGACGGCTGTGATTTCACTCAAGAAGCACGTGAATCTCACGTGCTAATGAGTGATCTCCGATTGACGACTGTGATCCCACTCGATCAGATCGGGTGGTCGAGGCAAACTCTCGTTCACAACAGGGCTCGGCACGGGCATTGCACAGGCTTCACACGTGATAGCGAGCGTCATTTGATGGACGGCAGTGATCAAACTTGATCGGATCGGTTGATCGAGGCAGCTCGCTTTGGTTACAGGGATATGCACGGCTATCAATGGCCATTCGGTGGGCAGTATCCGATGGACGGCTGTGATTGGGTGGCCGAAGCCGCCCTCGTTTGGAAAAGTGCCGGGAATGTGCCGTCCACGTGACATAGTGGAGCATTTGATGGACGGCTGTGATTTCATGCAACTATTCGTCGGGAACAAGTTATTGGGCTCGACAGAAGCCTGGCGAAGGGACATTATCGGGTCGGATCCACCGTGGTCTCTAATAGATCCCATAAGTTCATGGGCCCAAGCCGAGGCGCAAGCTCTAACTTTACATTACTTTCCATTTATACCCCTGCTTGCATCTATTTAGTACAAATCCCTCCCTCTTCACGCCCTTTATCCGCTCGTTCTTCCCTCCTCGGCCCTCGTCGTCCATTCCACCCGGGCGCAAATGGCCGCCCTCCTCAGCCTCTCCACCACGACGCCCGCCGCCCCCCACATCCGCTTGCCTGCTTCTCCCTTCAAGGTCTCTCTCTCTCTCTCTCTCTCTCTCTCTCTCTCTCTCTCTCTCTCTCTCTCTCTCTCTCTCTCTCTCTTCCAGCTTATCTGCGTTCTTTCTTCCCTTTCACAGGGTAACATCAAGATTCTGTGGCCCTCGTTACCATCTCTCTCTGCGTCAAAATCTTGCCTTGTTCTCCGAAGTGGGCCGCAGCGAGCTATGGTTGTGTGCAGTGCCGCCACCGGCACTCCCGATCCTGAGGCCTCGGCGCCCTTGGGCCGCTTCCGGCTCAACAACCTGGGCCCGCAGCCCGGTTCGAAGAGGAAGAACAAGCGGAAGGGTAGGGGAATCGCCGCCGGGCAGGGGAACAGCTGCGGGTTCGGCATGCGGGGTCAGAAATCGAGGTCCGGGCCCGGCGTCCGCAAGGGCTTCGAAGGAGGGCAGATGCCGCTCTACCGCCGCATCCCCAAGCTTCGCGGGATCGCTGGAGGTAAACCAATTTTGGGAATCCGTTGCTAGTTTATTCGTCATCTTAATTTTTCCAAAATGGATGCCTTTTTTCTTTACTTCATTATCTGTGTTGGTATGTTAATCGGAGAGGTCATGTGGAATTTTAGCCTTGATTCATAAGACCAAGTTAAACTTGCTGAAATCTTACATGTGTTGACCAAAATTGATGCCTTTTCTTTACTTTATTATCTGTATTGGTATGTTAATCGGAGATGTCATGTGGAATTGTAGCTTTTTATTAACTTAGAAGACCAACTTAAAGTTGCTGAAATGTTACATGTCTTGACCAAAACCAAAATGGATCTCTTTCTCTTTACTTTATTATAGTCTGTATTAACTTAGAAGATCAAGCTAAACTTGCTGAAATCTTACATGTCTTGACTAAAAATGGCCTTTTATTACATCATAATCTGTTTTGGTATGTTAACGGAGTGAGGTTATGTGGAATCGTAGTCTTTGTTAACTTAGAAGATCAAGCTAAACTTGCTGAAATGTTATCTGTCTTGTGTCCTTGAGCCAGAATTGTGTTTGAATTTGGAACATGAACATTGATTGATATACCCCTAGTAAGATAGAGAGACTACTTACCTTGTATCTTTTCCTTCAAACATTAGAATATGCACTGCTACCTACCTTAGAGTTGGTTATCCTTGTTGCTACTGCTAATGCCTTCTAAATGTAATCAATTTGCAAATGGAGAACTGTTTGTATAGTAATTGGAATATGCAACCACTTGTGCCAACTGTTTATAGTAATTAAACATTACATTTGCACTAGAATGATACTTTACAATTTAGGACAAAAATGCTGATAATCCAAAAGTTTACTGCTATCAGTTGATCAATATCATGCAAATTCCACTTTCTTTTGTTCTTTCACTGTGCAGTTGTTTAAATTTCTTGAACTTACCAAGATGAGTTTTCTTTTTTTGGCTTTTACCCACGCTCTGTTCGAACAGTTTTGGTATTGTCTTCCCTCTAATAAACTTTCCACCCACTACCCTAGTTGCCAAAACTATACCATCCCAAAGCTTGTTCATTTGTTTATTCCTTGCTGATACTATGTAGTAATTTTCTATAAGTTTTGGTTAAATTGTTTTGGTGAGGCTTGCTAGAATTTGTTGTCATTGTGGAGCCTTTCTCCAGATGGTATTTGACCTCTTGGTTTATAGGTATCATTATATATTTTAGAAGATAATTTCTTGCTAGCTCTTTGGTTCTTAATCTGATTAATTACCACATCATAAACTGGTATATGAGAGATAAGAGCTGTAAACATTGGAAGATTCTCCAACCTAACAATGCAGACTGCTGCTTCATCCAACATGGGGCTGTGATTTTTTTTTTTTTCAGGAACCATCATCGTCAGATCTATTTTTTATGATCTTTCAACACCTGACCACAGTTACTGAAGCTAGATCTTCCTAGTGTTAAATCGTGGTTCTTGATCATAACCTGCGCTGGAGGCCAAAAGAAAAGGAACAAAAAAAAAAAAGATGTGATCAGCAAACTCTTACTGTGTTATTACAATTAGCTGGAATTTTTATTCTACACCTTTAGGTGTCTTGCAACATTGTATCCCTCAAGGCTAATTACAAATTATCCCCATGTAGTTAGTTACTTTTAGTATTTCGATCTCTATACTTTAAAAAATTATATTAGCATCTTTATAGTTACAAAAGTGAAACATTTAGGTTTATTTATCCTAATGTCGTCAATTTTATCAATGAAAACAAAAAAACAAAGAGCAAAAAAATAATTTTAATATTTCAATTGGTGGTGACAGACGATGTCGGTGGTGGCAGACGATGCCGTTGTTAGGGGCCATAAGTAGTTGTTGTAGATAAGGAGAGTGATGACGAGAGGTGCGGGCCACTCCGTATTTGCGTTGGTATCGACGTAGTTGCCGAGCGATGATTGGGCCGCCAACACAAATGTTGAGCGGCCATTTCGTCGCTCGGCAACTGTGTCAGTGCAAATGCAGAGCGGCCCTCATCTCTCGTCATCGCTCTCCTCATCTACAACAGCCACCCACAGCCCCCAGTGGCACTGTCATCCTCCACCACCAATCGGAATGTTAAAATTATCTTTTTGTCATATATTTTCATATTTTCGTTGGTAAAACCGACGGTGTTACGGTAAATGAACCTAAATGTTTCACTTTCACAACTATAGGTATGTTAATGTAACTTTTTAAAGTGTAGGGATCAGGATGCTAAAGATAGCTAACTACAGAGAATAATATATAATTAACCCTATCCCTAACCATCTACAGCAACTAGCTCTTGTTACTGAGTTTTATGAATGACAATTTTTTCCTAATTTTCTTAGGCATGCATGCGGGTTTACCAAAGTTTGTACCTGTCAACTTAAAAGACATAGAAGACGCTGGGTTTGAAGAGGGAGACGAAGTCTCATTAGAATCATTAAAAGCAAAAGGCTTGATCAATCCATCTGGCAGGGAGAGACGCTTACCATTAAAGGTACAAGAACTCTTTGTTGCTTTCATCTTGTTTCTGAATATTTTCACTTATTTCATGGGTGGAAGTAGAAATAGACTCCAGTTGTAAGTAGTGGTGATAAACTGCTTTGCATCCTAGTATTTGGCAGTAAGAGTTCACCTATTTGTCTGTGTTGTTTTAGATCCTTGGAGATGGGGCTTTGTCTGTCAAGGTGAACGTAAAGGCACGTGCCTTTTCGGCAGCGGCTAAAGAGAAGTTAGAAGCTGCTGGTTGCACACTGACTGCATTACCTGGTCGGAAGAAGTGGGTAAAACCATCAGTAGCAAAGAATCTTGCTCGTGCAGACGAGTACTTTGCAAGGAAAAGAGCAGCGGCTGCCGGTGGTGGTAGCGAGTGAGTCTGCTTCTGCATGAGCCACATTGCTGCCGATGCTTGTTCTTGACAAGATTCTTTTTCTTCTACAACCTGTTTTGAATATTTTTCCGAGGATGCTCATGTTGTATGTGATATCTGTTTCAGCAAGCTTTTGATTCAAAGTTCTGCATTCAGCTATGTATATATGATACTGTTTGAACATGGTTTATTAGAAAACCTAATGACTTCAAAGCTTGACAAACTTCCAATCATGAAACAGATAAGCCTGAAACCAAAACAATGTTTTTTATGCACCTAGTAAGTCGTTGATCCATCTTCAAAGATAAGATTATGACCAGATCAGCATTTGTGCTTATCGTGCAGAGAGACACGCTGAAGTGTCTTTCTTTAGGTTCATTAACATCATTTGTCATTGCTCCTCCTGTCATAAGAAACGTCATTTGTAACAAATTTCACTGCAGCTTAAGAAGTTGAGACTGATAAGATAACAAAATTCACATTAACTGAGACTATTAGTAACAAAATTCCATTCCTACGGTCAACATAGAAAACCCCTTTAATCGAGGACCACTGAAACAATGAAAACTATTGTTACTGTGAAGGCATTCTCTTTATGTAATGATAATGTGAGATATTGTGAAGCCACAACATTTGCAAGGACAAACCAGAATTCTTTTCTTGCACTATTGTCTTCATGATCCTTATGACATAAATATGTTACAATGTTCTTCCTCTGACTTCAGCAAGTTACACTGCCTCGCAAGCACAAAAATAAGCACTCATTGATACCTCGACACCCACCTGAACAGACCATGACATGAATTTCACGAATGCTTGCAGCCTCAAGAAACCATGAATTTTCCCGACTGGTTTATGCTACTCTTACGTTACTAACAAGAAAACTGACCTGTGGAACATTACAATGCATGCATGGTATTGGTTGGATCTACTTTTCAATTCCTTGCTGCAAATACTGAATCAAGTCATAGCCTGCCGTGGTCCACTTGTTGTAGGCATCGTTGCATGTCCTTATCATGAAGTTTGCAGCTTCGCGCTCACTCATCTCGGGGTGAAATCTCTTCCTCAGGTTTCCTATGGGGTCTCCCCTGCTGAAGCATGGTAGACCACTGTCTACCATCAAAAGTACGGTCGTAACAATTCCATGCATATGCCGCCGTGCAGCAAGGTATCCTTTCACACACAAGCTGAAATAATAAAAAATGACATAAATACTCGAACCTGAAATTTAGCAACTTCTGGCTAACGTAAAGAAGATACAGGAAATGTCTTGGTTGCCTCATTGCTAAAAACATGGAAGAAGATGCAACAAGGAAATTAGCACTTCTGTGTCTGTTAAAAATTGATCATTGGTCATGTGATTCTGCATGACTTCTGATACTCACTGATGGTGTCACGTTTGTACTTCTTATCGATACGAAGATATTAAATTTCAACAAACCGTGACTGGAAAAGCAATTAGTGAGTTGAAGGTAAACCTTTGATTTTACAACAGTTGACAACTTAAACTGTTTAGATGAAATCTAGCATGCATGACAACATAACTAATGGGAAGCATCCTCGACATGATCTACAAACTATGCCACCATAGTTAGTTTGACTCGACCTTCATGAATATGAGACTGTATAGCCAATGTTAGATTATACAGGTAGCAGGGTGAAGAGCATCTTAATGCGAGAAGAAGCATTCGCATGATAAATGCAACAGTAGCACTTCATGTGATTGGCTTAATGCTATCAAAATGGGACAACGTACAGAAGGCGCCATATAGAGAGAGATATGAAATATGATTTACTGAATTTAATATGCTTTCATTTGTGATGACAAAGTCAGGGTGCATAGATCTCAAGTGCAAACTGAGTTTTTTCAAGTCACCGACTATCTAAAATGTCTATGCAGATATGGATTGCATGTAAGCAATTTATGCAAATTACCTGACAAACTGGCTCCAGGTATCACTCTTCATTGACCCAGAAGGGTCAAGCAGTTGAGTCATCTCGTGACTCAGTTTGAACTGAGCACTTTCGAATCTCATATTGTTACCTGGCGACGTTTCTAATATAAACCCAAAATCTATGTGAACAAGCCTTCCCTTGCTGTAAATTACAATAAGTTACACTATCAGTACTTGCAATTACTCGTGGAAGAATTAATTATTAAAGAGCATACTTGTCAAAGAGAAGATTGCCATTATGTCGATCCTTTGGTTGAAGTAGGAGGCTGGCAACAGCATAGCCAGCACTGCTGATCATAAACATTTCACGTGCAGCCTCAAAAGTGGGAGAACCTACAGGTCCATAATCTTGTTGAAAAATCTCATATAAACCACCGTCAGTAGTCTCCCCCATTTGGTTTCTACTCCGTGTATTAGGAACAACCTGCATGATTTTTTGAAAAACTAAATTTTTAAGAGATATCTAATATGGAGTGTGCCCTTGATATAAAATACTTGAAACAGCTTTGTAAGATGGTGTCAATTATCTTTGCAAACAAAATCATCTGATCAAACAATTCATATGACAGGATAGACGGCAAATTCTGAAGAAACAGGAGACTCTTATGGCACAGCAACAGCATAGTTCAATGTTTTAAACATATTTCATCATAGCAAAAGCACTAAGTTGTGCTGCTTAATCAAGATACCAAACTACTAAAATTGAAGCTTTAACCATGTGCAACAGATATCAGAACCCTAAATATAGTTCCTGGATTCCGCATATATTTTCATTAAGCTGATCCAATGTTTAGAAGATGGCAGCACATTCAACCTCAGGTCCTCCTACAGTATATCACCATCTGCTTCTATACTACTATTACAACTGGCCTAAATTAGTTGGAAGCAAACATATAGGAACTACAAAGATCAAACTGACCAAACCATGACTCCTTGCAATAATATGTTACTGAGAATTAAAAAGTTCCAAGGAGAACATGAAAACTGAAGGAATAGCACAATCATCAAACAAATAGCTTTGAGGTAGGCAGTACTGCCTAGGAGCTTCAGCCCACCACCTTAGATGCTACATCTTCCAATATATTTTTGGCCAAACTGCATCCAAGCATCTTGATCAGTGCCTAAGTGGCCATCTAGTAACATAACGTTGCATTTCGCTTGGATGACAAAACAGTCTCAAGGTGTGATAATATATCAATCTGAATGTCATAGGAATTCAGGTGACACTGATCATTAAAGCTTAATCCTACATCACTTGAGTTGAAATCTTGAGGTTTGGTAATGTAATCCTACATGTTGTAAACAGGGAATATAATCTGAAAAGTAGAATCATGAGCCATAAAAATTCTATGAACCCATAATTGAAACAAAGATCAAAATGGAGATGTATTTGCACTTGGCACATATAGATATACCAACTATAAATGGAAATCCTACCTCAATTATGCCCCTCTCATAATCAGTTGGCAGAACACCATAAGGAAACAGATACAGGTTTAAC
The DNA here is from genome assembly GCF_036884655.1 of Musa acuminata AAA Group. Taxonomy (NCBI): domain Eukaryota; kingdom Viridiplantae; phylum Streptophyta; class Magnoliopsida; order Zingiberales; family Musaceae; genus Musa; species Musa acuminata. The sequence goes on along the minus strand of NC_088338.1, from coordinate 9,256,171 downwards.
CCAACTGCTTCAAATACATCCCTAAGCAAAGAAATCACTTGAAGCGCAAGAACATCTTGTCGGCAATCATCTCCAACCTACAATATTAGGAAATGCTGTAAGCAATCAGCACTTGGTAGTATACAATATACTATATTGTGCTATTAATAGCAAAATAAAAGAAATGCAATGGGAGGATTTTAGCTAAGCCAATACTAAGTTTCAAAAGTACTAAAATGAGCTTAAATACATAATCTCCCGCAAAGTGTTGACTCGTGGCACTGGCAACAACAAGAAGCCACAATGTCCCAACTACATGGATTATTTCCCACTATTGAGTTCTGGTTAGGGCAGCATCACCAATCAAAATCATTCTAGCATAAGGGAGAAACAATAATATCTAGCACACTACATGTCAGTTGAGGTTTTGTCATCTGGCACAGGCTTTGTGGCAGGACAATGGAGTGTCTGCGTGCCCTCAGCACAGCACAGACCTGTTTGAATCCTGTGCCAAGACATACTGTCCAGCGTGGATTGCCATGGACTGTCACAAAAAGCACACAAACCATGACCTCTCTAACCAAACTTCAGATCATAGATTATTATACCAACAAAGGCCTTAATTGCCCAAATTTAGCAACTGCAGTTTGATGACACATCAGTAAGAATATATGAGATGCAAATTAATAAAACAAAAGCATAACTACAAAATGCAACCAAAGAACAAAAAGAATTTAACTGACTCCAAGTACTTCATTTATGAACACAGATGAACATACATAGCATAGCAGCTGCATTCATGAGGTAGAGAACTTCAATGATAGATGTCACACTGAAATAGACATTTGGAAAACTATGCATTTCAAAATTAGAACTTCCTATTTACAGAGAAGTGGATTTTTTGTAACCCAAAATCATCACAAGATAGATGTTATTGCTTGATGATGGATGTGTGATATTTTAGCATGAACGTAGTTACACATACAAATGTAATAATCTAGTATTCAAGAGAACAGATTGGTTAAAGAAACTAGTAAAACTTAAATATCAAACAAAGACATGTAAAGATGCACATATACAGCATAGCCAGCCAAAAAAGATAACTCTTAAGGAATAAATCAAAGTGCACAAAGCAAATAACAGATTGTAAGGTAGAGTAAGATTAGAGACAAGATCTTTAACTTTACAATTTTTTTAGCACTTAAAACATGTCTTTGAAAATATGCCACACTTAGTTTCAGTTCTTGATTTATATTTTATAGGCCAATATAACAAGGTTTTCTTATGCAACATTGCCACAAAAAAAAATATAGTGCCAAAGTTCCACCTGATGAAGTCCTGAACCATTTCTGGTATACTGACTTCTTAATCTAGAGGCACATAAAAAATAAATGTCATGAGAGAAATCTGGAACCCTACAAAAAATAATGGCTACAGTAGTTGCTGCAATCTAATTCAATCTCAAGCTCCAACAGGAATTGATCACAAAGAGGCCAGCATACATGAAGTACAGAAAGAAAATTCAGTATCGAGGTTCTGCCAAGCTAACCTCATGATCAAATTTAAGATCTAAATTAACTTTATTAGTCTTGAATGTGCATATTAAACTAAAACATGATTAGAGTTAAGCAATGCATCTACAGTGAGGAACTTTAACTCTAAATCCAAATGGGTTCCTCTGACTGACAAACAAGAAATAAGTTATGGCAGTAACTTACCTTAAAAATACAGGCCTGTGGCATTACATCATTAGGATCCCCATCTTTATCAACAACATTAAATGTAATCATTATAGGAACTTTTGCTGCTGATTGAAGGGGAATCCCACTATCCAACTGAATGCCCCGAACAATTTTATTTGGAGCAGTAGGTAAATAGAGATCATCACCATCAATACTAATTTTCTCCAGCTCTCTGAAATAAATACAAATGTAACCCGCTTACATGGTATTAAACTGAAACCACATTGGCATAAAAAATGATAAATACAATGCTATATAAGTGATACCTTCTGATACCAGCTCTGCGTTCCTCCTTTGGTAGTGGAAAGAGAACACCAGAAATAGATGTGACTTTGTCAAAAAAGTCAAACTCTCTCCGAAACATGTCAAGGGCCTCAGAGGTGAAACCATCAATAATTTTCTGTCTGACGACAGGAAGTATTGCTTGAAAGGAATTACTCTATACGGGATCACAAGAAAAGAACCATGTAAACATACAAACTAAATATATGTAATTTACAAATCATTCTAATAAGGATTTACTCTATATAGGATCACAAGTTTATTACAGCATAAACTTTTAGCAAAATAGAATGTTGAATCCAATCTTCACTTTAAAGTCCTGTCAACATGCTTTGACCCAGTATTTAAAAAAAAACAAACAAACAATAACAAATTTACATAAAGAAAAGACATTGTTAATTTGCAATGCATCCAATGTTAGAAAACTGTGGGCTCAGTGAAAACAGGCTCAAATATGACACAAGCCAAAATTTCAAAAAGCAACTGACGTCTGTGTCAGGTGAGCTCAAGTATGAGTGATGGTTGACATCTGTGTCCAGGAGAAATGACGGCCTTCATTACATACATTGAGCCTTGAGGTGTAAGGACTTAAACTAAAAAGCAAGACTTTTAACTATCAAGTGCACCACCCACGGGACCAGAATGTAGACCAAGTGATCTCATCAAGTCATTTTTCTTTTAATTTTCTAATATGTTCTGTTTACAATTCTTTTTGGCCTTCTCCAGTAAATTTCGTCAAAGTGGCCAGTTCATCCTGAATTTTTATTCTATTCTTCAATCTTATGGATCATTTTATTTGTTGGCATTTACTGAAACAAACCTTCCTAAGAAATTGTGTTATTGCATGAGAAGTACCTGAGAGATCTCATAATATATACGTGACATCTCAATCTTGCATCATCTTTATAATTCAGTATGTATATAATGGATAAAATGTTTTTTTACTAGCTAAGTAGGTTAGCAATCTACCACAATCCTTTTGGAAAGTATAAAAAATCACTTGCTTTCTGCTTTATAGAATGCAGCCAAGGTCATGGAAAGATAACCTACCTTGACCACATCAACATCTTTTCCAGATTCTTGCGAACATGACTCACCCTGTCATTTGAAATTTGGAGAGCTGACGTCAGAGAAAGACTTAATGAAACCCACAATATGATTTTGTAAAGAACAAAAAATTGAGCTAATTGTTTGAGGAAACCACAATTAGCTAGGCACAGATCAGTGTATAAAAAAACATAACAACAAAAATGGTTGCAAAATTAAGGTTAGAGGCAACACCTGAAGATGCCATATCAAGATATGAGCAAATATGTTACTTCTTTGAGTAGCTCGAAGCAAATAGCTTTCAACTAACCTCTGCAGAATTCAAGAGAATAACGTTAGTATAGAAACAAACAAATGGGGGATGAACGCACATAATAAAAACATAGGCAGACCTGTATTCTTGAACTACAAGGTGACTATTTATGACATAAAATTCATGCCAAAACAAAAGGGAGCCAGAGCAGAAATACTTTGCATGTAGGACACCCACCCCTTCATCATATCGTAGAGCTTGTACCAGCTGTGGCATGAAAAATGTCACACGTTCCGGTGGATAGGACTCTAGAACTCTCATGGCATAAGCCATCACACGTGGATGGCCCTTATATGGAGGACTGAAAAATTCAAGAGCCTGAGTGATGGAACAAGAAGCCCAATGTGGTAATTGCTGCAGCAATACTGAGTTCTCTTCGATTGCCTTTGGAGTGACAAAAAATGGTAATGCTTCAGGTATAGTACGAATCTCTGATATGTGCACCTGTGAAGAAAAGACAGAGCAAAAGCCAGGAGAAATCAGATCAACTATATTAAGAAATTAGGAAGCAAAAGAAGTGATGGTTTGATCTGCAAGTACAACTCTTAGAAGAGTCGGTATAAGGAAACAGGGACAAATGGTATAATCACAAAAGGACAAAATATAGGAACAAATTTTCTCTATCAGCTATGTAGTAACTACAAGAGAAAAAGAAAGGAATATAATCAATCAAAAATTTGGGCATACAGAAAACATACTTGTACCAACTGAGTTACTTCAGACATCACATGTGAATTTGTAGGGAACCTCAATGTCAAGGAGAAAGCAATGCGGGGATCCACAGAAAATGCAGTTCTTACATGCTCAATCCATTTATCTGAGCCAATTTTAGGACGAGATATGTTGTCTCTGTAGAAGCATTAGAAAAGATTTAAATTTTTAGTGTAACATTTGCTGCAGCACTAATGTATAAAGCAAAAGCACATTTTACTGAGCAATACTTCATATTTAAGGGTTGCGCCCAGACTTCAAGCCTGTCACATTCATGCTGGCAAAGCATAAGAAGCAACTGTTTGCGCTTTTCTCGCCCAGTAGCATAGTTATCCATATGTCCCCATACAGGATGGGATAGTTCCGTCTGTAAATCATGCAGAGGAGACAATTAGACAAGAGAATAGGGTCTACTACGTTACAGCATTAAACTTTACAAGTTTGAAAGCTTGAAATCAAACATACCATATTCAACAATTCATTCTCACGTCCTCGTCCTTTCAATGATGAATCAGTTGGAATGCTATCCACGCATTCGTTCAAAAGATGATGGACAAATAATGAAACAGATTGGGCTTCACTTTGAGCAAAACTCTTACTATTTGTTTCATACCACTCAGGCCCATAAGCAAACCAGCTCAAGGATGCACTGGAATACACAAAATAATGTCACCTGATTGCACCACACAGAACACATAACAAAATGGGTATAGCCAGATATGATAATTTCTCTTCATGCTCAATAAATTAAGTAATCTTGCTTGTGCATATTCATGATAAAAGAAAATAAGGAGGGATGATCATTACTCTTTCCATCACATAAGAACATCTTAATGTATAAAATATAGATAACTTTTCATATAATCATAAAGATAGAGCCATAGAGGTGACAACGTGTTAAGCATCAAGATGTGCTGTCTCTAACAAGCATGATATCCCATGCTGGGTGGGTCTCAATCAAAGCAAACCAGAATCCTGCATTGGTACCAAAACTGCAAGTAATTGGCCAGACAGCCCTTTGAGCGAGAAATGGGCTCATCCAGCACCAAGGCCTCCTTGAGGAGGGCAACAAGGAATGTTCTTCGATATGTAGAGTATAAGCTATAAAGTTTGCATCATCTTTATTTTCTTAGGATTAAAATAAAACAACTGTTCCTCACAAATATAATTTCTTTAGTTTCTTGTACAATTTTCATGAGTCTAATCCTTTACTTACACAGTGCAAACTATAACTACAAGAGAAGTATACTGAAAAAGAACAACCAATTAACATTTTAGCAAACTGTTGGCCATCAGTATAAAAGGTTAATACAGAACTAATGTAAATGATGCTAGGATCAATGCTACTAACCGGAAAACCCTATCCTCCAACAATTGAAGGCCCATCTTGGAATTCTGCAAATTTTTCTGTGACTGGCATGAGCAGAACTTCAATCCAAGAAGCATTGCTGTGAAGAAGGTGCCAGCAGCAGCAGGATGGTGAGAAAAATGTGAAGGAGATTTCATTGTCCCTTGCAACATTCGGCCTAGAAGCAGAAGTTGCTCCATACTGTCATGTCGAACAACCTAGCAACAACAAAATCAGTGCAACATATCTGAGATTTGTGGATGCTGCATATAAAGAATATCAAATAAATAAGTGAAGCCATGTTTTGTTATGCAAAAGTATATACCAACGACAAGAAAGTCTCTGGCAATATGACAAAACATGCTTTGTGATGCTCCATTAAAGTATTAATTTAAATTTTAAAGTGTCAGACACATTGCAAACGATATGGTTTCTTGGTTATAAGCTGAAGAACACACAACTTTCAGTCATCATGGAGAGCAAGGTGGCTAGGTAATGGTCAAGCAAATATAATAATAGACTCAACTACAACAAAATAGAAAAACAGGAAAACGAGAACACAAAAAGGAACTGATATATTCAAAGATATACCCAGAACCGCAGGGGATACATTTCATGAGTGTATTGCACCGAGCAAAGCTATTGATAATTCATCAGCAAGTTAACTTCATTCTACAAACATCTGGAGAAAAGTTTACCTGAAAGCTACTACAACCATGATACATAATGAAGACCAAGGATTTAAATAATGGATTGATACCAGTTTTACAATCCAGTAGATGCAAGTATATTGAGCCCAGGATTATCGAATAAATAAAATTTTAAAATGAATTGTATTGCATAGATATCAGGCTAAACATGTCGTCACCGGCACTAGGTCGAACCAGTAGATATCAATCAGTATGTACCAATCTGATTGGTATTTAAATCCTTGATGACGACCCAAGATCAAAGGATAAGCTTGATTAGTCATAATAAAAAGGACATCATGTATACATGCAGAAGAAGACTATATGATAGTAAGATTGGAGCAATAGACATTGACATTTTAGGGTGGCTTACATAGAGCATAAGGAACTTTCCTTTTGGGTTATTGATTAAATTTAGATAGTCCTTTCACTATCAAATTCCAACTATCCATTTGAAATCAAGTCACTTCAATTTAGTTCATCAAGAAAAAAATTGAAGGATGTAAATAAATTTGTTTGTGGGACTCTTGGAACAACTAGAATTGTCTAACTTATTTGTTCATGGGTGAATTTGGAATGACTAGAGTTATATAAGCAGTAATACTAAATATTTGCACAAAACATCAATGGAACTCCAACTGTTGCTCATAAACTTTAGGAGTGTAGCCTCTCAATCTAACCAAAATTGGAAGAACTCCAAGACATGATTTTCCTTTTAGCCAAACTAGAATCCATTATGTTAACATTCCACTTGGTTTATAAAAATAAAACACCATTCTCATGACTCTGTTGCCAGGAGACTCGGGCCTACGAAGTTCTAGTAATGTTAAACATTAATAACAAATAAACAGAATTTATATCACCTAATGCAAAGTTGTTTATGATGCATGAACATATAAATATATTTCTTGTTTAAAAAAATATATTATTAGTTCATGGGGTATTTTGCAATGTCATAATCTGCCAAATAGTAGCATCTTCTATTATGCTACATTAATTACCAATATTGCCCAAAAGAAGAAAAGAAAGGGAGCCAAAGAAAAAAGGAGATTAATCTTGGTATTTGTTAGAGAATCTAAGGAAAAGAAGGAAATACATCTTGGGCTCAGTTGAAGATTTCATCCCTATGGACAAAGAATTAACAAAAATGGAGGGAGGCCCATAAATCAATTTTGCCAAGGAAGATTAGTTGTCAACACACAAACACACACACACACACACACACACATATAGGAAGTAGATTATCCATTTGTCATGATGTAATTGTATACTTTTCTTATTTTTGTATTTTTCTTTCCTGTTGTATTTGTTGGGTTTATAGAAAGAGGGAAAAGGATTGAAACAAAAGATCAAAGATATAGAATGAACAAAAAAAAAATTCCCACAACATATGCAAGTGGTATGAGACTATGTTTCTTTCCTTGATGGTGCGATACTGCGATTCTATCATCCTTGTGAGAAAAACTTCTTGAAACATAAGGAGGTTAATAATTTTCCTTTTTTATATCATCTTTCTCAATTATCATCTTTCCTTTTCCCTATTCCCTTACTCTTTCTCATTTGTCATGAACATGGTATCAAAGCTCGTCGTACATTAGATTTGGTATCAGAATCAAGTAGTCCTATGCCAAGTTATATCAGAATTGTTCATTTAACCAAGATGTTTTATAGTCATATGTCAAATTATATCAGAACTGTTGATTTAACCAAGATGTTTATAATTAAGGTTGATCAAAATTTCATCCAATTGAAGTCAATGAGTTCCTATTCAATAAAAGTACATGATACACGACCATTTTTATTTTTTTTTGTTTGAATAAATTTTATTTGTTCAAGGGCTGCTTTTGCTGTGTAAAGTTGCCAAATGGCAAATTACTTACCAAAATTGTTTAAGAGAACAAAACAAACATAAAAAAGGAAGAACATTAATCTTAGGCTTCAATTAAGATTCCCAGTAAAAAGAAAGAAAACATATCTTGAGCTTGCTTTGAATATTTCAAGGGTGTATTAAAGATTTCTTCCTTTAAAGAAGTTTCATCATTATTGAAGAGACAAAGAAGGAAATCTACTGATCAAGTAGTTTCAAAGAATGTTCATAAGAAAATAAGAATATATCTTTCCAAAGAAGAGAACTGATGATTGATTTACCTTAATATGTACTTGGGAGTCTCTAATAAGATGGAAAGAGATAATAACTAAAGATCATAGAATGATTGAATAAATATAAGTTTTTTCACATTATGTATGAGTGTTGTAAGACCATGTTTCTTGTCTCAATTATATGATTTCATCATCTATGTATGAGACAAATGGAGATGTGAAGTCTTTATCCCTAGGAAGTACTTCTTGAGACAGAGAGTCTAGTAGTTAGTTTTTTTCTATTATCATTCACAATCTTTATCTTTTCCCTCATCTATTCTTAAATAAAATAATACTCTCTCTGCTTGTCACGAACTTGTCCGACATCAAGTTTGGCATCAGAGCTAAGTTGTCCTACATCAGTCTCAGAATCAAAACTAAATATCCACATGTGAGCATTCTATTAACTACACTATCATAGAGGATGCTACAGGAGAGAACTGACGAATAGCCACAAACTCAATCCTAACCTCAAAACGGTCAATGAAGAAACCAAGCCAGAGCCTATGCGCAATTAGCCCTTCTACAGGATCTTTTTCTTCTGGTGCTTCAGGCTCACCAGGAACAAGATGCGGCCTCAATTTTGCAGCAGGACCAGAATTTCTCATCTCTGATGCAAACAATCCACGTTTTGTATCTATTGTCCACAGCCAGGCATCAACAAGCTCTGCGAGGACAAGAGATCCCAGCGAAGGTGCAGCAGAAACCAGCCATGTCCAGATAAATATTCCAGTCTCCATCGCATCTGGTGTAGAGATGTAAGCAGGACACCAGCAAAGAAGCCGTAATAGTTGTGAAAATCCTTCCATGTTCAATTTAGACTCAGCATCCTGATCATCATCTCAATCAATAACAATAAGTGCCAGAGACAGTGTAATGACAAAACACAGGATTAGCAAAAAGAACTTCAAAATGAAATTCAAAGGTTTACCAAGTATGACAGAAGTAATGCAGTTGCCTGAGAGCATGTTTCACGAAATAATGTCTTATCCATCACTAATCCTTTCTCAGCAGTACCAACAAATTGCTGAAGCAGATGAACAAACTTCGAAAGAAGAATTTCGCTGAATGATTCCTTTTTAAGATTTAATTGCGGAGAGGGTAACCCTACATTCATGGGTTGACCAAGACCAAGTCCCAGACTTCCTGGAGACATGCCCATCTGAAAACCCCCAATACTCTCATATAGCCTTTTCATACCAGCAATCTCCCCAGCATGGTTGCACTTAACTGTCGCACTCACAACAGCAGTTGAAAGAACTTCCAGAATAAAACCATCCGATACTTCCTTTTTGGCTCCTGATGCTGCTGCTGCAGAATATATAACCGCTGGAGTATTTGCCGTCCTAATGCCAGTCCAAGAATCGTTCTTCCCTGTACAGATACGTATTTCAGACAAAAGGGAAACCACATCTGATGCATGTTGTGTCCTCTGCAAAGCATTCGGCTTGCATAGGTTTTCCTGGCATTGTAATGTCAAACATCAGAATGTGTAACCGAACACTATATAAGAGTTCTTATGGAGCAACTAGATTCAAAAAGCATAACAACTCTAGTGTGCCAAAGAAATTTCTCATTATAATTTGTGTGATATGCAAACCTTAATGTCAATTAAATGCCTCATTATATGTATATGTGTATTAGTAACTTAAGAAGAGCATAGTGACACCTCTCCTGCATTCTGGTCCAAAAATGTTTCACAAATAAAAAGTATTCAATGTGATGCAATTGTTGTGATGCACCAAGGAACTATATAAGCTTAATCATCCAATCAGCACAGAGAAAAGTTTCATTTGGAGCATCAAATTTTGTCTTTTGTTATGGCAGACCAATTATGTTGCCTAAGAGGTTTCAAACAGACGTCTAACTAGCATTTTAGGCCTCAATAAGTCGACATTGTACAATGGGAAACCAAAGCTGATTTAGTTTAGGGTTATTCTATCAGAAGATGAATGGAGATAGGTCAGATCATTGCTAAATGGTTCTAATGAAATTTGACTTTCCAATTCAGGCTATCACCAATGTCATTTCATGCAAGAACTCTGCTCAATACTATGAAAAGCATCTATGGACTGACAAACCCTTCATGCTTAACTAATCCGCCCATAATAGACATCGTGTATTCTTTCATTTATTAAGTCTAAGCATGGGAGAATCCAAACCAACCCAAATAATACAAATTCATCCAATCTACCTGTCTAGAATCATCATCAGCATGTTGATAACCTTAATTACCACAATATTGAATTTTCAATGGCATAAATTCAGTAAAATATTTCATAAATCAGCAAATGAGAAGGAAGAAGAAAAAAAAGTGAGAATAGAGATGAAAGAGAAGAAGATTAGGCCAAGCAACTTTGTTTTTTTTTTTTTCTTTCATCACAAGAACATTCATAAGCCTCTTTTTCTCAGGCAAGGACCCTTCAATATAGAAGACACTGAGGAAAAAGTATTTGAGTCCAGAAAAGGAAACAGGGTGGTGAAACAAGGCTTTCAAAATAACCTAGCTGTCAACTGTTTCATTGCATTTTTATTGTGATCCCATCCCTACAAAAGTGACAAATTTGGTCGAGACTAGATGTCCAGCACAAGAATAAATCAAACTACAACTAAACTTGTATACAACAAATAACAACAACAACGAGGCCATAAAATCCCAACTTCGATAAAAGTAAACTTGGATGCCTCGAGAATAATATATCCTATATAATGTAAGTAAAGAAATTTGCGTCTCCATGGCCCAGCATATGTATATACTGGCATCAAACTGCCAATATATGCAGGTTCCTCTTTGTTAGAAATCAGAGTATATATTTTGAATCTTTACACCTTCCAATTAAATGTAGTAATAAAAATCTTGGATATAATAATGAGCCAAAAAAATTGTTAATGTATCAGCCACATACTGGTGGACCTAGTTGAAAGCATCCGTAGATTATGTTAAGCATCTATACATTGAAGTTTGGACCAACAAAGTCAGCCATACCAACATGAATTCTGATACAACCTAATATGATGTATAGAAAGATCAGACCACGCTAGCACATGTGTGGTAAGACATTTAACGGACACGTAACCAAGGACTAAATCTCAAGTCTGTACCAATACTGATTGGTGGTCGGACATGTATGATATTGAAATTACATATACTGGTTGTTGGTATGAAGTAGTACTGGTTGCCATCAGCCGGAAGAAGCAAAGAGAGAGAGAAGAGGAGGTCAGGTAATCATATCATGACCCATCGGGTTAGAATAACTATCCCATTCCCTTAATGGACGTGAACCACTAGCCCAAAATGTTTTAGTTCAAGTTAACACCTCATAAACCAGTCCAATGTTCCTGCAACATTTGATATAGGTATAAATCAGGATATTACCATCTCTCTCATTTAAGACTTGATGTCCTCATCAAAAACCCTAGTGTAGTGCATGTGAGTCTCCGCCTATTGGTGGTGGCTCCACGCAATGTCCTCACGCCTCATCCACAAGTATTATTTGTCACAACCCAACCGATGGGATAATTTGACCAGTCTTAACCATAGATATAAAATATTTAAATCCAAGTTAATAGTAGAAGACTCGTCTATCTCTATGTGCGAACTCAACTTCTCTCTCATATTTAATGTGGAACAAAACCAAAGAATTACACATCAGGCGATGAACGAGAGGCCACGACGAGGCAACAAGAAACAATGGAGTGAAGCAAGAGGAGGTGGAGAGACGGCAACTTGGTATGAAGAAATATAGAAATATAAGAAAAGAAGTAAAAAAAATGGAGTTGATGGTGGATACCAGTAACAATTAGCTTACTATCCAATAAGCCCGATGTGGTACAAAGGAAGAGAAGACACCGATAATGCGGCAGGGTGGAGGCAAAAGTGAATGCAATGGGGAGGAGGGGAAAAATAAAGGAAGAAAAAAAAGAGAGTAGAGAAATCAAGAAAAGACAAAGAAGAAAGAAGAAATTTAAAAAAATGATACAGAGAATTGTTAAAAAGTAAAACATGGTCTAGTAAACCCGGTAAAGTGATTTTACAGCACAGTAAAGCCCATATTGAACCAATCATAAGAAATTATGTAGCCCTCATCTTGGCTGATTGTCAAACCAGTAAATACCATATCGACTGTACCATCAAATGTTCGAATGGTATTTAAAACTTGGTTATTAGTCTACAAAAACATAAATCTCATCATAAAACTCATAAAGTAGAATTCAACTCTAACTGAAGAAGCTTTTTTTTCAACCACAATTGACATAAATTCATTAAGATCCTAATCATGTAAGTACAGCTTATTTATTCCTTGAGCAAACCTGTAGAAGACCCTGTGTAGTGCATGGAGCATAAGAAAGAGCAGTAGTGATCCATTCTCGAGCAATTTTTTGGTATAAAGAGCGAATTGTGGCAAGCCAAGCAGGATCATGTACTTGAATAGATGGTAATTCATTATGACCTGAAAAAAGAAGTGAATCCAAGCACAAAGAGTTCCATAATACCTGCAGGCAAAACAACCAGTTTTTACAACAAAATAACTGAAAGATCGCAAGAAACGTATGAGAATCATCCAGCCAACATAAAGGGAGAACTAACCTGTGGAAACTTTTCTCTCAGCTGAGTTAACAAATTAACACTAATATCACGGACATGTTCATCCCTTTGTGACAAATTCTTTATGAGATAGCACGCATGAGCAGAAAGAACCGATTCCCTTATTTCAGCTTCTTGTCCTATATCAGATATTTTTTCCTCCTAGATAATCAATAAAGCTAATTACTATATAAGAATTTGCCACAATTCAATCCCAATAAAAAAAACAGTGGTAGCAATTATAATTAATAGAATGCAACAACCAGATGATACACTCGAATTAGATTAAGATATTGTCAGTTGTCACAGGCCCAAAGAGTTGACATGAAAGTTAGCAATTGATTACTCGATTCTTTACAAGATGTCAAGCTTAGAATTCCTTTTATTTATGATATAAGATTTAAGCAGTTGAAAAAATGAACAGCTGGTTATTAATGATCTGAGAAAACCAAATCACATAAAATTGGTGACTAAGGCTTGCCTCACTCTCACCTTCTAGTTGTTAAAGTCTAATAAAATGCCTCTTATTGGTGACAGACATATTAGACTCAGATTATCATCTGGTTGCGTAGCATGATATGGTTATTAATGATCTGAGAAAATCAAATCACATAAAATTGGTGATTAAGGCTTGCCTCACTCTCACCATCTAGTTGTCAAAAGTCTAATTAAAATGCCTCTTATTGGTGGCAGACATATTACTCAGATTATCATCTGGTTGCGTAGCTTGGTATCTATTTTTTCTTGTCCTTCAAATTTCTTCTTTAGCTCCTTTCCTCATCCAAAAAACCATGTATATATTTAGTAACAGATTTTTTATCCTTAAGCAGAACCAAGATATGCAATACCGTACCGTACCGGTGTTTCAAGGTTGGCTCGATATGGTACGGTACCGGCGTACCGAGCGGTACATTAGGGCATACCAAACGGTACACCAGGGCTTACCGAGCGATTTCCTCTTACTGTAGCACGGTCCGTCCGGTAGCGGGCGGTCCGCGTACTGGTATGCCGTCGGACCGGTACGTACCACCCGTACCAAATGGTACCATTCGAAATTGCATACCATGAGCAGAACATCTCAAATTTGTGCAGAAATGAAGACTTCTCTCCTGAAATAGCTCTCATGTGCCATTTTTCATCTATAGTAAATGTTCTGGGTTGAGAGTAGTCTTGGTAGACATGTCAAATGAGCACAAGGTAGAGGTGGAAACCAATATTAACTAAGGAGCTAACAGTACAGGCCCAGAGAATAATGATGACAATGCTGAAAAAATATGTAAATAAAGAGTTGGGTAGAGAACTCCCCTATAGTATAGCATTGTTAATGATTGTTGGAAAGATAATCGTGAAATTATAGCAAAGAGGCACCCCAATCATGAAATTATATACATGATCACCTAGATCAGGCAGCAGAAACCTCACCATGCACCAAGACTCGGCCACAGATCACGATATTATAAAGATGTCTTAATTCCATGCTAAAAATATTTTAAATATCCTTCCAATGGCTAAAAATTAATAACCTTCTGCAGCCTATTCCTTGCAAAGAAATCATATTGATGCTTTAACATTTGCCAACACTGAGCCATTTTGATGTCTGCACATACGAGCAACTTAACATTGAAGTGTAACAGTTCAATTATGCATATATGAGAACTTGAATAATCAAGTGTAACAGTTCAAGTAGGCCTATATAAAACTTGTTAATGGTGTATCAGTTTACTTTCTATTTCCTTGATAACCTGATAACCAAAGCTAGCATCTAATTTCACTCATTTCTTGAATAACTTTTTATTTCCTTTCAGCCTTTTTGGTTTGGTGAAAAAACACCACAAATAATACCTAATCCAAAGATTTTTTATTTTATTATCCATAAATATCACCATAAAATAATATTTTGCCTTAACTAATATTTTCAAGAACTTCCACTTTCACTCGATAACAGGTCAAAGTATCAAACAATAATCTTATAAAACCGAATGGGGATTAAATGCAAAACATTCATGCTCTGCACAATTTAAGTGCCTGCATGGTGGAGATCAATCGTTTGCTGTTTTTCTTAACAGTATGAGTTCAAATAAACAAGGATCATCGCAATTATCGCCTACCAGAGAGCAGCTTTTTTCTGACCATTTTAAGAAAGAGCATATAAAGATCCTCCTTGACATTAGATGTAAAATTTATCAGAAGAACAGGCAAATAGATAAATAAATGCATCAATAAAATATTTAGCAAACTTAAAAATTTAAGCAGTGTGAATGAATTCAGATGTGTTTATGTACATGTCTAATCTGGCAAAAACAAGACAGTATAATGATTGATATATTGGCACATATACAAAAATAAGTTTAAAAAGATCATATATTAGACAAATGCAAGAGTTAGAACATACATCACAAAAATAACTAAATAAGCATACTTTGACAAAATAACTTGATTTAGAATGTTGTGAAAATGCAATAATACATCAGAAAATGTTTGTTTATAGTCATTCATTTTATTGTTAAAACCTATCCAAAAATGTTTTCTGGGAATCTGGTGTTCATCTTATTGACACATCTGACACAATTCATATGGATGAATAATAGAAACCATATACCACATACAATAAACTAGAGAGATGCCTGGTCAACATCCATAGTTGAGTAACAACCAGAATAAAATAAATGTATGATATAAAAGTTTTCAAGTAAAAAACAAAGCACCATATAAAAAGGAAAGTGCATATTTCAAAAAGCATCAAAAGCTTACCAGCCATGATACTGCTGCTTCAAAAGCCCTATGCACGATTGCAGTCAAGCATTGAAACACGGCAGGCATCAAGTTTGGAGTAAGTAGATACTCAAACACACAACTGAACGCACTTTTTGATGTAGTCGAAGAGGGTTCAGCAGAGAGTAAGCCACCATTACAACTAAACCGTATTATCTCCAAAAAAGCTACTGCAAGAAGATATGTTGCCTTAACACCTGTTGTTCAAGTAAAAATTCAAACAATATTAGTATAGATTGTTCTCTTCTCCTAGCTAGATGAATCTACTTTTTACTAAGCCAATCATAGCCAGAACAGCACTTTGAATCAGATCCTACGAGATGCAAAGATTAAAAAAAGAAGTAAAGCAAAATAGGACGTCTTTTTAACAAAGATTTCATTTGAACCTGAAATTGTGCTCATTGCTGCTACCTCAACTCGTCCTCCTAATGCAGCAGAAAGGGCAGCTCTCTGAGCAACAGCAGCTTTCTCGTTACCACTGCCACGACGACTTCCAGGGTTGTGAAGTGCATTTAGCTCCAATTCATCTTCAAGCCATTTCACTGAACTAACAACCTATCACAAACATGTCCATTGCCATAATACAGAACCATTATCCATCAAGTAAATATTCAAATAACAATTATTAGCATCATTAATTAGCAATCTAGTTAACATAAGATGATTCAGATTTTAAGACTTTTGTCACTGCAAAAAACTAACTCTTGATCCTACAAAAAAACAGTTGCAAACCTTAAAACATGAAAGAGCTGATATGGAAGAAAAGTTATCAATTATACAAGGACAACAAAAAAGGAAGCTTGCAAGCATCACACAAGTTTGTTTCAAAGAGTAAAAGATGGATGTTGCATGTATACTCAAAAAACTTAGCATGTCGTATGTGAAAAAGCAGTATCTGCTTGCAAGAACTGAAAAATGGTTTCATTAAATGTATTTGATATGGTACAACAACTGATGTAAGATGAAGATATTCCGCAGAAGTATTATGATGCTTTTATTAGCTTACCAGAGGTGGTGTTCCTTTTGCAATGCGTCGGACAGCCATAGACCATTCCTCATTCCACATGTATGGCCCAGCCACAGCTTGAAGAGGTATGGTGCTAACACTTCCCACAGTATTTAACGATGTTGATACTGGCTTTGTTTGGATCTGATTTTGTTGAATCGGAGGTGCTAAGCCAAACAAAACAATATAGAACCATAGGTTTCGAAATAGCTTTAATAGAGAAGGCTCAACATTGGCTGCAGGATCAAAGTCAGAGCAGATTTCTGCAATTGCAGGCAGTAATGGCCCTAAGAAATCGGCACCACTCCTACAAAATCAAAAGCATCACACTGAGAATAACAAAAGAGAGAAACATAGAAAGAACTCCTTGAGCTTTAGATAACCAAAACTTCAAATGTTCCACAGGTTGCTATGATACAAGACTAAGCACACAGCTAACAGTGCTTGACATTTTCTGTGTCCTTCATATTGGGCAGCAGGGGCAACGTCCACAATCAGGTGGCTGCCCATACATCAAGCCCCTGAAAAGATTGGTGCATAGGCTTGGCTACCTACATGAAGTGTAACAAAATTGACACAAAGACCTGTCACCCATCAAAACCCTACCTTCCACTTTGTGATTCAGCAGCTAGTCCCACATCAGAGCATAAAGATAATAGCCTATGGCGGTAGTCAGACCTTAGTTTTGCGGCGGTAAGACGAGAGGCAACCAGAAGAAACCCTGCAGGAAGTGTCTAGAATATAGTTGAAGCAGTTAGCAAACAATGACAAATTAGATGTTTGTGAAGTAGCACATAATATGGAGTCCAAAGAAACAACTAAACAGACCTCTACTCGCTCCGTAGTAGCTTCTGAGGGCAGTGTTTTGTTTTCTGTCAATCCAATATTCTTGAGTTTATCCAAATAGCTTCTAGTCATTAAAACTACCGTCTCACGATAGGACTTCTCAAAACCCAAACAAGCTATGCGAGATACGGCATCTAATAGCTGAAATATTTATGAAAATCATTTCAACAAGATTGCCACACTATGGATGACAGCAGTTACATCAGAAGAAATCAAAATGATAAAACTAAAACCACACAAAAGCCTAACAAGACACACAGTTTAACACTAAACACTAGCATATACATTCGTAGGAGACAAGGTTTCATACTCGGAGACGTAATAAACTTGGAGTGGAAGCATCTCCCTCTTCAAGACTCTCAATGAAGAGGGGCAAAATCATGTCTACGATTTCCCACTTATTCGCTGACGAGCTCAAGTCAGCAAGGAGACATATGACATTCAGCTGGACAACAGGAACAGCCTGTTTTTCTTTCCCATCCTGCAACAGAAAATAGGTTATGTAGGGAATCCAACATATATTGTTTTCTGAAGGCAAAACTCAAATGACACTGAAACAAGAAACAAGAAACAAAAGCCGCATAGGCGAATAAAGCTCCATTATGGCATAGCAATTAAAACAAACTTTAGCATTAGAAAACAACCTGGTGCACAGCTCTATCATCCATTACAGGAATAAAAAATTTTAATGTTTTATTAATTTCAGCTAAAAAGTTAACGAGCTTACAAAATATGAAGTGCAATGTCAATGGCAATCTAATCATTCGAAGTAATCCTCTATAAATAAGCTGGTCCAGTTATATACAAAAACAACTATATTGAACTTCCTAAGGGTTGTTAGAAGCAGAACCACTTTGTCTAGGAAGGAACAGTTTTCCATACCTGCTCCTCATAGTCATTCCTTTCCCGAATGCATGAAGCTAAACCCATGATAAAAGTGTCAACAAGAGCCCTATCTTTGCTCCATCCAAACTCAATTATTTCACAACATAGCTTTGTGACAGTCTCAAACATAGTTCCCTGATTGTTTCCTGACATATCAGCCTGTTCCAAGGAGCAAACACCAAAAGCTAATTATATATGTTCATAACTTGATGTGGGTTAAGAAGAGCAATATCCATATCCAATAAAAGCCAGAAGCAGACCTGAGCACAGGTGGTCAGGACAAGTGGCTTCAGGGGAATGAGCAACACTCTCAACAGCTGGCCCCCACGAGACACAGCTATTTGGCTAATTCCACTGAGTAATGTGCTGAACAGCTCCTCACATTTTTTCAATTTTCGCCATAAAGAGACTATGCAAGCTTCTGCAGCATCCAGGAGTAAGGCAAGTGTTCGACGCAATAGATCTTTGGAAGATTTCCCATCTGAATCTAGAGAGATGAGGCTCTTAATCTGCACTACTATTGCTGCTTGACAACAGGACAACTTTGTATTTATTCTAACTTTCAGCTGTGGACCCTGTTCTCTCCAGTCACGTTTTCGAACCTGGAAGTGGATAATCAAAAAGGAACTTTAGTCATCCTAACCAAACAAAAAGCAGTCGTCCACACATCACAGTCCAGTAATTCAGATCAGAAAAACCATAGACTATTAAATTCTTGCAACATTAGAAATTCACTTTTAATTTTAGGCGAGCTAAGATTCTTGTACTGATTTGGTCAAGTTTAAACATTATTTTAAATTCATGCTGCCCCCCTTTTTTATACAAAACATTTCACTCTAATACTAATTGTGGTCAGGAAAGATGACACAATTCGTTGAAAGTAATTTTAGAACAATACCTGAATAAGCAGCATAAATAAGGACCTTCATGAGTTATAGATGGAAGGGTATAAGAGTGTGTTTATTTTGATTAAAGAAAAAAGGAAAAGAGGTACAAACTAACCTTTAGAAATGCTGGCAAAGACTTGATCTGTTTCGTGGCCACCTTTCTAACCTGCTCTAAATGCTCGGAGTTGATCGCCCCGTTTCTATCCATCATCTGTCCAAATAACCTGAATGCGATCTCCTGCTTCTCTAACCTGTCCACGGTCTCCTCCTCAAACACCACCATGTCCTGCCTCACCACTCCCGGCCCCTCATTGGATATTAATTGATCTGCACCGCTCCCTGCAATGCCACCCGAGCTCCCATTCCCCATAGGAGTCACAGAGGAGACCTCGCTCGCAGCGTCGTCAGCGGTCTCCCGATCTTCATCTTTAGTCTTCCCCTTCGACGGCGTGCTCTGCACTGAGGAGCTCCAAGACGACGAGTTCTCGGAGAGTGAGGAAACAGATGTAGCCTCTTCGGCCCCGCGGGAGGCGAATTGGTCGAGGAGGCATCCGACGAGCCGCTCAGACTCGGCGGGACCGATCGGGGGGCAGCTCCTGGAGATGGCGACGAGGAAGGTGCGGGCGATGGCCGGGTCTCCGTCGCCGCCACCGCTGAGGATGGAGACAACGGCAACGACGGTTCCACCAAAGAAGGCGGAGAGGTCGGCGGAGAGGTCGGGTGAGAGGTCGGCAGCCTGGGCTGTGTACCGGAGGAGGTCGGAGAAGAAGAGGGAGATCTGGTCGAAGGAGAAGGCCTGGGGCCAGAAGGAGGGGCGGAAAGCGACGGACGGGGCGACGCGGAGGAAGTCGAGGAGGGGAGCACGGGCAGAGGCGGGGGCGGTGGCGCACCGTGAGAGAAGACGGACGAGGGCGACGAGGGCGTGGAGCTGGGAGCGAGATACGCGAGGAGGGACCGCGGAGGCGCCGCCGGGAGTGGACCGGTTGAGGGAGGGAGGGCAGCGGGAACAGATCCAAGAAAGCTTGTCGGCGAACAGGTCGGGGTTCTGCGCCACGAGGTCGCAGAGCTCCGCGAGGGCTTCCATGGCGAAATGTGGGACGGAAGAGAAGGACCGGGAATCAAACCTCCTCCCCTTCCTTTATATTTGGTGACGGGCGATGAGGAAGCGGAGGTGGAGGAGAAGGCGGAAGGGGGGATCGATCGCCATTCTTAGGATCCCTCCTTTCTCGACAGTGTCCGTGGGATGAGAAAACAAGAGGGCTTTTAAAACCCGCTCCGTCATATCCGGTGTTATGGACACGCGTCGCGCTGTGAACGGCAGTAAGGGCTTTATTTGCTATGTGACTTCTAGTGGATCCGGACCTGGACTTTTTCTCTCTGTCTCGCTGCGCGTTTACGTTTAAGTCGTTTTGAGAAGGGAGTCGTGGAGAAGAATAAACCAGAGGCGATGAACGGACGTTAAGAACCAAGCTTGCTTGACAAAGGTTTATATAATCATTTAGACTAATTATAAATTACCTTTTTTAATTAGTTATATTTAGCATCTTAATTCATATATTTTAAAAATTATTATTAAAATTTTTATCTTTATAAAAATAAAATATTTGATCTCGTTACTCTAATAAAATTTCTCTCTCTTGATTTTTAATCCTATAAAATTATCTTTTTAATCGTATATAGAAAGCCGTAGAGATCTTAATATAATTTTTAAAAGTATAGATATCAAAATATAAATAAAAAAATATATATAATTAATCCTAATCCTTTAATGAAAAACTATATATATATATATATATATATATATATATATACTTTCAATATCAATGAATTTTATATTTATTCTTCTACATATATTTCTATAAAACCTAAAAACTTGTAAATATTTCTCATATAGTTGAATGTAATTTAGTTGTTAGATGTAAATTTCTATAAAACCCAAAATGTTTAATTTCTAGTTGACATCATATAAAAAATACATTTTTATATTTTAAATGTAAATTAAAATAATATTATTTATAAATAATTTTTTTAAAAAGGTAATGGTGTAGACAAGAAGGGATTCAATTATTTAAATTCTAATTGGAATCTCAAAAAGTATATTTTTTTCTAAATTTTAAATGGCAAATGATGCCATGTTATATATATATATATATATATATATATATATATATATATATATATATATATATATATATATATATATATATATACTCTTTTTTTTCTCAAAGTTAAGTGGTAGAGATGACATTTGATTTCTGAACTTGTTATCGATAGTTAATGCATTAACCAGCGAAACTATTTGACATCTCTCGAAAGTTCATGGAATGGTGTTTCCAAGCTCAATTTTGGTTTGACATATGAGTATGTATATATAATGCTCCATTAATAAGAATAACAAAATATTAATTGATTGCGGACTGAATTCTTAGATTTTCCTTCTTTAATTAAAATAATACTAATAATAACGATGATGATAAGAAGGGTAATTAAGGGTGTCAATGAATCGAGTCAACTATCGATTCAACTCGACAAATGAAAGCATCCAACTTTCATATCTAAATTTGACCCGGCTAATGTGTAGCCTCACCTAATCCAAATGAGCGATGCAATGAGCAGATCGAGTCAAACTATATCAAGAGTGATGACATGATTAATCTTCTCCAGCAAAGTTTCGACTTGCTTGCACAGCTACAAATTTTCATGCGGCATGAACTGATTAATCCAATAATGACATAATAATCCAAATACGACATATTTAAATCATTAAATTTGATTAATGGTCGAGTCATGCTTTAAAACCTTAGTCGATGATGCTAACCTCACCAACTAAGCGTATGAATTGTATATACGTAATCATTATTTCATCGGGTGTGAAATGTCGATTTTACACTTATAGGAAGAAATAATTAAAAAAAAGGGAGAAAAATAACTAGAATCATATGTGTTTTTAATTGAATCAAACGATATCAATTATATATAATTATAATTATACTATATTCTTTTTGTTTGTTTTAACTAAGGTTGCCACTTGGAAGGCAAATTCGTCACTATTTTTACACCATTGAGCGATAGAACCATGCCACCCCCGATGAGCTCATTTGATTTTGACTTAGTTGTCTCGACCTCGAATAATATATAGGAGGTCTTTCATATTTCAATTGAATTTGAACTAACTATTTTTATTAAAGATTATCTCTGTTTTCCTCTCCACTTTTATCATGACTTTGTAATACAATAAGTTTTTATTTGCTCATATGACATTAAACTCTGGGCATTATCTCAGGATTTTCATTGAGAAATGTCAATGGCTCCCTATTACCTCGATGCTAATCTTATTGTTCTGGTTATATGACATGTGCATTAGAGGTTCAACATATTTTCTATTTACTCGCTTTGGCCAGGAGGGCTTCAACATTAAAACAAGTTAAAACAATATATGTTTTTATTTGTTTGATGAGGGAATGGTCGATAAACGTCCATTAAAAAATTTTTAATGCCTCCTCAAGATTGCACAAGTTGGAGGAGGAAGAGCTGAAAGACATTAAAGTCTCAGTTAAAAGTTAGAAGTCGAAGGAGTTCAAAAGCAAAAGTCTAAATGTTCTGAATCGATTAAAGATTAGGCAACAAATGAAACTAACTCACAATTTATACGAGCCAAAGACAACTCTCGAGTTAACTTAAGTAATCATTTGACTACTCGTCGATTCAAGTAGCAGGTGATGCAATACCATTAGAATGACTAAGAGTTATAGAGATCATTAATACCATATTTCAAAATCCAAATAGCTTTGGTAATTGACACATGAAAGCATACAGAGGTGCCACATAAGAAGGGTGAAGTTATCGTTACAAGGTCTCATGAATCAAATCTAAACGATTATCACATAATGACCAAAACGATATACTTGCAAGTGAGAAAAGCAATGGTGACATCTCGCACGTATAGACAAAATGTGCAAGGAAAACCACAATTTTAATCGATGAACCACTCAAGCCAAGAGTCAAGCCTAATAGTATGATCAACATGGCCTAAAGTGTTATCTATAATGATAGCATAATCAACATGACCTAAATTGCTTTCTATCATGACAATACAACCAACATGACCTGAAGCACTTTCTACTATGACAGCACAACCATCACGGCCTAGAGCACTATTTATAATGATAATATGATTGATATAGTTTGAAGTGCTTTATATAATGATAGCGCAATTGACACAGTCTGAAGCATAGTAAGCACTCTCTACGATGATAGCATGACTAACATAACCTAAAGTACTCTATATAATGCAGTTTGAAATATCTTTCTCAATTTTATTGGTATTAATAGCTCACTAAAGGTTTTAGCCTCGACTCGCTACACTTATAAGGCATGGCGGAAAAGATGGGAGGGGGGGGGGTGAAATAATAGAAAAAATAATAAATTAATCAACATCTTAATATTATATGATCAATACCCTAGTACTATATCTAAATACTTTCACAACTAACAAAACAATGCTCTCCGATATTAATGCACATAAATGAGTATAACAATCCTAGAGCCACAAAATAAAAGGCTTATGTGCCTTCCAAAACATAGAGCAATTTTCAGTTTGTATTTTTACTTTTATCGTTCTTAATACTTTATCGACATCTTAACTCTTAAGTTAACTTAATCATTGGATGAGTCTTATCAAGTATGCCCTCGATATAATTTTATAATATTAAATATTTTATAGATTCAATTATTCCCGACACTAATAAGAGGCAAACACGAAATAGGAATTTGATTGACTTAATCAATATTTATCTCAGATAATCAAATTTTAACTTAATAATACTTTAGAGAAAATTACTTGATATTCAATAAATAAGAGAAAAACTATATATACTAAATTGAGATTAAGAGAAGGGAGTAAGATTACATAGAGTAAGAGAAGGGGGAGACAACCTCTGATGAGCTAATTAGATTTGATCAGTAAGATAAGATGAATTCTAAGATAAGAGGTTAAGACAATGTATTAACTTATTAAGAGGACAAGACAATAAGATCGAGTGAAATTAAATATAAAGTTTGAAAATAATGTATAAACTACAATAGTTAAGCTAATCATATGTATTATTTCTCATTGGATATCACCGTGTATAAGGAAGTATATAAGTGATAAATTTAAGGACATTTGTGTTAGTCAAATTGAGATTTTTCATAGAGTCCTAGACCCGAAATCAAATTGGAACTAAATCCGTTTGTTTCCCCAGAAGGGTCGGCAGAACACGATGGCTTGCGATGGCAGTATGCAGGGCGTGGGATCAAACTCGAGTCCCCACCTAACCAGGTCGGATTCCTGAACCTAGTTCACGTTCTTTCATGCAACAGTAGTTGAAACCTACCCCGCTGACTACCCCTTCCACATCATGAAAGAAACTACCAAATTATTACGAACTTAACTGGTTTTACTAAGTCGTGTGTCACTCTTGCATGTCCGTCCGTAAAGGTCGATCTCTTCAAAATCTCTTATAGCCCCTTAGGACCACAAAAGAGAAAACGAATTAGAAAAAATATTTCACTTGGGATCCACAAGTAATTATTTCAAGAAACACTTCATAGTTAATGCAAATTATAAATAAACTTCAAAAGCTGTGAACGGTCGCACAACAAAGAGTTCAAAATGATCTACTATATACCGAAATGTCCATAAGTATCCTCATGACACAATCTTCATGCACAAGCCTAAAGCGGCCACTAAAGCCAACCAAACTAGGGTTGCTAAGTCTATTGTCAATCCTTACATGTTGTGCAAAGCATAAATAAAACCGAAAGATACGGACATACATGAGCATTACATCAAACACCATGTTTCTAATTTTATCAGTGACATTCTCCCCCCACTTATTTATTTGGCATCCTCGTTGAAACATTTGCAGATTCTGCATCTCTTCGTCTTTGCTAAGTCTTTAATCTTCTACTTCAACTATAATACATCTCTTGGCTCCCAACTGCACTCCGCCACTATTGTTGAGTAATTGAACTTTAATCCGCCATGCTACTTCAACTCACCAATGACTTTAACTCTCTGGTGTGAGGTCGGCTAAGTTGTGTTAATCCCTATTGATTCTTGCAATTCCCTCATATGAATGAAAAAATTTATCCTTGGTATGCACTAGTCTCTCAAATACCTCATAACACTTGAACCGAGTAAATGCTTGTTGGAGTTTTAATGAGCATTGTCTCGCAAACTTTGAAGTTTTTTTGTCCTTCCTCCATAAAATTTGCCCATTAATTCTTTTTTCACTTAGTTGTCACTTCCAAGTAGGTTTGCATTACTTCCACTTTTGATTGACATTCTGTTAGGAAATAAAGTAGACAATCTACTCTCAATAACATCGATCACCATTGGCGAGGATTTGATAACAATTATCTTTCATTATCTTTCTTCAAAGAGTCTTTGAACATGTCCAAAGCTCCTTTACTGAATAGATAAGAGAATTAGGGTAGTCAGTTTTGGTCATTCTCTTAAGAGTTGAAAAGGTAAATGTTACTTAAGTTTGCTTGTCTCCTCGAGGGTTGTACTCCATGCATCAAGCTGGTTACTAGTCTTCACCCACTCTTTGCTCACACTTTCGAAGCACTTGAAGTATTGGTAATCCTTGTATTGAGTTAACTATTGTGATTCACATTCTCAATGTCATCAAACTTCTGAAATGTAAGAAGTTTTTACCCTAACTTAGGGCAAGTTTCTAATAGTTTTGGTCGCCTCTTGGATTGTATCATCTTCTTCACCATTTGTGTCGCCTACTCCTGAGTAGCAAAAGTATAACACCGCGTACTATCTATTTTATTTCTTAGTTGAGCACTCTTACAACAACCCAAAGTCCTCAACTTTTGGCTATCTTAATGAGAAACTCGTTGACACCGGACTCTTTTTTGGCTATCTCTGCCTTTTAGTCTTGTTTGAGTACTTAGAGTTTGCCTCTGTATTTTCTATCTCCTCGGCCTCTTTTATCACCAAGCGCTCTCCCTCGATAAGACCAAGGGATTGATGACTCCATGAAAGTCCCGTCTCTACAATACTATGGCGTTGTCATACCCATGGTCCTAATATTCATTGTCTCGCATCTACATATCTTTCTTTACAATCGATAGATCTGCCTCTGTGGGTAGTCTTTCGAGTCCACCTCCATTTTAACCGATACTTGATTTTGGGTAGCTAAGTCCCTCTACACTTGTCGTTGCTTCCTCGCCCCTTTCGACCACCTACTTCAACACCTATATATTCTTCGAGTAATTCCCCTTTGTCGATGGAAAGATAGATTGTAACTCTAATACATGGCTTCCGCCATCAAGTTGCAGGGGCTCACATTAATTTTATTCTCCTTAGTTTCCTTGATAGCAACGTTCGCTTACTTGGCCTTGTCCTTTGACTTTACGGACTCCCTTAAGTGAATATAAGCTCTGGAGTAGTCCAACTCTCCAAACGCCCTAATAATATCTCAGTATGATTAAGTCCCTTTATAGGACTCATTGGTACTTGCATTCGAACTCCTCCCTTAATGGTATATAACCCCCAAATACCGATAACCAAGACTTTCATTTGATGTAAAATTCGATGCATACACGGAAAACTCGCCTCTGCAGTACCATGACATTCATTTATTGAATCCATAACCCTTTTTGTCATCGTATTGTTCATCGATATGAAGCTCCCAATAGCTCACAATCATACTTTCGTATGATATAATCTCTCGCGGGATTAGTTTTGTGTGTATCATATTGCCACAAACTATTCTACCATAATCTACTGCACCATGTCATCTCTTGGTGATATTTTCATTACATTCTGATCATTATGGGATAAACTTGGACTATGATCTCTTCATGCATGGCCTTTTCCAATATATTACAATGCTTTTTCTACCTTCGATTGTATTTTCTCCTTTGATAATCAACGTTCGTCCACCTGCCCTCGAGCCACATCCAGACGAAGCATGACTCTAGGATAGTCCATCGCTTAGCAGCTCCTGAAGTCCATCGACTTCGCTGAAATTGTTGTACCATTATTTGGATCTAGGCCTCTACCCCCACTAGCATAATCTTCATTGTGCATTGCTTCCTTCATGGCAACTTGAATGGTAACAATGTGGTGTATTTTTTTAAGAGTACCCGCCTTCATATCCTCTTGTCCAATGCTAAGGCCTTCTAACCCCAACTTCACATTCGCAAGTTGAGTCGCCTTGGTTCTTCGTCAAATGCATCTCCGAGATAAGGTGCGTGTGTCTCGAAGTTCCCTTCATCTTTGCCACCATGCAAGATGAGTATGCTATATCAGAATGAGGGACCCATGGAACAACATGATCGTGCTCTTGCCTCTACAAAAGTTCATATTCTTGACCTCCGTCTAGGAAAGCATTGTGCTTTCGCTCCATGTTTCATCTTCTATGTCGACTTCCGTCATACAGCTTAGGTACTTCACCATGTTACACATAAGTTGCTCCGCTTCTTCATTTACATTGAGTTGTTGGTGGCTCTCATGCCCACCATGGGTCAACCCTCTATTAGGTCCGATCTCCATATCGGCTCTAAGTGTGCCTTTATTTGGTATTGCCTTATGTTGCTCCCCACTTGATCTCGCAATGCATTAATCAATACATTACCTCATGCGATATCATGTAATGACTCTATAGGGAAATCTAGGAGTGACATCATATGCGCACCGGAAGAACATTAAAAACAAAATCTTCAATTTCCCAAAGATGTGTTCGTCGTCATGCGAAGATTAGTTCGCAAAATCGTGAAACTTAAAACTACGTATATAAAATATTATGTTACCTAGGGAGATCATATATCTCTGAATCCCTATAGATCTATAGGAGAGGGTGAAGGAGGTTAAGCGTCCTCCTCTCTAGCAGTGATCCACACAGCAAGGTTACGACGATGCTCCTCAAATCTCTAGATTTGCTATTCGAGGAGGAGAAGGGGAGAGGAGAATAAGAGATGAGAATCTAAAAAGGCTCTAGCCTATGAACCATTAGTTCCCTCCTATTTATAGAGGTCTCATGTCAACTTAACCCTAATGGATCCTACCCTATTGGGTATTAGATCTCCATCCAACTACCCAAGCCTATTAGATTAGTGGATCTCTATCCAATAATCTCTCATTGGCTCTTATTGGATCTCATCCATATGATCCAATAATTCAGGGGCTTATTGGATATCCAATAAGATAGAGGCTCCGACGGATATCTCATATCTGAACATCTACTCATCGCAATGCCTATCATATATATGTGACCCTCTAGGCCCAATATTGAGCTGGCCGTGAGTCATACATGTCATAATTCCTTCTAGCTTAGTGAATTATTATCTCAATAATAATTCGCTCGACTCATCGACTGCAAACGTACTAGGCCACAATGCTGCAGTCCGTAGACGATACAAGGGAATCCAATTCATTGAACCTATCTATCCTCAATTACCGTAATAATATAGTCTCTCATCTATCTAATATCCTAGAGACTGTATACCAGGCATAGTGCTGTTAGACATATACGATTTCTACTTGAGTCTCGTTATAATCAGATTCTCCTAGAGAACTCTTTCTCTCTCAATTCGAATGACCCTGACTAGGGATTTTTCTGAGTAAGAATACATGAGATATTCCTCTCATAACATCGATAGTGGATGATCCTCTATTGACACTCAATAGCCCTTGTAATGTTGGCTATTACTCCCGATGACCGGCTATGCTAGATCTAGAACCTCCTGACCCATAAGTCTGGTATCAAAGAATGAAGAACTTATACATGACATTCTTGGTATCTCAAGTCTAAGGACCAGATATACCACTGGAACTACGGAATCACTGTCTGATAATAAGGTATCATCAACCATCCAACATTTTGTAAGCGGATCAATCAGTGAACTCATTCTCCAATGAGCACCCGTACTGTATCCCTAGTGTCCCCATACGAGCAGCTATAAGACCATCTGTATCCATCATATGAACGGGTATACAACACACTAGTTTGTCCGATTATCTTAATGTCCCTCTCGAGTAACTTATGACCGGGATTATTTAGGATTTGTGTTTAAAGACGAATTGGTCTTATTATCGTGATCTTATCACGATCTGATTCTCATTGCACAAATCTATGGACATCACAATATATGTATATACAACAATCAATATAAAGTAATAAAATATCAAAATATAATAAGCAAAAAAGACTGCATGTCAAGTCACACGTGCCATCACTCACTTGATTGGCTTGCAGGGCACCTATGACTAGCATACTCCTTGTCGCTTGCTCAGTCCGTTGGGCTTTGTGGAGTTGTTGTTTTGAGGTACTCATCCTTAATATATGTGGTCCATTGCATATGATTCTCCCTTTGAAGAACCATGACTTATCTCTCCCGAATATCTATCTCTTCACATCATTCCCTCTGGAAGTTTCGGAGACCATCATCCCCTTGTACTACTCCACCTTGCCGAACAAATTGTGCATTATTATGCCTCCATAAATGCACTTACTAGATTGCGACTCCTTGCTAATACAACCCCAGCGATATCTCTTAAGGTGTAGCAACACGTTGAACTTGCTGCACACTTTATCCTCTTACGGATGGATCTTTCTCATGCCGGAAGAGAAAGTTTTAATGCTATATGGTGCTTGTTATGATCGTAAAGGTACTAGGGGTGAATTAGTGCTTTTGAAATAAAATTTCGATTTGAAAGTTCAATCAATAAATCTGTATTAAGAATGTGATTAATAAAAAAATGTAAGTAAGGATAGCTTAGTAAGTAAATTAGTATACAATAGTAAATCAAGGCAGGAGAAGAAATGCAAATCGATTTATAGTGGTTCGGTCGTCCGGATCTACATCCACTTCCGATTCCTTTTCCCTCGAGGCTATTGGTTTTCACTACTGATCTTCTTTTCAATGGATGAAGATCAACTACCCTTATTTCAACCCTTTCTTCTTTTTATAGGCCTAGGAGAGAACCTTCACTCCTCTCTTTTACAAGAAAACTTCACACCGCCCTTACAATGACTTCTAAACTTAAGAGAATGAGACTCAACACCTTTCAAGAGAGTTTACACACTTCAAATCACAAGATTTTCATGCTTTCACCAAGTAAGCATGAGTGAGGTATTTACTGATCTCAAATGACTTTAAAAATGGAGTCAAAAATTTTAATTCTCGGATTTTCGAGGTACTGGCGGTACTACAGTCGTACAGAGCTTGAGAACCTGGGCTCTTGTGGTACCATCACTTGCTTAGGCGGTACTACCGTTGACTTAGGCGGTACTACTGTTGACACTAGCAATACTACCATCAAGATTTTTGGAAAAAGTACAATATATGCTTTCTAACTCACAAGCGGTATCACCACTTGGGCCTAGCGGTATCATTGCCTACCTAATCCCAGGTCACTGAATTGACATTTCAATAGGCTCAATTTCCTGATTCAAGTTTAATGGATTTCTAATTAATTTGACATGGTTACGATCCAAAACTAACTTAATTAAACTCCAAACCACTTTAATTAAGACTTAACCACATATGAAGCCGCCTTAACATATTGTTCGGCCTTGAGCACTATCAAGTATAATTGCCATTCATATAATAAATGATTCAAAATGATTTATTACATATCAAAATGCTTATAAGCGTCCTCATAACATAACCTTCGTATAAAATTACAAGTCTGAAGTGACCACCAAAATCGATCAAAACTGCTAAGTCTACTATCAATCCCCTGTAAAATATAAATAAAATAAAAAGATACAGACATATTTTAGCGTTACATGAGTATTTCATAAAATATCATATTTATAATTTTGTCAGTAGAACGTCATCGACTCAGTTCATCCGTCCTTTGAGAGACCGCCGCTTGGTTTAGCGCTGGAGGGTTTCGAAGAGGAAGAGGGAGAGGAGGAAGATGGGGTCCAGGACGGGTCTGGTCGAGGAGCTGATCGAGAGGAACTGCGGTGTCGCCGTAATCGACGGAGGCCTCGCGACGCAGCTGGAGGCGCTCGGCGCCGACATCAACGGTCCCCTCTGGAGCGCCCGCTGCCTCATCTCAGATCCCCACCTCATCAAACAGGTGATACCTTGCTTATTTCTGATGCACCGGATTGGTTTAAGCTTAGGTTATAATCCCTCGCTAATTAACGTTTGTTGCTGCAAGTTGGGAACGATGAAGATGCCAGATCCGTTATTTTCTGGGGACAATAGATGGCGTTCATGGTGATTTTGGATATTAAATATGTATCGAGGTTTTAGGAGAAGGTTGGCTACACAATCCCCGGGGGGGGGAGGGACATACCAAAATTTTGTATCGAGGTTCTACGAGAAGGTTCGCTACATAATCCCCGGGAGGAACATGTTGATGCGTTTGTATTGGACATACCAAAATTTGGGAAGTTGCAAGATTTGAAGTATTGGGTATCTAAAGTATGTGACATATACCCGATTGGCGTCGCTAACGGCAAACACTGCTAGGTGCAACTAGCATTTTGATATATTGGTGTCTCATATAATATTCAATATTTGTTAGAGGTATAAATGTATACACATATCAGATCGAAGAAGAAATAGTATCATGGAGCAAAGCGCAAGGAGATGAGCAAGATATAGGAAAAGAAAAAGCTTCTTTTTATTTGTTCATGAACGATTGATCACATTTGGCAACTAAAAGGCCACGTCAGATCATTTCCTATTTGAGTATAACAAGGTCTCTCCCCGTATCATGTTGACTATCAACATGAGGAAATCCTATTTTCATTTGCAACATAGGCATACATCTGTTTTTCAAAATCTGGATTTGATTTTGATGTCAGGCAAGTATAAGTCCATTTTTCGCTGTTCTCAGCATACTCACATAAACTGTAATTATGTAGGTGATAGGGAAAGTACTAACATTATCAACTCATCCTGCCACTTGGGTCGAGCAGGCCATTTAAGCAAAAGTATAGGAGCTCCCACCAACTCCCTGCAGTCGCCGACAAGGGACCAACCCACGATCCCTACTGGTCCCAGCTTCCCGAAAAAAGCCCGCAAGGACCACTCCTCGCTGAAAGGGCCATGCCCCCGCATTAATGGCCGACGGCATGGCTCGCCTCCCCCACACCTCCCTTCCGGACGACCGAAGGAAGGACCACTCCTTGCCTGACTCAAAGCGGGTAAAAGTTCGTACAGGGATCGCCATCCCAACCGCCCAACATCAACGTCGGCCTTGGGACGACGCGCTGGTAAGCCGCCTCCATTAATGGCCCTTGACAAACAGGGTAGGGGGGACCTCACCAATCCCCGTCCTCGTCGCCAGGCGCCCAGGTATAAAAACCTAGTCCCAAGCCAAACAAGGGCAAGGGGTGAACACCACACTCTCTAAGTATTGCTAACTCTCTTCTTCCCCATCTTTCTGACTTAAGCATCAGAGGGGACACGTCGGGACATCCCTTGGCGCTGACTTGTCGTGTAGGATCCCCAGCGCAACTGAGGAGGCACTACAAGACGACTCCCTCATGGGCAAGGCGGTCTGCCCTCCCAGACCAGTTCGTTCCCCCCACAGGCGGGAAGCTCTCTATGCCGGTGCCTCGCGCCAACTCTCTACGCCAGCGCCCCATGCCGGCTCTCTACGTTGGCACCTAATGCCAGCTCTCTACGCCAGTGCCTCCCGCCAGCTCCGTGCAGGCCAGCTCTCTACAACAATTCTCCACGTCAGCTCCCTAGGAAGGACCTGCACTTTCGACGTTGAACCAAGCCGAGCTGACTCGTTAGTCGACGGCCTCAGTGTAACAACAGTAGATAACCCATCCACGCAAGAAAAGACTAAAAGTATATGCCATTTTAATTGAAAGTGAAATTTGAAACCTTAGTATTATGGAGAGCCTACTATGGTGAAGAAGAACTTTGATAAATGAATAAATGATTTTTAGATCTGGAGAGGAACACCATGAATATGCTGGTGGTCAGTCATCAATCTCACAAAGTCACAATACATGTCCTATTTCTTTTCAAGTCTTGACTTGACTCCTTTGAAGCCTGAATCTCAAGCCCTTTCTAATGTGACATATACCAGCTAATCTTTGATGGTTGCATCTTTATTTGGAAAACTGAAAAGTATCAATTCAAAAAATATCAATTAGGATATATGTAAAAGACATGAAATATGGCATTCCATCAGTGCTGTTGAAACACGTACTTTTGAGGAACTTGTCAGATGTTACCTGCTTTATGACATAATCAAACAAATATGTGTCTTCTATATAGTTTGTAATAAGTAATTTTCTGAAGCTTATAACCTTCTAGCTCTACCATGAAGCTGATAGCCTGATACAGCATAGTTAAACAAAGAGACAAAAGAGAATTGTGAGATATGCAAGAAAGTCGAGGAATAAATCCAAAAAGAGAGTAGTACAAGAAGAAAATTCAGCTTCTTTACTAGCTTGACATCCCAAAACTCCCATTCTTCTTCTATTACTGGCTACTGGCAGAATCATCTTTAGGCATGCTTACACCAGAAAATGTATTAAGGTGCATGATCAAGCATTCATCCAACTTGTCAACAGACTCATTTACAGCTCTGAAGCAAAGTGATCCACAACAGCTGAACAGATTACCATTAGCATTCTGACATGAATAATGTTTTGCAGTGCATAGCTCATCTTGTCACTACCATAACCAATTATGCTGATGAAGAAAACATGACACTTACCTGTTGCAAAAGTACTTTGTAGACAAATCAAATTGCAATTCCAAAGAACAATCGTGCTATGTGATTATTCTAAATGACATATAGAACATGAAATAACATGAAAAACATATTATGAAATTAATGTCTTATTGTTCTAGCTATATGTCACCAAAAGTCTTTGGCAGTTCCTTTTCTGCTCTAAGTAATACTATTTGTTCCCTTAAGTTAGCTCTCCATTTTTCAAAGATATTCTCATCATGCAGTTAACCATTTTGCACTTAAACCACATGCAGGTTCATCTTCAGTACCTTGAAGCAGGTGCTGATATACTGGTGACATCATCTTATCAGGTATGTGATTGTACAAAATAACTTTTGGTATTCTAATCAGACAACTCAATGCCTATATTCTAGTGGGTAATATATATCAACAAAATTCATCTTATATTGCATTAAAATATGTAGGCAAAGATGATTCTCATTTGTTAGTCAGACACATGATCATATGAATGCCATGGCCGATATGAATGACTTTACTTGGTTACTGATCAGTGGAGAACATGAGATCCCCTGCAAAATGAGTAGTTTATTACAGTGTCAATGTATATATTCTTAGGATAATATAGTTATATGTATTTACTGTTGTTTTTATTGTCTAAATGAAGAAGCACAACAATATTTCACTCAAGATGAAAGTCAAAAGTAATATGTTTATGGAGTGCAAGCACAATGCAGGCCTTTATGGCCATGATTTTGACCAGTATCTAGTAACTTTTATTAAATTTATGAATGCAATCCGGTGTCCTGTCCCTCTGATAGTCTTAAATAAGTTACTAAAATTATAATAAAATATATTTCATATAGTCAAAAGAATTGTGAATAATTCTCATAAACAACTTAAGGAGTTCACATTAATTCTGAAAGGTGCCTGCAAATGTTCATAATCCTTGCAGACTTTTCATATTTGAATGGCATGGCAAAATTTATGTTGGAAAGTTTGGGCTTTCTTTCTGTAATTATACTTACGATATTTAATGAATGACATGCTTTTACCTTTATGATCATTAAAAGTAACACTCCCAAGAATAAAAGGCTTTACTGTCTCAAAAAGAAACCAATCTGTTACATTCCCTTAAAAATTTCTTTTAGGTATCAGCCAATAAAAGACCTTCAAAATAGACCTTCTAACTATCTGTTTCTATTAATCTTCCCAAATTTGGTGCCTGCAGATTTTTCTTCCCTTACGTCTTGCATAGTTCAGTATCCTGTGGTCTGTCCGTGTTCTTCAGGTATATACAGGACTTCCTAAAGAACCGGTTGCTTCATCTTGAATTGTTCTTCTTGTCTATCATCCTAAACAGTAGGCTCAAAACTGCATGACCAGTAATAGCATCTGTTAACTGATCTCCTGTAGAGAGATCAGCGATTCTCTAATGTCTTTCCTTAGTATCAGCTGACTTACCAAACTGCAGTCTGTTAACATGTATCTCCATTTTCATCAGTTTTATGAAATGTTTGTCTGTCGACAACTGAATGTTTAGACTTGGTTTAACAAAAGAAATAAACAGAAGAAAGCATCCCAACAAAATTAAATTTAGAAAGTATGAGTAGTTGACCCCTAAAGCAATTCATAGCAAATTACAACCTGAGACAACATTCAAGTACTCACTTGTCATCTACCTGTATATGGCACATGCACTAGAACAGGTATATGCTTTGGAATGGATCATCATGCATAGAAGGGCAGCTTCAGTTCCCTTCAAAGCTTCCTAACAAAGGAAAACTATGATGTCCTTTTGTTTTAATTCTCATCTTTCAATATCATGACTTACTAGGAGGTAGAACAGAACCTCTTCTCAGTATCCCTATGTGTTTTCTATTTATTTTCTTTTAGTAGTTTTTTTGGACAGGTGGACAAATCCAACTTGTATTTCCTAGGATTTGAGGAGCACAAGGACTGCATTGAAACTTGAGTTGAATTTCTGTATCTAGGACAATATACCTATTGAATCAGTTCTCTTGTGCTCAGTAGATCCATTTCTCGTTTATTGGAATATTCATCTAGATAAATGTTGGGCTTTATAGTTCTGTGTGTTTGGAGACAGATCAATTTGTTCCATCATTCATTTTCTTCCAAAACCTCCTTCATAGTTTTTCAAAGAACAATAGTTAGTCCATCTGTATATCTGATATTTTCTATTTTGTGGTCATTGGTTCCTTTTGCCCCTTCTTCTGTTACAGGCGACAATTCCTGGATTTTTGTCCAAAGGTTTCTCCATTGAAGAAGGAGAGTTGTTACTTCAACAAAGTGTCAAACTGGCCCTTGAAGCCCGAGATAATTTTTGGAAACTCAATGCTGACAACTACTATATTCGTGCTTTGGTGGCAGCTTCAATTGGGAGCTATGGAGCTTATCTTGCAGATGGTTCAGAATATAGGTATCTGTTATAGAACATATGAGTTGCTGTGACTACTTTAGTTAATTATCCTGTGGTCTTTGGATAGATAAGAGTGCTCTTTTGTGATCTACACATAACTATTCTTGCACAAGCATGTTCAATTACCTTCACTGATGATCAAGGATGGAGCAAAGACATACATTTGGATCGGAGTAGGAGGGAAGGGTTGCAAAACTTCATGCATACCAGTTAAGATGCACTTGTGATTATGTGATGGACACTGATAGATTGACTTAAAGTGATGTTTTAAGGTCAATTTATCTGCTTGTGAACACTACAAAAGCTTGAGATGGTCTTGTTAGTTTTTTCTGTTTATAGGTCCAGGTTTGCTACCTTTCCAATATTGTCTTTTTCATTATTGCAAAAAACTAATGATCACATGGGGTGCAGACCAAGGGGCATAGGCTATCACATCAAACCCAGGTCTGAGGGTCTTTGAACATGAATGATGTAGTTGTGGATCCATCCGAACCCCATGCATGAAGTCCTATATGTGCATGTTTCCTAAACCAGCATGCTACAAGCTTTAGATCCATGCTCTGGATGTTTATGGGGTTGCAAGTGGACTTCTCCCAGTTGGTAGATGCCTCCCTTTCCCGCCTGTGTTAAAGATGGATTCTGGGTTGAAATCGAGTATGGAAGCATGATGTCCTAGTTACATCCACTGTTCAGAATCACCAAGAGAGCATCTAACTTCCATGCGATAAGGAAGAAAATGCAATATCTTGTTACTTTCATAGAAATATAGGCTACAAGAACTTTTGAACAGAAAATGAGAATCTGTTTGTTTATTCTTCTTTTATTAGTTTGTTTAAACATATGTCTGAATGTCTAATGGACATCTTGTCTAAGCATGGCAGTGGGCATTATGGACCAGATATGAACTTGGAGAAACTGAAAGAATTTCACAGGCGACGATTGCAAGTTCTTGTAGATGCTGGCCCAGATTTGCTGGCATTTGAAACCATTCCTAATAAGCTTGAAGCACAGGTCTGCTTTTGCTGTGCTTATTGTTTGCCATGTCTTTGGAGAGCCTAACCACTTGGTAGCGTTTGAATACATTCATCAGAAGATAATCTAATTGTTCCGTTTCACATGATGTTGGCTGGAATGCTTTTCTTTAAAGATCATGCTGCCTGGTTTCCATACAACAAGTGGCTTAGCTTTTCTCATGTTCAATCAGATAAATATAAGTGTTTTCCATTTTGCATAAAGATCACATAATTTTTTTTTACTCTTAAGGTGTCATTGCCTTTTGGGTGATTTTATCTACATATTTATGATGTCAACTTTGATCTTTGTCATTTTGAAAATTTTGAAAGTTGACTAGTCCCATAAAACGTTAAACTTCCTGCACAATGCATATTCCATAAATTAGTTGAAGGGTCTTTCTCTATGATTGTGTAATGACGGAAAAGGACATGAGGAAGGATGTCATACAAACATAAGTTGCATGCATGCTTATTGATTTACATCCATGAGCTCCATTCACATGTTGGTTAAACAGATAAACCTTAGATTTATTAACAGTATTATTTTTTTAGATTTTGAATTTTCTTCAGTGGTAGACCTAGAATTTTTTAGCCTTTAATTTTAACTATTGTCTTTGGTAATGCAACTTTGTACTTTAACTAAAAACTGTTCAAGTTGTTTTGTCATGTTTTAAGTCCTAGATTGTCACATCCCGAATTTATAAAAAGAATAATAAATCAGTATTTTATTATCCATAATTTATATAATAAACTTTCTCCTTTTCTTTTCATTCGTCTTTGAATTCAAATCTGTCTTTACAGTAGTAAATATTTTATTAACCAGAAAAAATGACAACATCTTCTTGATAGGGTCACAAGTCTCTTCCATCCAAGCTTCAGATCTATTACACAGTAGTAAATTACTCTGAAAATAGATATAAAATAAAAACATATTAGCAACCACACATGCAGGTAGGAACCTCAGAAAAATTATAAAGTTAATATTCAATATTCATGAAATATAAACAAGTATCAATAATTCAATAAGAAAATATATCTATTCATCATAAAACTTATGCATCAGAAAAATAATAATTTCTTACATAATAAACAAAATCATGCATCAGCCACATGCAACACATACATAATAACAAAGGCGTACATCACCCAATGGTGCACTCTCCCAACAACAGATGAAGAGGCATATTCCATGGGATGGATTCCTCCCAACAGCGGATGGAGATAATCCATATCGCACTCCTAACAGCAGATGGAGTGGTATCCCTCACCCGCCCAAGTGGGGACACGTTCCTCCCAACAGCGGATGGAGGAATCGTCTAACTATCATGTCTGACGACCTGCTAATCCCCGAAGGGAATCGCCATACCTGCCCTCGGCAGAGATACATAAACATCCATGATCATTCATTTACACTCATCCAATCACTCATGCATACATCAAGAAATCAATATGATTAAATATTATGAGAGACCATACATGATGTAAATATGCTAGACTATGTTCATTGGTGGCTCCACATTGTGATGGGCCCGTGGCTCCTTTCACAAGTTGCACTCCTAATGTGAACTACTAGTCTAGTTCAGTGATTTAAAAAGCGATAGGCGCTAAAATGCGCTAAGGTCCAACGCCCGAAGCGCTAGGCGCTCGCCTGAGCGAAGCGAGGCGCTAAAATATAAAAATAT
Organism: Musa acuminata AAA Group; assembly: GCF_036884655.1. Taxonomy (NCBI): domain Eukaryota; kingdom Viridiplantae; phylum Streptophyta; class Magnoliopsida; order Zingiberales; family Musaceae; genus Musa; species Musa acuminata. Next base: position 9,217,125 of record NC_088338.1, on the reverse strand, counting down.
ATAATATAATTATTTAAAATTTTAAATAAAAATATACTATTAAATTAAGAAAATCTAAGATACAAAATCATAATATCAAAATTAATAATTTCAAATAAATCTAACAATATTAACAGTATACAGTATACTGTTGTATACTGTTAACAGTATACAGAAGGAGAAGAAGGAAGAGTGTAAGAGGGTGCTGACTGAGAAAAGGGGAAGCGACAGCAGCAGCGGGAGCGGGAATGTAAGGAGATAGCGGCAGCGGGAGTGTAAGGAGGCAGCGGGAGCGGGAGTGTAAGGAGGCAGCGGCAGCGGGAGCGGGACCAGCGACAGCGGCAGCGGCGAGCAATGGTAGCGGGAGCAGGAGCGGCGATAGCGGTAGCGGTTGCGAGCAGCGACAGCGGCGAGCAACGGGAGCAAGAGCGACAGCGGCAATGAGCAGGGTTAGGGTTGGGCAACGACAACTGATATCGGTTTTAGTTGGTTCGATTAAACCAACTAACTACCGGAGACCAAACCAGACCTAAAATCCTTGTTCGGTCGCCTGGTTTAACCGAGGCGCTCGCCCGAAGCGCCCAGCGCCTGGGCTCGGGCGAGTGCCTAGGCGGCGCCTCTTTGAAGTGCGCTGCCTGGAAGTTTAGCGAGGCGCTCGGGCCTCGCCTCAGCTCGCCCGAGCGCCTTTTTAAATCACTGGTCTAGTTACATCTACTACATGATACTCATCATATCAATATCATAAACATAAGAAAATAGAAAATCAATAATTATTTTCAAATGACATCTTCAGATAAAACTTTTAAAATCATCAAATCATTAAAGCATGAAATATCAATATCTCAATAGTCCTCAATCAACCAAACTCTAATTGAAATAGCTCAATTGACCTAAGCCAAACTCAATTCGATTATGATCTAACATAACTAATATCAAATCCTTATAGAACCAGTCTAGAATCACCCTAGACTGGTCTAATTTAGATTTGATTGATCTCGATTAGGTCAAATAGATTTGAACTAGTCAAGTTAGCGTGGAATCACCCTAAACCGGCTTTAACTAATCAAACCTATTTGATTTAGTCAATTAATGAGCTCGAACCAATAGAGAGAGAGGAAATTGGACTATCTCGTATAGTGCTAACCCAAACTGAACCAACCCACCTGAGTCTTGGACGGGTCACATACATTGCATATACCTATTCCACATACACTACATATACATGTTCGAAGTACTAAGTTGAGTTGAGGTACGACGGGTTATATAAAAGGAGCGACTATATGTCTAATGCCAATCGTGTAGCTGGGCAGGCTTAACTTCATGAACTAGGCTAAGCCTCACTTATAAGTTGGGATGAACCTTGCCATTAAACTAAACCTTGCTTGGCTCGCGAGTTGGTCCTAGGCACATGAGTTGGGGTCGTCTCTAACCACATGGATTGGGTCGCACCTATCGCATGTGCTGGCCGATGCCTAGCCAGATGGTTGGGTCGTACATTACCATATGAGTTGAGTCATACATGACCACATGGACTGGATCGTACCTAGCCACATGAGCTGACCAATGCCTAGCCACATGGTTGGGTCGTACCGTACCACATGGGCTGGGTCATACATGACTACATGGACTAGATCGTACTTAGCCACATGGGTTTGGTCGTACCTTGCTATATAGGCTGGCTTCTACCCGACCACATAGGTTGGGTTATGCCAAGTCACATGGGCTAGGTTGTACTTGGTCACATGAGCTAGGTCGTACATGACCACATGGGTTGAGTCGATTCGATCTGATCGATCAACTTGACTCAAGTCAAACCCCAATTAGACTTCTCTTATCAAATTAGATTTTAACATTTAAAATTATTAATGAATGACTCAAATTCATTAATTAAAACTTTAAATTCATGATCTTAAATTTAAAACTAATTACATTATAGAAATTCATACATAATTCTTGAAACATAGATATATCTAATTAAATAAATTAGACCTACTATGCTACTCCAAAAATAAGAATTTAGTAATTAAATCAATATTAAAATTCACTTAAGCTCAAGAGATTGAGATAAATCAAATAATCATTATAACATCACAAATCAATTATCATTATTTTCTACTCATGAAATTTCGAAAGTAAAACATCATTATGCATCATAAAATAATAATAATCTCAATATCAAGATTTCAAAACATAAATCAAAGCTAATTGAAAAAAAAAGGATCCTACCTCTCTTCGATTATCCCTTCCTCAATATCATCTTTCCAGGAAGTCATTTCCTCAATCCTCCCATTGTTAGGCTTAGTGGAGAATGAGGGAGAAGTAACCCTTTATATAGGAGAAGATGAGATCTTCCCGAAAGGTAAGTAATAATTTAATTTTTATTTTTAATTTATTTTTCGTTTGCTTTCACAAGAAAGTAATATAATGTTCATCTCTTATTGTTCACACACAAAAATGGAATATAAACTATTTACTTCCTAAATATAAAATCACTCATTGGGAAATAAATCAATTAATAATTTAATTAATTAGTAGAATTCCTAACTTATCCATGTGATTAAGGAAACTAAATTTAATTATTTCCTTAACTAAAGTACACAGATATAGAAATTAGTAATAAAGTAATACATCATTTATCGTAATTAATTTATGTTAAGGGAGAAATTATCGATGATTACATGGATTCCAGGACAAACAGTGTAAACACTCTAGTCTCAACAATGACCAAGACGAACATTTATTTTGGGCATTGTGGTAATTTGTACTATTTAAATGAACATATTCTTTTCTCCTGATATTTGTATAATGTCCATTGTATGAGTAGTACTGACAAGTTGTCATCATGGCTGTTGATTTTATAGAATTTTCGTTTTCTAATAAAATCATTAGTAACATGTAGCTGCTTGCAGGCATTAGCTGAGCTTCTTGATGAAGAAAACATCCAAATTCCATCTTGGATCTGTTTCAGCTCTGTGGATGGTGAACATATGTCTTCTGGAGAGGACTTTAAAGAATGTCTTGACATATTAAATAGGAATGAAAAAGTCAACATTGTTGGGATAAATTGTGCATCACCACAGTTTATAGAGAACCTTATTCTTAAATTTAAAAAGGTCAGGAGTTGCTGCAACTTTTAGTTTGGTCGTTCAAAATTTCAAATCATGTTGTTTGTCTGTGGTTCTGATTATCTGGTTTTATTCTAATAGTTTTCATATAATAATTATTCTTTTTCAGTTAACAAACAAACTGTTGGCTGTTTATCCAAACAGTGGTGAAGTGTGGGATGGTAGGGCTAAAAGATGGCTGGTAAGTCTCTTATGCTACCTACTACAGATTTACCAACTTATTGAATCTTGTTATGATCTTAAACTTACCCGAAAAGGTTCTTGTTTTTTTATTTGAGTTAGTAGAAATTAGTATGTCAGTGATCATTGAAATGTTAATGTTATCATCATGATTAGTTGTCATGGCTTCTTGAAGAATGTATGAGGGAAATATTGTTGTTTAAAGATCCAGCTCATTGTTAATGATGTTAATATTGATTTCAATATATCAGTTCTGAAGTTTGCTATATGTTTGAGTTTTTCTCTTATACAAATTTGAAAGATATATTGAAATCAGCCTGATGGATTTGTGGAAATATATTATCCTGATTGATGATTTATGCCAAGTGAATTAAAAAGAGAAGAAAAGATTAGACCTCAGTATACCTTTTTCTGATATCCCAAAGGAAAGAGAAACTATTTATCTCATTAGAAATCACAAGCCTGATATTTAAATTCATGGAGGAGGTATTCTGTTTGAGATGGTAGAGAGATCTTCTTGTTCATGAGTTTTCCTGATAAAGAGAAGGATTCATCCAATTTCATTTGATACAGAAAATGAATGAAACTTGATGAGTATTATGAAAATCTATTTAATTATAAATATGACATTAGAATAGCAAAAGAAACTAAAGAAATTACATGAACATTTTCAAAGAGAATGGTCCAAATTTGAAATGCTATGGTCAAAGGCTAGCTGGCTTTTGTATATATTAATAAAACAAAAATGTGAAAGAGCAAAAGCTATGGTGTTTAGCACCTAACAAGTTCATAGGTCTTAAGTTTGTGCTTCTTCAAGTAAAGCATCAGCATGTTCTTTAAGTCTTGAACCTTCAAGTACTTCTCTAGTTCAAAAGCTAGGTTTTCACAAGGCACTGTACAAGGATCAGAGGTGACTCAATGCTGCTGATAGGACAGGCTTAACAAATGTATTCCCTTGTTAGTGTTGCTCCGTGCTTGCATTTGAAAAAAGATCTGTCTCATCCTTGACAATTAGGGGGTTACCATATAAAACATCAAATACAAGTTTTGTTTCCTAAAGAAGTATGCTAAGTAAAGCATTTGAAAGCAAGTGGCATCAGATAGTGATGGAATTTTGGAGCAGGTTTGCAGCTAGATCTTTGCTTCTTTACCTCGGACATTATAACATTTTGGCAATCAAACTGTTGTAGATTGGGTACTGGTTGTTCTAAAGATCAAACATCAAATGATCCAGCAAATAAATTCTCACCCTCAGATGAAAATTTTTTACTTTTGGCTTCTGATATGCAACAATTTTGCGGCAATATATTGCATATCTCAGAAAAAAACTGTATGATACTTGTGAATTGTAAATAATTTGACATCAGAAAGCTTTGCACTTCAATTTTGCTTTCCTGCAACTTAGATCGTGTCTTTTGATCCTGGCAGCAACCAGAGCGTGTCGGTGAAAAGAGCTTTGAATTTCTTGCAAAAAGATGGCATGAATGTGGTGCTAGTCTTATTGGAGGATGCTGTCGAACAACACCTTGCACCATACGATCGATTTCCAAGTTGCTAAAGAACATGTCCTGACTAATTTTTGGATCTAACGGATTCGTGAGTTACTAGCCAAAGAACATTTATCTGCAAAATGCTGTCTCGCATAGTTTGATTGTACTTGTATGTTTGGTAGGGTAACTTACCCTTTAGACATTTTGGAATATGTCACAGGCATACATTTTAGACATTTATCTTCATTTTCAGTTATCCTTTTCAGCCAATTTAATTGATGTGTCTTGTAAACAGTTCAGATTGTCATGAATGATATATTATTGGTTTGGCCTTTTTTTTTTTCCGAAATAAAAGGAAAGGGAAACAGGGCTAGAGACTATGTTTCTTCTGTTTAGATTTCCCTAACACAATGATTTAGATCTTATATGATGAAGTTGAGTTGAATTATTGTGGACAGGAGGGATAGCATGAAATTTTCAGTGTCGACGATGGGAACTCTTCTATACTCAACATTGTCAGCAGTAGTTCAATCGAACTTCAAAAAAGGTCGAGAAAAAGATGTAGTCATCAGATGCTGATCAATGTCAACTCTCGGCAGTTTTCCTCAGATGGTAACGGTCATTACTTGCAATTATATTTTGATTAGCAATTAATATTTATTTAACAGTGATCTCAATTCCCATGTAACCTATTATTACTTGTTGCATAAACCAGCTGTAACACATTTGCCCTCACCTACTTGGATATATAACACATATATGTCCCTCCATTATTAACATTTAGCATGCATCTAGCAAATTTAAATTAATCTCTTCTAACAGTGATTTATACTAGCAATATTAAATTTAACATATAAACCATATAAAATATGTAAATACTAATGTTAATTAAAAGTCAAATCATAATTGACCAAAAAAGAAGGGTGTCTTCTTCTCACCAAAACACATTAGAAATATGTGGTTGGTTTGACTTTTAACAGTCTATCGGAGCTATGCATTTAAATTTTTGTTAGGTGAAGGCATGATTTACGAATCACATCTTTTGGTGATACGTCTGCATCTCCTCTTCTTTCAGCTTCCAATCTCTGTCACCTTCCTGTTCTTTGACTTCCACCGGAAACGGCTACTGATGGATCGTCCTCCGACGTCAAGTCAGAGTCATCAGCAGAAACCTCGTCAGAGTTTGATCCTTACATCTTAACCTGTCGATGACAGCTTGATTCCCATTAAACACCTCTTTCCAACTCATCAAACCATCCAAATCCTTACTCGTGTCTGACATCGTACATTACAAGCATGATTGCACCCAGTCAAGCTAATTTACATGCACAAAATCAACGATGACCTAGAAACACAGTGTATCACGAGTCAGTGCTCGGCTTGAAGCACGAACCGTGGACCAGAGGTATCTTTATTTCCTTCCATGATCCTCTCGTTCATGTTGATATATGTGCCTTTTTGATCTGTTCAGTTGACCATCATTTCCATGGATCATACTCGGTGGTAGCGGTTTGATGCTCAAGCATATGATCGGAGCTGAAGCTCCATCCACCGTAGTCATCCATCGGGAAGAAGTGCATGGATTCTGGCCACTCCATTGCTGAAAGCCGAAGTTCATCAGTCTTCGGCGAACGACCAGAAGAAGAGCTGGAAGAGGTGTCGTCGGTGGATGCCTCTGGAATCACTATTTCATGGGGTTGCATCATAGGCACTTCCTCAATGCAGAAACCAGGCGATGTCTGCAGAGAAGCATCAATCTCCGTGACGTACTCGGTTGAGCTTGTCATGGTCTTTTCTTCTTCCTCTTCTTCTTCCACTTCCCAGTATCCTTCAGCTACGTCAACTGTCTGCTGCAGTGGCAGTGCTTGATCATGGCATTCGCTGGTGGTACCAATGGGCTTGTGGGTAAGGGGGTCAACTCCCATCTTCCTCAGCTTCTTTTTGATGTGGGTGTTCCAGTAGTTTTTTATCTCATTGTCTGTTCTTCCAGGAAGATGAGAAGCTATCTTGGACCACCTGTGATGCAAATGCAAAAGGATACATGATAACAGAGAGTGAGAGAGAGAGAGAGAGAGAGAGAGGGCACCTGTTTCCAAGTTGGGCATGGAGGTCAATGACCAGCTTTTCCTCAGACTCAGATAACAAGCCTCTCTTCAGATCAGGTCTCAGATAGTTGATCCATCGTAGCCTGCAGCTCTTCCCACACCTCAGAAGGCCTATGACAATGTCACCCAACCATTACGCAATACATCTACCAAAACACAAAGAGAAAGCTATGTACCTTTGACCTAATATGACCCTTTTTTTTAACAGCAACATTTGAATATGACATTGATGGCGACCTTCATCATTGACAAAAAGGAATTAAGCTTTTTGAGGTCTCATAGATAGAATGACCACATCAAACATCTCAATGAACTTTTGAGACACAGAACTGCAGGTCTTCTTCTATCAGTTCATCACACCATTCGGGAGATCAAGATCCTCACAGTGATTTCCTCTATATAATTTAAGATAATGCAAGATTGGATTATAGGACCTCACTACGATCCATCAAGATCTTTACTTACTCAACTGTTATCAACTTAGGATGATAAAAAGCTCATTATCCCATGACGCTCACTCAAGCTACATTACAGGTTCCCAGAAATGTAAGACAAGATAGCCAGATAAGCAAAGAACACAACCAAAGATGAAAGGAAGACGAAAGCCTTAGTGCAAGAAAGCTAGCCGACGGTAACAATGAAGAGGAAGAAGCACATATAATTAACCTGCAAACTTTGGAACAGCTCTCCATGAGCAGTGGCAATTTGTAAGCATGAAGTTGATCAGCTTCTTGTCCTCCTCAGCAGTCCATGGCCCCTTCTTCATCCCCACCTTCTCACAACATGGCTTCCTCCCCATTCTTTCTTCTCTGCTTCCGAGCTTTAAGAAACTGAGAGACCCAGAAATGCATGGCTACCTACCTTTATAACCTGTTGCAGATACCACAGTGGCAAATGAGAATTGTGACCAAGGTAGTCATTTAGTGAGTAGGTGTACGATAGATCCATCGCATCTACCTTTGCTTTCTTTGCTAAGACCCTTACTTCAGGATCTGAGTTGGAGAAGCTTGATGACCACAGCTACTAGCGTTGCTTCATCTCTTTCGGACAATAGAATAAACAAGAACTTGCTGGAACTCCTAATATTTGTATTGGTTATTAGGCAGAATCAAGATCATGTAAGACTAAAAAATATTGGGAGTAGGCTACCAATTCCTATTCAAAGTCTCAATGCATTTCACCAGACATTGGACTAGAAAGAGGGAAGCAGTTGAAGAAGTTTAATTACCTTGAGACTTGAGGTAGAAAAAGTGATGTACAATCTACTCAGCTGCTGCTTTCTTGTAATTGATATTTAATGCATGCTACCTAAGGGCTTCAGAATCTAACGCTTGGATAGAAGATTGATATCCATTATGGCAGACATCTTATCACATCATGACTTTTCAGCATCATTACTTCATGTTTCAGCATATCATCACATCATGATATTTATAGCACTGCAGATTGTTATCAGTTTCTATTGCTGGTTTATTAATCAAACTACAAATGGCTACCAAACTGGGATTGAAGAAGAACTAGAGATAGACAGACTCGTATAACGCAGATGCTCCTTCTGTGTAGGCAAAACAAAATCCTACAAGAACTCAATATGGAGAAGCTCATATGAGTACTTGGCGTGCACTCATTGCCTGATTGAACACAAGTCATCGACAGAAGAAGAAGCCTGGAATCTTTGCGATCCACAACTTGGTCAAAAGTAATCCAAAACATCGGTTGATTTTGTCTAATATCCGAGTAGGTGTAGATGTGTTGTGGTATGCTTTTATGGTGGTCGTTCTCAAGGAAGTTCCAGGGACTATTCAAAGTACGTACTGCACAGCAAATGCAATGATAGTAGTTGGGAGACTTCTTTCCGCCGATTAACAAAAGATATCTCGTACCTCCCGATCTCTTCTTGCTGTACTTGTTCACCAAATCTTCCCCACTTGATCTTGAATCCATTTGAATTAAAATGTGCGTTTCGTGTGGCTTATGCGAGCAGATGAGAGGATTAATTTGAACTCATGCAAGTATAGGCCAAGTTAAGATATGACAATCCCCAGAGAGAATACATGCTACATGCTCCATCATTGGTATTGTATAAGGACGTTTAGGTACAACCCTGTACTTGACTGTCAAGCTGCGAATTCAACAATACATATTTCTGGTAAAGTCAATGTTGCATACATATTTCTGATATCACATCTTCGAATCCACATAAAGAACATATGCTACATGTCACATCATGGGTATTGTATAAGGAAAGTTTAGGTAGAACTTGTACTTAACTGTTGAACTGTGAAATCGACAATAACTATTTCTGCAAAGTCAACATTGCATATATATATATATATATATATATATATATATATATATATATATATATATATATATATATATATAATTTGCAATGGCAAATATAAATATTCAGACTTTGTATGCGGAAAATTCCTTCTAGTAAGCATTAATTGGACAACAATACGTTCTGTCAAATTGCTTTTTGGGTTGGGTTAGCCCAAATAGAAGCCCACGTACGATGTGGTTGATCGAGCACAAATCTCGATGACCGTAATGATATTTATATGTGCATCTCAAAGAGTACACGCGTGGAGGACGTTTTGGTAATTTCGGAGGATGATACCGCGGTCCTCTAAGGCGGAACCCTAATCTTTCCTGGATTACAAATACCATCAGGACGACCTAATTCGGCGCAATCCCCTTATGCCCCTCTTCTCCTCCTCACCTTCGAATTCCAGCGCCCGATGAATGTTTCGCCGGTTTTGGATTCGCCTTCTCTGTACCTCTCATTGATCGTTTCTCTTGTTCTGTTGCGTTGCTAGTTTCATTCTTTTTCTGCACTCTTCTTTTTAGTCTCAGAAACCCGGATTCGATTACCGTCGATCCAGGAACTGTCAGATGAAGAGATGCAAGATCGATGTCAATGGTGCCTATGGACGTGCGACATCCAAGTATTCATGGATCGTCGCATTTTCTCGTGGGTTCTACATTGTTTTGTTATAATGAATCGCTAAAGGGCCGATCTATTTTCCTAGAATAGGCCATTTTGGAGCTCGATGATGATTTATTTTGCTTTAACCACACCGAAACTGAAGCCAGAAGAGGATGGTCCTCTTCCTGCGGTTTCCCGGTTTTGTTGATCCCTTTCTTGCCGGTGCTCCGGGATCACCATCCTCTTCTCGGGGGGAAAGGGGAAATCTCCCTTTGGAGGATGCTCTCTTCCCCGCCCCGAAGAGGGAGGTGTGAGGGCTACGGTAAGATTGCCATCAATTGGGTTCCTTCGGGAGAGATGATCCTCTTTTGGAACTTCTCGTCTGTGGAAAACTTTGGCCATATCACTGAGAGCTCAAATTTGCATTTTTATTTTCCCTTTTTTCCTACTCTGATCGAAGTTTTCGATGATCGCTGTTTAATCGCATTTTTTTATTCAAAATTTAGGAATTTTAGTTCGATTAGCCTTCCTTGATTATAATTTTTCCTCATTTATTGGATTGTTGTTTAATCTAAATTATGTTTTTTCTTCTAAAATTAAGTTCAAAAACTGGAAGAGTTAAAATCTATTCTCTGGAAAGTTCTATAGGAGTTTTAACTTTTTATTCATTTTTTTAAAATTGTAAAATATCCATGCGCGATAATCTTGATTGCATTATGATAACTACCAACAATTGTCATTTTTATTCAATTACGAGCCTAAAAATTGATTTCCAACCTAATTCAACATTCTCAATTTAAAAGATACTTGTAATTTAAATCCTCCATTTACTCTAACCCATTTGTCCCCTTTTTTTCTATGGGTACCAAAGAAACACAAATTCATGATATGAACAATATAGTAGGATAAATAAACTATGTGCACAAGATCTTCGATCAAAGCGCATAGCAGAATTACAATACCATCACGCTACTACAGAGCATATAAGACACGTTATCTTAGTACAACATTGTTATTCATTATGAGGTCTTTGCCAACTATTCCCATGGCAACTTAGCCACCAGTACGTGCGCTAGATGGTGCTGAAGTAGTTTTCCCCAGCCGACGCGTCATCGTCGAGTAGCTTCTGAAGTAAGACGGGGATGGGCGGTATGCTGACATCTAATACTCCCTCCAGTTGCTGAACCACTTCTCCCATGCTCGGCCTACTGCACTCCAAATCCTGAATGCACCAACATGCAATCCTACACACTCGACTCAGCTCCTCCTCGTCCGCCTTCCCCTTCAGCTTCGGATCCAGCAAGCAGAGAGTGTCGCCTTCTTGCAATTTGATTGCGGCCCAGAGAGGGAAGTAATGCCGATTCCATTCTTCGCACCTTGCCGTGTTTCGCCTTCCCGAGACGATCTCATGCAGCATTAGCCCGAAGCTGTAAACGTCCGCTTTGGGAGTGATGGCGGATCCCGTGATCCATTCCGGGGCGAGATACCCGAAGGTCCCCCTCACCGTCGTCAGCACCCGGCTGAACTCACGGCCCAGCAGCTTGGCCATGCCGAAGTCGGCGATCTTCGGACACATGTCCATGTCGAGAAGTATGTTCTCCGGCTTGATGTCGCAGTGCATGATGCATTCCCTGCACTTCTCGTGAAGATACGCTAAGCCTCTTGCGATCCCCAGCGCGATCCCGTACCTTTTCTTCCAGTCCAAAGCTTCGCGGCCATCGGCGAACAGAACGGAATCCAATGAGCCCATCGGCATGTAGTCGTAGACGAGCAGCCTCTTGTCACCTTCGCAGCAGAAGCCACGGAGACGGACCAGATTGACATGGTGAATCGTCCCGATGGTGCTCACTTCCATCCTGAACTGCTTCTCCCCCTGCCTCATGCTCTCCAGTCTCTTCACCGCTATGGCGCCCGAGTCCGGCATCTCTCCCTTGAACACCGACCCGAAGCTTCCTCGCCCGAGTTTCTCGGTGAAGCCCTTGGTGGCTTTTTTTATGAGCTTGTAGTCGAATGCAATTAGAGGACCTTGAACACCTCCTGAAGCTCCGACGGTTGCCCCTTTGCGGTATCTCAAGGCCAAAAGCAAGACGACGACAGCGATAGCAGCAACACCTGACACTGCACCGACGACAATCATCGCTGTATTTTCCCTCTTCTTATGATCTGTTGTATCTGCTAATTCTGAAGCGTCAACACGAAGATAAATAGCTCCTGGTTTCGCTCCGTTGCTCGAACCCAAATATTTGAGGTTGACAAGGTCGCCCTGCCAAATCGAACACTCGGAGTGATAAGCATAAGCAGTACAAGAACAATTCCTCAAGCAAGCGATTCGACACTCTTCACGACCGCCGACGGTAGACATCCGCACGGGGTTGGCCGGCGGCTGCGTGCTGGGTAACACGAGGAATCCATCTCTGTCCCCACAGCGTAGAGGGGTTCTTCGGACGCACCCTCCGGTGTGGTCTCCCAGGGTCCATTCATTCGAAGACCGTGGGTCGAATCCCTGCAAACAGTGACAGGGAGCAGAGCTGAAGTTGTTGCAGCTACCGAACGGCCCACAGCGACCTTCCACATCACATGGATCCCTCGGAAGCGAGCAGAACTGCAACATCACTTTGGCCTCCGCATCCCATTTCTGCCTCTTCATTTCACCAGTGAAATCCAGCATAAAGTTGTGTATGGCGGCGCTGTCACGGACGTAGAAGCTGAACTCGTTCACAATCATGTTGGAAACATGGCTGAAGTTGAAGAAGTAGTTCGATCTCATCTCCGGGATGGCAGTAAATATCTCTCCAGTCCAAACACCGGTGGTCCAGTAGCGATGTCTCCGATCCCTCAAAAGGTAGAACTGGTCGACGCCATCCGGATCGATCTCCAGAGTAAACATTCCCGGTGAAGGGTCTTCTGGGTTCCTCCACGAAGTGAGGAACCGATCTCGTCCCGTCGATTTGTTGTATCCGAGCTTCGCTCCAGGGAGCCATGTGTTGGTAGGATGATCAAAGCTCTGCCACAAGGTGTCAGAACTTATATTATCTTTAAGAACGAGATTACCATCATCAAGAAGCACTGCGACGGTGGAGTTGGAAACAAGGGGGCTTGAGGAATTGGATGACCAAATCTGGTTCTTCGAGTCTTTGAGGCGGAGGACAAGGCTGCCATCTTCGGCGAGATGGAGCTCTGAAGATGAAGCACTAGCGACAGGTTTCTCCCTGTTGGCTACCCAAACCACTGTTTTCTTGGACACCTTGTACCAGATGCCTATGTAGTACTTGGAAGAGTTACCCGGGGCGAAGAAACCCAGCTCGAATTTGCCACCTCCGGACACCATGGTCTGACCTCCAGAGAGAGACTGGCCTCGAAATAGGCTGTCATCTGCAACACCGGTACGGGCGCTGAAGGTAAGGAGAAGAAAGAAAACAGACATGCAGAGAGCAATAAGCCGAGCCATATCTCTTCTCCTAGCGGACATGGAGGAGCTCTGCAACACAGAAGCAGGGTAACCAGTTGACCTTAAAATAATGATATCTATCTGCTCGATCTGGAGTCCATTTTATTGGGCATTGATCAAAGAATGTGGTTAGATGTCATTGTTCTCCAAAGTAGAGATGGAAGAGTCACAAAATGTCTCGAGTTCTTCAGGTAAAGTTCTCATGGCCTCTCAACCAAATCTAAAATCGAACGCGTGTTAGGTATTACTATCAGTAAGACAATGACAAGCGGTATGCAGCTTCTTTTCCCCCTTCTAAATGAAGAATTTACGTTTTATTTCATCAGTAGTTATGGTAATACGGGACATGAACAGCTGAGACTCTGTTAGCAGTTATTGCACTAAGAGAAGTGGTTAGATGTCACCCGCTCATAATAATAAGAGAGTTGTGAAGCATTGAATTGGATGGATGATGTGCAGATCTAAGTTAGATCTCATCCGAACACCGCTATTACTCCGAATGCATCCAATAATTTGTAAAGTTTGTTTGATCGATCGATCATGTGAAGCAAAAGATCAACAACAGAAAAATCTTTAAAGACTGTTCTCATATTTTATGAACTGATCATATGATTGATGGAAACATATACTCACCTTCTTTAATATATAAAATATCTTGAGAAATGATTGATTAAGTCAATCTAATATGTCACGATGATTTGATCATATGATCGAATGTCATATATCGCACGCATATAACAAATTATTCTCAACAAAATTAAAAAATATTAATATTAAAAATTAAAAAGGCTTCATTATATATAATAACTCTTCGTGGGCATGATGAAATATGTGTGAACGCAGCATGATAAAATTTTGACTAATGCTTTTAGACTGATCAAAATTATCCTACACCATCTGAATTAGAATAATAATTTTTATTTGATAATTTGGAGCACTATCCATATGGTACTAGTAAGATAGTCATTGATTGTAAGAGTGTAAAGCATAATTTCACTTGGAAGGACTTGAATTTGAGATCAAAAAAGAAATATTAGAACTATTAAAAAATTATGATCTAATCTTTAAGTATCATCATAGAAAAGTAAATTATGTTCTTGATAAACTTAGTCAGGAAAGTTTAACTAATCCAGTAACTATAATAACCACTCAAATATATATTTTAGAAGATTTAAGAAAATTAGATATTAGAGTACCCAACCATATATTCTTATAATTAATATGATTATTTAGCCTCCTTTGATTAAAATAATAAAAAAATGATGAAGGTTGGAACTTGATCAATGTTCAAAATCCATGATGATGGTTCGTTAAAGTTTAGTAATATATTTTATGTTCTTAATGATCAAAATTTAAAAAAAATAATAATGAAAGAAGCTCATAATATAGGATATGTAATACATCCACGTGGTACTAAAATGTATAAACATGTTTTAGAAATTTTTTGTTAGAGTATTATTTTAAAAAATTACAGAATATATTTTATTATGTCTTATTTGACAATAGAAAGTCATCTAGAAATTTTTTAGAGCCTTTGCCTATACGTCAATAAATAAAACTGGCAAAACATCACAATAGATTTTATTATACGATTGTTAAAAACTCATAAAAGAAATAACATTGTTTTGGTGATTGTGGATCATTTAACTAAGTCAACACATTTTCTTACTATTAAAATTGGTAGCTCTCTCAGAAACACTAGCCAAATTATATATTGATAAGTTGTTTGATTGCATAAATCATTAGTGACTAATGTATGAGATCTATGAGATACGTTTGTTTTATTAGGATCAATATGACACTAAGAGGGGGGGAGGGGGGGTAAATTAGTACTTACGTAAAATTATGTTGATTTAGATAAAAATTATTTCGACAAAGCTCGTATTAAAAAGTAATGAAAGTAATGAGTTAAAGTAAATGAAAAGTGAAGTGAACAACTAAGTAATAAAAGTAAGCAGTAAGAAAAAAACACACCGGATTTATAGTAGTTCGATCGTTGTGACTGAACCACTATAAATTATTGATGAAAATATATACTCACCTTCTTTAATATATAAAATATCTTGAGAAATGATTAATTAAGTCAATCTAATATGTTATGATGATTTGATCACATGATCGAATGTCATATATGACACGCATATAACAAATTATTCTCAACAAAATTAAAAAGAATATTAATATTAAAAATTAAAAAGGCCTCATTATAGATAATAACTCTTCATGGGCATGATGAAATATGTGTGAACGCAGCATGATAAAATTTTGACTAATGCTTTTAGATTGATCAAAATTATCCTACACCATCCGAATTAGAATAATAATTTTTATTTGATAATTTGGAGCATTATCTATATGGTACTAGTAAGATAGTAAGAGTGTAAAGCATGATTTCACTTGGAAGGACTTGAATTTGAGATCAAAAAAGAAATATTAGAACTATTGAAAAATTATGATCTAATCCTAAAGTATCATCCTAGAAAAGTAAATTATATTTTTGATAAACTTAGTCAGGAAAGTTTAACTAATCTAGTAACTATAATAACCACTCGAATATATATTTTAGAAGATTTAAGAAAATTAGATATTAGAGTACCCATTTACAAGAACCATATATTCTTATAATTAATATGATTATTTAGTCTCCTTTGATTAAAACAATAAAAAAATACTCAATCACATGATATACAAATAAGAAAGATTTGAGGTGATGAAGGTCGGAACTCAATCAATATTCAAAATCCATGATGATGGTTCGTTAAAGTTTAGTAATATATTTTATGTTCTTAATGTTCAAAATTTGAAAAAAATAATGAAAGAAGGTGGTACTAAAATGTATAAACATATTTTAGAAATTTTATTATGTCTTATTTGAGCATAGAAAGTCATTTAGAAATTTTCTAGAGCCTTTGTCTATACCTCAATAAATAAAAATGGCAAAACATCCAAATAGATTTCATGATAGGATTGTTAGAAACTCAAAAAGGAAATAACATTATTTTGGTGATTGTGGATCATTTAACTAAGTCAACACATTTTCTTACTATTAAAATTGGTAGCCCTCTTAAACACACTAGCCAAATTATATATTGACGAGGTTGTTTGATTACATAAATTATTAGTGACTATTGTATGAGTTCCTTTCATATTTTTAGAAGAGTCTTTGGTAAATTTCTAAGAACATAGTTTAAATTTTAGCATAGCTTTCCACCTACAAATAAATGGATAATCTGAAAAAAAAAAAACTATACAAATTCTTGAAGGTATGCTTAGAGCTTGTGTTATTGATTTGAGATGATTTTGAGGCGAAAGACTATCATTGATCGAGTTTGCTTATAAAATAGCTATCAAGAGTAAAAATTAAGATGATCTCACCTGAAACCTTATATGGTTAAAAATATAGATCATTAGGATTATATTAGTGATAGAAAGTATTTGGGATATGATATAATACAAGAAACACTAGAATAGATAATGCTCGTTCTAATGATCGCTTATAACTGAAAACATACAAAATAGTTATGGATAAAAAAAATTAACCCTTGCATTGAAGAACTATTCCATATATGTCAAAGTGTAATAATTGAAGAACTATTATTATAGTAAGAGAAAAACCACTTAAGAATCTGAAGATGTTATAAAAATAAATATTTTTGATTAATTTTGGACTGAGGTACATCAAGTTTAGATAACTAAACTTTTATTTAGGTGAAGAATGTAATATCATAAATATTTTAGTCTAAAAGGAAATCCTAAGGATGTCTAGCATATAAATATCCTCTCTCCAAATCACATGAGAGGAGGAACTAACATTTGAAAAGAGACAAAATATCTTCTTATGATCTATCTCCGTATCGTTTGAGGAGAGGAACCTGCATTGAAAGGAGATTAAATATGCTCTAAACGAGTCTATATATTATATGAGGAGAGAAATCAATCTTCATAAGAATTGTGTATCGGGATCTAAGAACAATAAAAAAAACGTACCTTCAACCATAAGTGATTTATCTTAGATAAACTTTGTTCTTAAATTTTATTGTATCATTAAGCATTTAGGTTATATAATCTTTTTTACATTTTGTTGATTATATATCATACAATCTTATTCAAAGAATTACAAGAGTCGAGGAAATTCTCTAAATAAATTATATTATTGATGAACTATGATTTATAATTTTTTTAAATATTGTTATTGTAATCTAAATTTTTATGTATAAATCACGAGTCTATGAGATATTGATGAATAGTTTATTATGTAATTGATCTCAAATTTAATGTATTTCAGTGTACAGTGAATTAATATTTACCCATTTATCAAAAGATAGAGAGTTGAAATTCTCTTTCGATATACTTTTTATATAATATATCATAAAACTTATCAAAAATATAAACTAACCTAATTGATAAAAATTTGATAAATTATCGTAAGATTTTGAATTAAAAAAAACCTATATATCATATGTCTCACGTCAGTTTGATAGCCATAAGAATCGATGTACAACAATATGTAAAAAAAAAATAAAGAAATAAGAAAAGAGAACACAAAAACACTGTTGCAATGCGTCTGTCTGCGGCAGCAAGCAAGAGAGAGAGAGAGAGAGAGAGAGAGAGAGAGAGAGAACACTCTTGCAATGAGCCACAAGATTGCTCTGCATGGTAGAACGTCCCATTTCTGCCCCTTCAGTTCACCAGTATAATCTAGCATCAAGTTTTGGATGGGAATGGTGGAGCTGTCACGAAAGCGGTAGGTGAAATCATTCACATCCATGTTTGTAGTGTCGGTGTAGCTACACAGCTTGTTTGATCTCGTCTCTGGCATTGCAGCGAAGACCTCTCCGGTCCACAGGTTTAAGACGAGGTTGCCGTCTTCACCGAGCTTGAGTTCAGAAGATGAAGCATTGGCAACGGGTTTCTCCCTTTTTGGCCACCCACACGACCGTTTTCTCGGAGACTGGCGTAGGAGAAGCCCAGCTCGAATTTGCCACCGCTGGACACCATGGTCTGGTCTCCAGAAACAGATTGCCCTCCTAAGAGTGCGCCATATGCAACACAAACGTGGGCATTGGAGGGAATGAGAAGACAAAAAGCAGACGACCGGAGAGCCATGAGCCGAGCCATGCTTCTTCTTCTTCTTCTTGCAAACATGAACTCTGCAACACAGCTTATGCAAGTACCGGTGAGTAGCGGAATGCACTCGCTCTTCAATACGATTTTACTGATTAATATAGCTGGTCACTCGAGAGGGAATAAAAAGACAACCGTATCCAATACTTTGCAGGGTAAGTCATATTGCAACAGCCACATAAGCTACGTTGCAGAGTTCCATGTCTGCAAGAAGAAGACGAAGTGTGGCTTGGCTTATGACACGTTGGTTGCCTGCCTTTTTTCTTCCATTTCCCTTTTCGGCCCAGGTTTGTGTTGCATTTGACACTCTTGCGACGACAATCTCTTTATGGAGACCGGACGATGGTGGCCAAAAATGGTAAACTTGAGCTGGGCTTCTTCACCCCAAGTATTTGGTGTGAAGAAAACAATAGTTTGGGTAGCCAATAGGGCGAAACCTGTTGCCAATGCTCCAATTCTGAGCTCAAGCTGGCCCAAGATGTCAACCTTGTCCTCCTCACAGGCTTGAAGAACAAAGTCTGGAACTTCCTTACTTCGAACTCCAATGCCGTAGTGCTTCTTAACGATGGCAATGTTATTTTGAAAGATAATTTGAATTCTAACATATGTTAGTTTGGCAAGTCCCATAGTCCCACATCGGGAAAATCAGACTTGTTGTCTCGTCTTAGAACTATAAATAAGGGCCTGAGCTTTGATGTTAGACACACCACAAGAAGTACCACAGACACCACAATAAGTACCACAGGCAGCACAAGAGGCACCACAAGAAAACCTGTTTACGGTTTGGGTTTTTTCTTGTTTAGTAAGCTGAAGGTGTTTTATGGCCTAGGAACATCTTCCTAAGGCATTTTGTAAGTGTCCCTCTTTTATAGTAGTAATTTGCTCCTCTTTCTTCCGTGGATGTAGGTCAAAGTCAATTGACCGAACCACGTATATCTGGTGTTCTGGTGTTTTGTTTGTTCTTGTCACTTTTATCTTTTCCGCTTTATTGTCTTTGTTGTGTTGCCAAAATTACCTTGTGGTAAATATCCTGGGGCTAGTTCTAACAACATATACTAGCAAAGCTTTGATCATCCTATATGTACGCTATTGGCTCCTTAGAGCAATGCTGGGATACGAGAAGCTTCAGGAGCAGATCCTTCGTTTACATTCAAGATCGATCCAGATGGCATTGCATGCCCGGTTCTACTTACTGAAAGATCAGCCGACATCGGTACTATACCACCGGGGTTTGGATTAGAGTGGAGATCGAACAACCTGTGTTAACTATGGCAACACTGATGTGAATGATTCCACCATCCAGAACTTCATGCTAGATTTTACTAGTGAACTGAAGCGGCAGAAACTGGACAATGTTACGGAAGAGATGGTTTCAATAGCTGCAACGACTTCAGCTCTCAGGGAGTTCATATCAGGGGGTGTGTGAGGAGAAACCTCTATGGCGTGGAAAAATGGATTGATTCCTCATGCTATCCAACACGTCGTTCTCGTGAACGCCATGCGCTTCTCAGCGATCGGCAACCGAGAAGAGTGTCGAATTGCCTGAACGAGGAATTGTTCTTCTACTGCTTATGCTTTACCACTCAAACTGTTAGATTTGGCTGGGATGCCTTGTCGACCTCAAATCTTTGGGTTTAAGCAAGGAATAACGATCAGGAGCTATTTATATTCGCTCGGAAGTTCTTTCACAAAATAATTAATGATCAGAAGAATAGAAAGACGATAGTTCAGCCAGCTATTTATATTTAAATTTGTATAATACCATATATCAGTTTTAAAGCCAGATAGATATTAGAGCAATCTAATAATGGATTATTAAAAAAATATAAAAAAAAGATATCTATAAGGATGAAAGATTATATGCTCACATATAAGAGATCATATTAGCTTGAAGTGATCAGATATTTAGATATTAATTTTGTAAATTACCTCGATGAAAGTCAACTTGATTTGTATTCATATTAGTTGGAGGGATAATTTCTTAAAAAAATATAAAATAATTTTTTATTACATCATCAATAATGAAAGTTAAATTTATGATATGCTTTGAGGCCATAAATCAAGATTTATAGTAGTGAAATAAATAAAAATATTTTATGATATTATCATAATATTTTTTAAAAATAATAAATATTATAGTGATTGTAAGCACATTGAGATAAAGTATTTGATGGTTGGAGATAGAGTCTAGAAACAACAAGTGTTAATTGAAAGATTAAGCACCTGTTGATTAATTTGCTAAAGTTTTATAATCTAAAATATTTAAAAAATATATTCTAAAATTCGTTAAAGCTTTATTGGATGGTTATTTACATCTAAATTATATTTTTTCTTCTAAAATTAAGTTAAAAAATTGGAAGTGTTAAAAACTATTATGTAGAAAAAATTAAGAAGTTATGGCTTTTATTCATTTTTTTAAAATGTAAAATATTCATGCACGATAATCTTGATTGCATTATGATAACTTCTAACAATAAGGTTAAAAAGTTTAATACTATTTGAATCTAATAGCTTGATGTAGTGGGAATAGTAAATAGTAGAAAGCATTTTTTTATTCTTTTTTACAAATATCAATAATTAATATTTTTATTGTATAACGAGTCTTTCTCAATTGTATTTAGATCAATTCAATACTTTTTTTTTTCTCACAAAAGATATTTGTAATTTAAATCTTCCATTTGCACCGACCCATTTATCGCCTTTCTTCCATAGGTACCAAAGAAACAAAGAAATTCATGCTATGAGCAATCTACTAGAATAAACTATTTCTTTATTTAATTAAGCATTGTACAACATCCTCAATCAACGTAACATAGCAGAATTAAAACACTATCACGCTACAGCAGAGCATATAAGGCGTGTTACGTTAGTACAACATTATTCATAATGCGTAGGACACCAAGTTTTACTACCAGTATGTATTCTAGGTGGTGGTGGTGGTGTAGTTATCCTCAGCCGACTCATCATCCACAAGCTTCTTTAGCAAGGAAGGGATGGGCGGTATGCTGACGTCTAATACTCCCTCCAGTTGCTGAACCACTTCTCCCATGCTCGGCCTACTGCACTCCAAATCCTGAATGCACCAACATGCAATCCTACACACTCGACTCAGCTCCTCCTCGTCCACCTTCCATTTCAACCTCGGATCCAGCAAGCAGAGAGTGTCGCCTTCTTGCAATTTGATTGCAGCCCAAAGAGGGAAGTAAAACCGATTCCATTCTTCGCGCGTCTCCGTGTTTCGACTTCCCGAGACGATCTCATGCAGCATTAGCCCGAAGCTGTAAACGTCCGCTTTGGGAGTGATGGCGGATCCTGTGATCCATTCCGGGGCGAGATAGCCGATGGTCCCCCTCACCGTCGTCAGCACCCGGCTGAACTCGCGGCCCAGCAGCTTTGCCATGCCGAAGTCGGCGATCTTTGGACACATATCCATGTCGAGAAGTATGTTCTCCGGCTTGATGTCGCAGTGCATGATGCATTCCCTGCACTTCTCGTGAAGATACGCTAAGCCTCTTGAGATCCCCAGCGCGATCCGGTACCTTTTCTTCCAGTCCAAAGCTTCGCGGCCATCGGCGAACAGAACGGAATCCAATGAGCCCATCGGCATGTAGTCGTAGACGAGCAGCCTCTTGTCACCTTCGCAGCAGAAGCCACGGAGACGGACCAGATTGACATGGTGAATCGTCCCGATGGTGCTCACTTCCATCCTGAACTGCTTCTCCCCCTGCCTTATGCTCTCCAGTCTCTTCACCGCTATGGCGCCCGAGTCCGGCAGCTCTCCCTTGAACACCGACCCGAAGCTTCCTCGCCCGAGTTTCTCGGAGAAGCCCTTGGTGGCTTTTTTTATGACCTTATAGTCGAATGCAATTAGAGGGCCATGAACGCCTCCTGAACCTCCGACGGTTGCCCCTTTGCGGTATCTCGAGGCCAAAAGCAAGACGACGACAGCGATAGCAGCAACACCTGACACTGCACCGACGAAAATCGTCGCCGTTTTTTTCCTGTTCTTATGATCATTATCCGCCAATTCTGAAGCGTCAACACGAACATAAACAGCTCCTGGTTCTGCTCCGTTGCTCGAACCCAACGATTTGAGGTTGAGAAGGTCGCCCTGCCAAATCGAACACTCGGAGTGATAAGCATAAGCAATACACGAACAATTCCGCAAGCAAGCAGTTCGACACTCTTCTCGACCGCCGATGGTTGACATGCGCACAGGGTTGGCGGGCGGCTGCGTGTTGGGTAACTCGAGGAATCTATCTCTTTCCCCACAGCGTAGAGGGGTTCTTCGGACGCACCCTCCGGTGTGATCTCCCAGTGCCCATTCATTCGAAGACCGTGGGTTGAATTCCTGCAAACACTGACAGGGAGCGGAGGTGAAGTTGTTGCAGCTTCCGAAAGGCCCACAGCGACCATCCACATCACATGGATCCCTCGGAAGCGAGAAGAACTGCAACATCACTTTGTCGTCATTATCCCATCTCTGCCTCCTCAATTCACCAGTGAAATCCAGCATTATGTAGTGTGTGGCGGCGCTGTCACGGACGCGGTAGCTGAACTCGTTCACATTCGTGTTGGAAACTTGGCTGAAGTCGACGAAGTGGTTCGATTTTATCTCTGGGATGCCACTAAACGTGTCTCCAGTCCAAAGCCCGGAGGCCCAGTAGCGATGTCTCCGATCTCTCAAAAGGTTCAACTGGTCGCTGCCATTCGGATCCAACTCCATAGTAAACATTCCCGGTGAAGGGTCTTCTGGGTTCCTCCACGAAGTGAGGAACCAATCTTGTCCTGTCAACTTGTTGTATCCGAGCTTTGCTCCAGGGAGCCATGCGTTGGTAGGATGATCAAAGCTCTGCCACAAGGTGCCAGAACTTATATTATCTTTAAGAACGAGATTACCATCATCAAGAAGCACTGCGACAGTGGAGTTGGAAGCAAGGGAGCTCGAGGAATTGGATGACCAAATCTGGTTCTTCGAGTCTTTGAGGCGGAGGACAAGGTTGCCATCTTCGGCGAGCGTGAGCTCTGAAGATGAAGCACTGACAACAGGTTTCTCCCTGTTGGCTACCCAAACTACTGGTTGCTTGGACACCTTGTACCAGATGCCTATGTAGTACTTGGAAGAGTTACCTGGGGCGAAGAAACCCAGCTCGACCTTGCCACCTCTGGACACCATGGTCTGACCTCCAGAGAGAGACTGGCCTCGAAAGAGGCTGTCATCTGCAACACCAGTATGGGCGCTGAAGGTATAGAGAAGAAAGAATTCAGACAAGCAGAGAGCAAGAAGCTGAGCCATTTGTCTTCTCCTAGCAGACATGGTGGAGCTCTACAACAACAGGGTAACCAGTTGACCTTAAACGTTTGATACGTTGGGATGGAGGAGCAACAGAAAAAAAAAAAAATAAAAAAAACTATGATCTAACTAAAAGATAAAATTTTAATTAAAAAATTAAAATAGGATTAAACAATAGATAAGACTAAGAATACTTACAAAATAATCTCATGTGCACGCTATCGTACCTCATAAACTATGATCCTATTTATAGGATCTAATGTTAACTATTTCACCTACTCATATCACTCATTATTAAATTTGATATAAAAATTATCTCATAATTTTTTAAATCAAAGATTATCTATAACTATTTAAAACATAATAATTATCTAGATAAAATCAATTCTCAATATCTTCTTTAACATTTATTTCATTCTATGGGTGATATCTTTATGCTCAAATTTATTTTCTTGGTTATTCATCAATGAATTTAGTTAGATGTCTTGAGTTCTCTAGCTAAAGTTTACATAGCCTTTTAGCCAAATAAAAAAATGAACGAGTGTCAGGTATTATTATTAGTAACACAATAAGAAGATGCATGAAGATTCTTTTAACATTCTAAGTTATGAATTAACTTGTTGTTATGATAAATAACTTTTTTAGCCGTGCCCTCGGGGCCGATGCGGCTCGTTCAGGGGTCCGAATTACGGGGATCTTGCGTGGCGTGCCTCGGGTCCTTCTGGTGGCCGACCGCGGTGATCTGGATGTCCCGTCAGGGGAGAGCTCTGCCACAGCGTCGGGGAAGAGGCAACCTCGTCTCGCACCTGCCCACTGGTCGGGTCGGAGGCTCGACCCGACCCCTCCGACGATCAAGTTAGCGATGTGGAGAGGGTGGTGGAAGAGGGAGTGCTTCTGTGTGAGTTGTGTCCCCTCCCCCCTCTGTTCGTTTAGAACTCTGGGGTATTTATAGATGAGTTTGATGTTACCTGATGTGGTTGCTTGCAGGGGCAGGACAGTACCTCTCGTGGCATCTGACATTGCCACTGGGGTTGCGTGGAGAACCGGGCTACCGTAGGGTATGGGCACGCCTCGATCGATGTGCTCCTTTGCCTCGGTCGAGCGCACGGAGTCAAATGCTGAGGTTGTTGGCTGAGAGCTGATGACGTTGGCGCACATCAAGTCGGCATTAATGCTTGCTTCCTCGGGCAGTGCGTCCACCTGGCATGGCTGACGTCGTGGCATCTGTTGCCATTTTTACCCTTATCACTTGTTATGTAAAAAGTAATTATGTTAATATCGGACATGAACAGCTGAAACTATCTTAGCAGTTCTTACACCAAGAGAATTAGTTAGACATCACCCGTTCATAGTAATGAGAGAGATGCGAAGCATTGAATAGGATGATATTCATATGAAAGTTAGATCTCCTCCCAATGCCACGATTGGGTTCTGCAACTATCTTCTTCGATATACATAATATCTTGAGAAATAATTAACTAAGTCAATCTAATATGTTGTGTGTCATCATAAATGAACTAGTCATATGATTGATGGGACTTGTGTCCATCTTATTGGATATATATATATAACATCTTGACCAAGTCAATCTAACATGTTATATATCTTCATATTTATGAGCTGATCACATGATTGATGGAACTTGTATCCGTCCTCTTATATACATATATATATATATATATATATATATATAATCTTGAGAAATGATAGATCAAGTCAATCTAATATGTCGTAAATCTTTAATGTCTTTGGTCACATGATTAATAGGGACCTATGTCTAGGTTCATAAGCATATAGAGTATCTTGAGAAATGATTGACCAAGTCAATCTAATATATTATAAATTTTGAAAAATATCTTTATATTAATGAACTGATTACATGACTAATGGGGACTTGTATCCACCATCTTTCTTGAGAAATAATTGACCAAGTCAATCTAATATATTATAGATCTTTAAAGTTATTTTCATATTTATGAATTAATCACATGATTGATGGAGATATACACCTACCTTACTAGATATATATAGTATCTTGAGAAATGATTGACAAAGTCAATTTAATATATTAATATATCATACATATATAACAAATAATTAAAAAAAAAACTTTAAAGCATTTAAAAGAATATTGATATCTGCCTATATTCTTACTATACCACGAAGACTTTATTATATATTATATAGTGATGGTTCAAGGGTATGATTAAATATGGGTAAATGTAACATGGTAAGATTTCGTCTAATGCTTATAAATTGAGTAGAATTATCCTACCCATCATCTGGATTAGAGCAGTAATTTTTATTTAAAAATTTGGAGCATTAGCTATATGGTAATAATAACATAATCACCGACTGATTGTAAGAGCAAAGTATAATTTCAGTTAGAAGAACTTGAATTTGAGAAAAAAAAGAGATTGACTAAAACGACCGGAAGATTATGATATGATCATAAAGCATCGTCCTAAAAAAGAAAATTAAGTTCTTAATAAACTTAGCTAAAAAAGTTCAACTAATCTAGTACAAATAATAGCCACTTACGAAACATATCTTAGAAGATTCAAGAAAGTTAGATACCAGAGTACGTTGGCAAGAACCAAAGTTCTTATAACTAATATGATTATTTAGCCTCCTTCTATTGAAACAATAAAAAAATGCTCAATCACATGATTTCCAGATGAAAAGGATTTGAAATGATAGACATCAAATTTCATGACGATTGTTCCTTTAGATTTAGTAATATAATTTATATTTAAAATTAAAATATAATTTATATTTAAAATTAAAAAAATCATGAATGAAACTGATAATATAGGATATCCAATACATGATGGTACTAAAATGTACAAAGATCTCTTAGAAAATTAGTGTGTTATATACCCATCCATATGATGGATACAGCTGATCTAATAGCTGCTCGTGTAGAGACACTAGGGATACAATACAAGTGCTCATTGGGAAATGAGTTCACTGATTGATCCGCTTACGGAATGCTGGATGGTTGATGATGCCTTATTGTCATACAACGATTCTGTGGTCCTAGTGGTATATCTAGTCCTTAGACTTGAGACACTAAGGATGTCTTGTATGAGTTCTCCACTCTTTGATACTGGATTTATAGGTTTGGATGTCCTAGATCTAGCACAAGCGGTCTTCGGGAGTAGTAGTCAACCTTACGAGGGCTATTGAGTGTTGATAGATGATCATCCACTCTCGGTGTCATGAGAGGAATGTCTCATGTGTTCTTGCTCAGACAAATCCCTAGCCAGGGTCATTCGAATTGAGAGAGAAAAAGTTCTCTGGGAGAATCCGATTAGAGCGAGACTCGAGTAGAAACCGTATGTGTTTGATAGCACCATGCCCGGTATCCGGTCTTTGGGATATTACATGGATGAGGGACTATAAATACATGATAATTGAGGACAGACAGATCCAATGGATTGGATTCCTCTGTATCGTTTGGGGACTACGACATAGTGGCCTAGTACATCCGTAGTCGATGAGTCAAGTGAATTATTATGGAGATAATAATTCATTGAGCCAGAAGGAGTTCTGATAAATATGACTCACGGCCAGCTCGATATTGGACCTAGAGGGTCACACACATATGGTAGGCATTGCGATTAGTAGAGGTTCAGATATGAGATATCTGCTTGAGCCCCTATCTTATTGGATATCTAATAAACCCCTAAAATTATTGGATCCTATGGATGAGATCCAATAAGCACTCATGAGAGATTATTGGATAGAGATCTACTAATCTAAAAGGCTTGGGTAGTTGGATGAAGATCCAATACCCAATAGGGAAGGATCCATTAGGGTTAAGTTGATAGGGGACCTCTATAAATAGGAGGGAATCAATAGTTCATAGGCTAGAGCATTTGCTTGCCTCTCATATTCTCCTCCCCCTCTCCACCTCGGAGTAGACTTGGAGTTTTGAGGAGTGTCGTCGTAGCCTTGCTGTGTGGATCACTACTAGAGATGAGGGCACTTGATCTCCTTCACACTCTCCTAGATATCTGTAGGGATTCAGGGTTTTTACATATGATGTAGCCCCCAAGGATTTCCCAATAGACATTGATGATGTACAACTGCTATGACTAGTATTAATAGTTGGACTTAATATAGTATTATTATGTTTATTTGACTTATTGGCTTGTTTTAAAATTCATGACCATGTATAAAATACTTTTCAAAATTCTTTGAAATCCAATTAGGTAAAATTATTTTTTAAACAAATTTTATTTTATTTATTTTGATTTTAAATATCTTTTTTATATCTTCTCATGAGGAAGTCAAGAATGTTAGATTTTGTGATCCTTTATAATTGGATAAGATATATATAATATAACTAATTAGATTCTGATGACATATATTGGCTAATAGAAAAGAAGTTTACTTAAAATATGATTCCTTAGGAGATAACCTTGATAGTAGGAACTCTCCTAATTATTTATCCTGCTCTCGTCTATATATAAACGGGACCTCTAAGAACTAAAGATAATAAGAAGAAAAAGAGAGGTTATTATAGTTGAGGGATTACAGTCTCCCTCAACTTTCTCCCTAACCATCAATTTAGGTGGTCCTATGAAATGCTAGAAAGAAAGAAGAAGGATCTAGTTCTTTACAGATTAATAGTTATCTTGGATATAAAAACAATGCCCTTATAAATCAAAATAGAGATATCTTTTCAGATGACATAAAAAAATACGTATCGTAAAACTAGATCTAATTATTTAATTTCAATCCTAACATAAAAAAATATTTTTATATTTAATATAATATATTGCAGATTTTATGTTTACAATACTGTATATTTTATGCTTATAGTTTGCATTCCGAGTGTCACAGGTCGAACATGCGAGAAGTTGTCGAGCAACAAGAGGGACGAGGGAGTATTAGGTGTCAGCTTACTACCCATTCCTGGGTTACTTAGAAAGCTATTTGTCAATGATGTCTTGGTTGAGGAATAGAGAACTTCAGCACCATCTCGTATGGTAAAACGTACTTGGACGTGTGTAATAGACTTTGTTGGTAATTGTTGGTGAATGCCTCTGATGATGAATGACGTTGTACCAGTGGAACCTTCCTGAGTTGCGCTTATGGATTCCTATTTCAGATTAAATATGCTTAATTGACTTGTCTTCCACGAAATCAATCCAACTATAGCATTATCAAATAGTCGTGCGGTATCATTACGTGTCTGTCCGCAAAGGTTAGCCTCCCCGAAACCTCCCATAGTCTCTTAGGACATACAAAAAAGAAAACGGGCTAGAGAAAACAATCATATAAGTTGAAGGGGTAACTTTTTTTAAAAATATAAAGTAATTATTTATTGTATTATCAATAATGAAAGCTGAATTTGTGATATATTTTGAGACCACAAATCAAGATTTATGATAATGAAATTTAATCTTAGGACTTAGTGTGGTTGACTCAATTGTCATGCCACTGAAGATGTTTTGTGATAATACCGTAATATTTTTTCTTTAAAAATGATAAGTATTCTAGTGATTCTAAGCATATCGAGATAAAGTATTTGGTGGTTAGAGAAAGAGTTTAAATAAGTGTCAATTGAGAATCTGACCACCACCATGAAAATTGTTGATTAGTTTACTAAAGCTTTACAATCTAAAATATGTAAAGAAGATGTTCTTAAAAGATATGATGTTGCATGTTAATGTAAATATTATTATTGATATTTTTTTCTTACTTAATTAAAGTTATATATTTCTGTTATCTTATATTCATGTATGTTTGTGCATATTATATTATAGTTGAATATAATAATATGATTATCTTGATAAAATAAATTATAATTATCATTATTGACTATATTAGAAAAGGTTAACAATGTTGTATTATATAGAAATGAGTATGACA
Organism: Musa acuminata AAA Group; assembly: GCF_036884655.1. Taxonomy (NCBI): domain Eukaryota; kingdom Viridiplantae; phylum Streptophyta; class Magnoliopsida; order Zingiberales; family Musaceae; genus Musa; species Musa acuminata. The sequence continues at coordinate 9,187,566 of NC_088338.1, read as the reverse complement.
TTGATGACATATAATCGTTATGATTCATATTGATAGTTGAAGTTATTATAGTATTATTATATTTATTAGATTTATTAACTTATTTTTAAAATTTATGGTCATATATAAAATGCTTTTTGAAATTTTTAGAATCTAATTAGATATATAGACATGATCTCATAGTAACTAAACTAAGTGATGATGTGATAACGTGATGAGGGACATGGACGAGATATGGATACATGATAATTATTGAAAGATTACGATTATTCTCTCTTCCTCTTTTGTTTTTAATCTAGCAATCTAAGTAATTCTGTGAAAGGATAATAAGAAAAGATAAGTAGCGTCTAGTTCTGTATCTCTATATATCTGATAAAGTACTTTTCAAATAACGTCGTAACGTATATATCATAAATCTGATGTATTATTATTTAATCTTAAACTTAACATTAGAATTTTTTCATATCATATTTTATGCTTAGAGTTATGCATTCTGGATGTGGAGTGTCGCAGGCCGAGCATGGCAGCAAAGCATGGGAGAAGTTGTCGAGCAACACGAAGGAGGGAGTATTAGGTGTCAGCTTACCACCCATACCTGGGTTACTTAGAAAGCTATTTGCCGATGATGGCTTGGTCGAGGAATAGAACTTTGGCTCCATCTCGTACAGTAAAACGCACTTGGACGTGTGTAAGAAACCATGTATGCTTGTTGTTGGTGAATGCCTGAATGATGTTGTACCAGCGGAACCTGCCCTAGTTGTAAGGAACACGTATTCCTATTTCAGATTAAATATGCTTAAGTGACTTCTCTTCCACGAAATCAATCCAACTATGGCATTATCAAATTGCGGATTTACTCGCCGTCGTGTGGAGTTTCGTTCTTGTGTTGATCTATGCCATCGTTTGGATGCTTCATAAACTCAGTCGCTTCGGATTATGTTTCACGAAGAGCAGCGAAACAGCAATGTATGACGTTTTGTGTATTATCAAACTAGCCTTCCTTGATTATAATTTTTTTTCTCATTTATTGGATGGTTGTTTATGTCTAAATTATGTTTTTTCATCTAAAATTAAGTTAAAAAATTGGAAGAGTTTAAAACTATTCTCTGGAAAAATTTAAGAAGTTGTGACTTTTATTCATTTTTTTAAAATGTAAAATATCCATGCGTGATAATCTTGATTGCATTATGATAATACTAACAACATGATGTAAAATTTCATAATAATTTAAATAATGGTATGCTTTATGGATGAAATTATTTTTTTTAACGTGTTATAATTATTCATTTTTCATATCACTCGCAATTCAAAATTTTCTACTTGGATTGGTTGGGGTTTGATTAAGATGCCATACCTGCATCTATCTATATTAATATGATAAGGTTAAAAAGTTTAATCATCATGACTATTTGAATCTAATAGCTTGATATAGTGGGAATAATAAATAGTAGAAAGCATTTTTTATTATTTTTGCAAATATCAATAATTATTATTTTTATTGGATAACGAGCCTTTCTCAATTGTATTTAGATCAATTCAATGCTTTTTTTTTTTTTCTCACAAAAGATATTTGTAATTTAAATCTTCCATTTGCACAGACCCATTTATCCCCTTTCTTCTATAGGTATCAAAGAAATAGAGCAATCTACTAGAATAAACTATTTCTTTATTTAATTAAGCTGTGCTCAACTTCTTCAATCAACGCGACATAGTAGAATTAAAACACTATCACGCTACAGCAGAGCATATAAGGCGTGTTACGTTAGTACAACATTATTCATAATGCGTAGGACACCAAGTTTTACTACCATTATGTATTCTAGGTGGTGGTGTAGTAGTAGTTATCCTCAGACGACTCATCATCCACAAGCTTCTTTAGCAAGGCAGGGATGGGCGGTATGCTGACGTCTAATACTCCCTCCAGTTGCTGAACCACTTCTCCCATGCTCGGCCTACTGCACTCCAAATCCTGAATGCACCAACATGCAATCCTACACACTCGACTCAGCTCCTCCTCGTCCACCTTCCATTTCAACCTCGGATCCAGCAAGCAGAGAGTGTCGCCTTCTTGCAATTTGATTGCAGCCCAAAGAGGGAAGTAAAACCGATTCCATTCTTCGCGCGTCTCCGTGTTTCGACTTCCCGAGACGATCTCATGCAGCATTAGCCCGAAGCTGTAAACGTCCGCTTTGGGAGTGATGGCGGATCCTGTGATCCATTCCGGGGCGAGATAGCCGATGGTCCCCCTCACCGTCGTCAGCACCCGGCTGAACTCGCGGCCCAGCAGCTTTGCCATGCCGAAGTCGGCGATCTTTGGACACATATCCATGTCGAGAAGTATGTTCTCCGGCTTGATGTCGCAGTGCATGATGCATTCCCTGCACTTCTCGTGAAGATACGCTAAGCCTCTTGAGATCCCCAGCGCGATCCGGTACCTTTTCTTCCAGTCCAAAGCTTCGCGGCCATCGGCGAACAGAACGGAATCCAATGAGCCCATCGGCATGTAGTCGTAGACGAGCAGCCTCTTGTCACCTTCGCAGCAGAAGCCACGGAGACGGACCAGATTGACATGGTGAATCGTCCCGATGGTGCTCACTTCCATCCTGAACTGCTTCTCCCCCTGCCTTATGCTCTCCAGTCTCTTCACCGCTATGGCGCCCGAGTCCGGCAGCTCTCCCTTGAACACCGACCCGAAGCTTCCTCGCCCGAGTTTCTCGGAGAAGCCCTTGGTGGCTTTTTTTATGACCTTATAGTCGAATGCAATTAGAGGGCCATGAACGCCTCCTGAACCTCCGACGGTTGCCCCTTTGCGGTATCTCGAGGCCAAAAGCAAGACGACGACAGCGATAGCAGCAACACCTGACACTGCACCGACGAAAATCGTCGCCGTTTTTTTCCTGTTCTTATGATCATTATCCGCCAATTCTGAAGCGTCAACACGAACATAAACAGCTCCTGGTTCTGCTCCGTTGCTCGAACCCAACGATTTGAGGTTGAGAAGGTCGCCCTGCCAAATCGAACACTCGGAGTGATAAGCATAAGCAATACACGAACAATTCCGCAAGCAAGCAGTTCGACACTCTTCTCGACCGCCGATGGTTGACATGCGCACAGGGTTGGCGGGCGGCTGCGTGTTGGGTAACTCGAGGAATCTATCTCTTTCCCCACAGCGTAGAGGGGTTCTTCGGACGCACCCTCCGGTGTGATCTCCCAGTGCCCATTCATTCGAAGACCGTGGGTTGAATTCCTGCAAACACTGACAGGGAGCGGAGGTGAAGTTGTTGCAGCTTCCGAAAGGCCCACAGCGACCATCCACATCACATGGATCCCTCGGAAGCGAGAAGAACTGCAACATCACTTTGTCGTCATTATCCCATCTCTGCCTCCTCAATTCACCAGTGAAATCCAGCATTATGTAGTGTGTGGCGGCGCTGTCACGGACGCGGTAGCTGAACTCGTTCACATTCGTGTTGGAAACTTGGCTGAAGTCGACGAAGTGGTTCGATTTTATCTCTGGGATGCCACTAAACGTGTCTCCAGTCCAAAGCCCGGAGGCCCAGTAGCGATGTCTCCGATCTCTCAAAAGGTTCAACTGGTCGCTGCCATTCGGATCCAACTCCATAGTAAACATTCCCGGTGAAGGGTCTTCTGGGTTCCTCCACGAAGTGAGGAACCAATCTTGTCCTGTCAACTTGTTGTATCCGAGCTTTGCTCCAGGGAGCCATGCGTTGGTAGGATGATCAAAGCTCTGCCACAAGGTGCCAGAACTTATATTATCTTTAAGAACGAGATTACCATCATCAAGAAGCACTGCGACAGTGGAGTTGGAAGCAAGGGAGCTCGAGGAATTGGATGACCAAATCTGGTTCTTCGAGTCTTTGAGGCGGAGGACAAGGTTGCCATCTTCGGCGAGCGTGAGCTCTGAAGATGAAGCACTGACAACAGGTTTCTCCCTGTTGGCTACCCAAACTACTGGTTGCTTGGACACCTTGTACCAGATGCCTATGTAGTACTTGGAAGAGTTACCTGGGGCGAAGAAACCCAGCTCGACCTTGCCACCTCTGGACACCATGGTCTGACCTCCAGAGAGAGACTGGCCTCGAAAGAGGCTGTCATCTGCAACACCAGTATGGGCGCTGAAGGTATAGAGAAGAAAGAATTCAGACAAGCAGAGAGCAAGAAGCTGAGCCATTTGTCTTCTCCTAGCAGACATGGTGGAGCTCTACAACAACAGGGTAACCAGTTGACCTTAAACGTTTGATACGTTGGGATGGAGGAGCAACAGAAAAAAAAAAAAATAAAAAAAACTATGATCTAACTAAAAGATAAAATTTTAATTAAAAAATTAAAATAGGATTAAACAATAGATAAGACTAAGAATACTTACAAAATAATCTCATGTGCACGCTATCGTACCTCATAAACTATGATCCTATTTATAGGATCTAATGTTAACTATTTCACCTACTCATATCACTCATTATTAAATTTGATATAAAAATTATCTCATAATTTTTTAAATCAAAGATTATCTATAACTATTTAAAACATAATAATTATCTAGATAAAATCAATTCTCAATATCTTCTTTAACATTTATTTCATTCTATGGGTGATATCTTTATGCTCAAATTTATTTTCTTGGTTATTCATCAATGAATTTAGTTAGATGTCTTGAGTTCTCTAGCTAAAGTTTACATAGCCTTTTAGCCAAATAAAAAAATGAACGAGTGTCAGGTATTATTATTAGTAACACAATAAGAAGATGCATGAAGATTCTTTTAACATTCTAAGTTATGAATTAACTTGTTGTTATGATAAATAACTTTTTTAGCCGTGCCCTCGGGGCCGATGCGGCTCGTTCAGGGGTCCGAATTACGGGGATCTTGCGTGGCGTGCCTCGGGTCCTTCTGGTGGCCGACCGCGGTGATCTGGATGTCCCGTCAGGGGAGAGCTCTGCCACAGCGTCGGGGAAGAGGCAACCTCGTCTCGCACCTGCCCACTGGTCGGGTCGGAGGCTCGACCCGACCCCTCCGACGATCAAGTTAGCGATGTGGAGAGGGTGGTGGAAGAGGGAGTGCTTCTGTGTGAGTTGTGTCCCCTCCCCCCTCTGTTCGTTTAGAACTCTGGGGTATTTATAGATGAGTTTGATGTTACCTGATGTGGTTGCTTGCAGGGGCAGGACAGTACCTCTCGTGGCATCTGACATTGCCACTGGGGTTGCGTGGAGAACCGGGCTACCGTAGGGTATGGGCACGCCTCGATCGATGTGCTCCTTTGCCTCGGTCGAGCGCACGGAGTCAAATGCTGAGGTTGTTGGCTGAGAGCTGATGACGTTGGCGCACATCAAGTCGGCATTAATGCTTGCTTCCTCGGGCAGTGCGTCCACCTGGCATGGCTGACGTCGTGGCATCTGTTGCCATTTTTACCCTTATCACTTGTTATGTAAAAAGTAATTATGTTAATATCGGACATGAACAGCTGAAACTATCTTAGCAGTTCTTACACCAAGAGAATTAGTTAGACATCACCCGTTCATAGTAATGAGAGAGATGCGAAGCATTGAATAGGATGATATTCATATGAAAGTTAGATCTCCTCCCAATGCCACGATTGGGTTCTGCAACTATCTTCTTCGATATACATAATATCTTGAGAAATAATTAACTAAGTCAATCTAATATGTTGTGTGTCATCATAAATGAACTAGTCATATGATTGATGGGACTTGTGTCCATCTTATTGGATATATATATATAACATCTTGACCAAGTCAATCTAACATGTTATATATCTTCATATTTATGAGCTGATCACATGATTGATGGAACTTGTATCCGTCCTCTTATATACATATATATATATATATATATATATATAATCTTGAGAAATGATAGATCAAGTCAATCTAATATGTCGTAAATCTTTAATGTCTTTGGTCACATGATTAATAGGGACCTATGTCTAGGTTCATAAGCATATAGAGTATCTTGAGAAATGATTGACCAAGTCAATCTAATATATTATAAATTTTGAAAAATATCTTTATATTAATGAACTGATTACATGACTAATGGGGACTTGTATCCACCATCTTTCTTGAGAAATAATTGACCAAGTCAATCTAATATATTATAGATCTTTAAAGTTATTTTCATATTTATGAATTAATCACATGATTGATGGAGATATACACCTACCTTACTAGATATATATAGTATCTTGAGAAATGATTGACAAAGTCAATTTAATATATTAATATATCATACATATATAACAAATAATTAAAAAAAAAACTTTAAAGCATTTAAAAGAATATTGATATCTGCCTATATTCTTACTATACCACGAAGACTTTATTATATATTATATAGTGATGGTTCAAGGGTATGATTAAATATGGGTAAATGTAACATGGTAAGATTTCGTCTAATGCTTATAAATTGAGTAGAATTATCCTACCCATCATCTGGATTAGAGCAGTAATTTTTATTTAAAAATTTGGAGCATTAGCTATATGGTAATAATAACATAATCACCGACTGATTGTAAGAGCAAAGTATAATTTCAGTTAGAAGAACTTGAATTTGAGAAAAAAAAGAGATTGACTAAAACGACCGGAAGATTATGATATGATCATAAAGCATCGTCCTAAAAAAGAAAATTAAGTTCTTAATAAACTTAGCTAAAAAAGTTCAACTAATCTAGTACAAATAATAGCCACTTACGAAACATATCTTAGAAGATTCAAGAAAGTTAGATACCAGAGTACGTTGGCAAGAACCAAAGTTCTTATAACTAATATGATTATTTAGCCTCCTTCTATTGAAACAATAAAAAAATGCTCAATCACATGATTTCCAGATGAAAAGGATTTGAAATGATAGACATCAAATTTCATGACGATTGTTCCTTTAGATTTAGTAATATAATTTATATTTAAAATTAAAATATAATTTATATTTAAAATTAAAAAAATCATGAATGAAACTGATAATATAGGATATCCAATACATGATGGTACTAAAATGTACAAAGATCTCTTAGAAAATTAGTGTGTTATATACCCATCCATATGATGGATACAGCTGATCTAATAGCTGCTCGTGTAGAGACACTAGGGATACAATACAAGTGCTCATTGGGAAATGAGTTCACTGATTGATCCGCTTACGGAATGCTGGATGGTTGATGATGCCTTATTGTCATACAACGATTCTGTGGTCCTAGTGGTATATCTAGTCCTTAGACTTGAGACACTAAGGATGTCTTGTATGAGTTCTCCACTCTTTGATACTGGATTTATAGGTTTGGATGTCCTAGATCTAGCACAAGCGGTCTTCGGGAGTAGTAGTCAACCTTACGAGGGCTATTGAGTGTTGATAGATGATCATCCACTCTCGGTGTCATGAGAGGAATGTCTCATGTGTTCTTGCTCAGACAAATCCCTAGCCAGGGTCATTCGAATTGAGAGAGAAAAAGTTCTCTGGGAGAATCCGATTAGAGCGAGACTCGAGTAGAAACCGTATGTGTTTGATAGCACCATGCCCGGTATCCGGTCTTTGGGATATTACATGGATGAGGGACTATAAATACATGATAATTGAGGACAGACAGATCCAATGGATTGGATTCCTCTGTATCGTTTGGGGACTACGACATAGTGGCCTAGTACATCCGTAGTCGATGAGTCAAGTGAATTATTATGGAGATAATAATTCATTGAGCCAGAAGGAGTTCTGATAAATATGACTCACGGCCAGCTCGATATTGGACCTAGAGGGTCACACACATATGGTAGGCATTGCGATTAGTAGAGGTTCAGATATGAGATATCTGCTTGAGCCCCTATCTTATTGGATATCTAATAAACCCCTAAAATTATTGGATCCTATGGATGAGATCCAATAAGCACTCATGAGAGATTATTGGATAGAGATCTACTAATCTAAAAGGCTTGGGTAGTTGGATGAAGATCCAATACCCAATAGGGAAGGATCCATTAGGGTTAAGTTGATAGGGGACCTCTATAAATAGGAGGGAATCAATAGTTCATAGGCTAGAGCATTTGCTTGCCTCTCATATTCTCCTCCCCCTCTCCACCTCGGAGTAGACTTGGAGTTTTGAGGAGTGTCGTCGTAGCCTTGCTGTGTGGATCACTACTAGAGATGAGGGCACTTGATCTCCTTCACACTCTCCTAGATATCTGTAGGGATTCAGGGTTTTTACATATGATGTAGCCCCCAAGGATTTCCCAATAGACATTGATGATGTACAACTGCTATGACTAGTATTAATAGTTGGACTTAATATAGTATTATTATGTTTATTTGACTTATTGGCTTGTTTTAAAATTCATGACCATGTATAAAATACTTTTCAAAATTCTTTGAAATCCAATTAGGTAAAATTATTTTTTAAACAAATTTTATTTTATTTATTTTGATTTTAAATATCTTTTTTATATCTTCTCATGAGGAAGTCAAGAATGTTAGATTTTGTGATCCTTTATAATTGGATAAGATATATATAATATAACTAATTAGATTCTGATGACATATATTGGCTAATAGAAAAGAAGTTTACTTAAAATATGATTCCTTAGGAGATAACCTTGATAGTAGGAACTCTCCTAATTATTTATCCTGCTCTCGTCTATATATAAACGGGACCTCTAAGAACTAAAGATAATAAGAAGAAAAAGAGAGGTTATTATAGTTGAGGGATTACAGTCTCCCTCAACTTTCTCCCTAACCATCAATTTAGGTGGTCCTATGAAATGCTAGAAAGAAAGAAGAAGGATCTAGTTCTTTACAGATTAATAGTTATCTTGGATATAAAAACAATGCCCTTATAAATCAAAATAGAGATATCTTTTCAGATGACATAAAAAAATACGTATCGTAAAACTAGATCTAATTATTTAATTTCAATCCTAACATAAAAAAATATTTTTATATTTAATATAATATATTGCAGATTTTATGTTTACAATACTGTATATTTTATGCTTATAGTTTGCATTCCGAGTGTCACAGGTCGAACATGCGAGAAGTTGTCGAGCAACAAGAGGGACGAGGGAGTATTAGGTGTCAGCTTACTACCCATTCCTGGGTTACTTAGAAAGCTATTTGTCAATGATGTCTTGGTTGAGGAATAGAGAACTTCAGCACCATCTCGTATGGTAAAACGTACTTGGACGTGTGTAATAGACTTTGTTGGTAATTGTTGGTGAATGCCTCTGATGATGAATGACGTTGTACCAGTGGAACCTTCCTGAGTTGCGCTTATGGATTCCTATTTCAGATTAAATATGCTTAATTGACTTGTCTTCCACGAAATCAATCCAACTATAGCATTATCAAATAGTCGTGCGGTATCATTACGTGTCTGTCCGCAAAGGTTAGCCTCCCCGAAACCTCCCATAGTCTCTTAGGACATACAAAAAAGAAAACGGGCTAGAGAAAACAATCATATAAGTTGAAGGGGTAACTTTTTTTAAAAATATAAAGTAATTATTTATTGTATTATCAATAATGAAAGCTGAATTTGTGATATATTTTGAGACCACAAATCAAGATTTATGATAATGAAATTTAATCTTAGGACTTAGTGTGGTTGACTCAATTGTCATGCCACTGAAGATGTTTTGTGATAATACCGTAATATTTTTTCTTTAAAAATGATAAGTATTCTAGTGATTCTAAGCATATCGAGATAAAGTATTTGGTGGTTAGAGAAAGAGTTTAAATAAGTGTCAATTGAGAATCTGACCACCACCATGAAAATTGTTGATTAGTTTACTAAAGCTTTACAATCTAAAATATGTAAAGAAGATGTTCTTAAAAGATATGATGTTGCATGTTAATGTAAATATTATTATTGATATTTTTTTCTTACTTAATTAAAGTTATATATTTCTGTTATCTTATATTCATGTATGTTTGTGCATATTATATTATAGTTGAATATAATAATATGATTATCTTGATAAAATAAATTATAATTATCATTATTGACTATATTAGAAAAGGTTAACAATGTTGTATTATATAGAAATGAGTATGACATTGATGACATATAATCGTTATGATTCATATTGATAGTTGAAGTTATTATAGTATTATTATATTTATTAGATTTATTAACTTATTTTTAAAATTTATGGTCATATATAAAATGCTTTTTGAAATTTTTAGAATCTAATTAGATATATAGACATGATCTCATAGTAACTAAACTAAGTGATGATGTGATAACGTGATGAGGGACATGGACGAGATATGGATACATGATAATTATTGAAAGATTACGATTATTCTCTCTTCCTCTTTTGTTTTTAATCTAGCAATCTAAGTAATTCTGTGAAAGGATAATAAGAAAAGATAAGTAGCGTCTAGTTCTGTATCTCTATATATCTGATAAAGTACTTTTCAAATAACGTCGTAACGTATATATCATAAATCTGATGTATTATTATTTAATCTTAAACTTAACATTAGAATTTTTTCATATCATATTTTATGCTTAGAGTTATGCATTCTGGATGTGGAGTGTCGCAGGCCGAGCATGGCAGCAAAGCATGGGAGAAGTTGTCGAGCAACACGAAGGAGGGAGTATTAGGTGTCAGCTTACCACCCATACCTGGGTTACTTAGAAAGCTATTTGCCGATGATGGCTTGGTCGAGGAATAGAACTTTGGCTCCATCTCGTACAGTAAAACGCACTTGGACGTGTGTAAGAAACCATGTATGCTTGTTGTTGGTGAATGCCTGAATGATGTTGTACCAGCGGAACCTGCCCTAGTTGTAAGGAACACGTATTCCTATTTCAGATTAAATATGCTTAAGTGACTTCTCTTCCACGAAATCAATCCAACTATGGCATTATCAAATTGCGGATTTACTCGCCGTCGTGTGGAGTTTCGTTCTTGTGTTGATCTATGCCATCGTTTGGATGCTTCATAAACTCAGTCGCTTCGGATTATGTTTCACGAAGAGCAGCGAAACAGCAATGTATGACGTTTTGTGTATTATCAAACTAGCCTTCCTTGATTATAATTTTTTTTCTCATTTATTGGATGGTTGTTTATGTCTAAATTATGTTTTTTCATCTAAAATTAAGTTAAAAAATTGGAAGAGTTTAAAACTATTCTCTGGAAAAATTTAAGAAGTTGTGACTTTTATTCATTTTTTTAAAATGTAAAATATCCATGCGTGATAATCTTGATTGCATTATGATAATACTAACAACATGATGTAAAATTTCATAATAATTTAAATAATGGTATGCTTTATGGATGAAATTATTTTTTTTAACGTGTTATAATTATTCATTTTTCATATCACTCGCAATTCAAAATTTTCTACTTGGATTGGTTGGGGTTTGATTAAGATGCCATACCTGCATCTATCTATATTAATATGATAAGGTTAAAAAGTTTAATCATCATGACTATTTGAATCTAATAGCTTGATATAGTGGGAATAATAAATAGTAGAAAGCATTTTTTATTATTTTTGCAAATATCAATAATTATTATTTTTATTGGATAACGAGCCTTTCTCAATTGTATTTAGATCAATTCAATGCTTTTTTTTTTTTTCTCACAAAAGATATTTGTAATTTAAATCTTCCATTTGCACAGACCCATTTATCCCCTTTCTTCTATAGGTATCAAAGAAATAGAGCAATCTACTAGAATAAACTATTTCTTTATTTAATTAAGCTGTGCTCAACTTCTTCAATCAACGCGACATAGTAGAATTAAAACACTATCACGCTACAGCAGAGCATATAAGGCGTGTTACGTTAGTACAACATTATTCATAATGCGTAGGACACCAAGTTTTACTACCATTATGTATTCTAGGTGGTGGTGTAGTAGTAGTTATCCTCAGACGACTCATCATCCACAAGCTTCTTTAGCAAGGCAGGGATGGGCGGTATGCTGACGTCTAATACTCCCTCCAGTTGCTGAACCACTTCTCCCATGCTCGGCCTACTGCACTCCAAATCCTGAATGCACCAACATGCAATCCTACACACTCGACTCAGCTCCTCCTCGTCCGCCTTCCCCTTCAACCTCGGATCCAGCAAGCAGAGAGTGTCGCCTTCTTGCAATTTGATTGCAGCCCAAAGAGGGAAGTAAAACCGATTCCATTCTTCGCGCGTCTCCGTGTTTCGACTTCCCGAGACGATCTCATGCAGCATTAGCCCGAAGCTGTAAACGTCCGCTTTGGGAGTGATGGCGGATCCTGTGATCCATTCCGGGGCGAGATAGCCGATGGTCCCCCTCACCGTCGTCAGCACCCGGCTGAACTCGCGGCCCAGCAGCTTGGCCATGCCGAAGTCGGCGATCTTTGGACACATATCCATGTCGAGAAGTATGTTCTCCGGCTTGATGTCGCAGTGCATGATGCATTCCCTGCACCTCTCGTGAAGATACGCTAAGCCTCTTGCGATCCCCAGCGCGATCCGGTACCTTTTCTTCCAGTCCAAAGCTTCGCGGTCATCGGCGAACAGAACGGAATCCAATGAGCCCATAGGCATGTAGTCGTAGACGAGCAGCCTCTTGTCACCTTCGCAGCAGAAGCCACGGAGACGGACCAGATTGACATGGTGAATCGTCCCGATGGTGCTCACTTCCATCCTGAACTGCTTCTCCCCCTGCCTTATGCTCTCCAGTCTCTTCACCGCTATGGCGCCCGAGTCCGGTATCTCTCCCTTGAACACCGACCCGAAGCTTCCTCGCCCGAGTTTCTCGGAGAAGCCCCTGGTGGCTTTTCTTATGAGCTTGTAGTCGAATGTAATTATAGGACCTTGAACGCCTCCTGAAGCTCCGACGGTTGCCCCCTTGCGGTATCTCAAGGCCAAAAGCAAGACGACGACAGCGATAACAGCAACACCTGACACTGCACCGACGACAATCGTCGCCGTCTTTTTCCTGTCCTTGTGATAATTATCTGCCAATTCTGAAGCGTCAACACGAAGATAAATAGCTCCTGATTCTGCTCCGTTGCTCGAACCCAAAGATTTGAGGTTGAGAAGGTCGCCCTGCCAAATCGAACACTCGGATTGATAAGCATAAGCAGTACAAGAACAATTCCGCAAGCAAGCAGTTCGACACTCTTCTCGACCGCCGATGGTTGACATGCGCACGGGGTTGGCGGGGGGCTGCGTGTTGGGTAACTCGAGGAATCCATCTCTTTCCCCACAGCGTAGAGGAGTTCTTCGGACGCACCCTCCGGTGTAATCTCCCAGGGCCCATTCATTCGAAGACCGTGGGTTGAATCCCTGGAAACATTGACAGGGAGCGGTGGTGAAGTTGTTGCAGCTACCGAACGGCCCACAGCGACCATCCACATCACATGGATCCCTCGGAAGCGAGAAGAACTGCAACATCACTTTGGCGTCATTATCCCATCTCTGCCTCCTCAGTTCACCGGTGAAATCTATCAGTAGGTAGTGTGTGTAGGCGGTGTCACGGACGCGGTAGCTGAACTCGTTCACGTTCGTGTTGGTAACCTGGCTGTAGTCAACGAAGTGGTTCGATTTTATCTCTGGGATGCCTGTAAACGTGTCTCCATTCCAAAGCCCGGAGGTCGCGTAGCGATGTCTCCGATCTCTCACAAGGTAGAACTGGTCGCTGCCATTCGGATCGAACTCCATAGTAAACATTCCCGGTGAAGGGTCTTCTGGGTTCCTCCACGAAGTGAGGAACCAATCTTGTCCTGTCAACTTGTTGTATCCGAGCTTTGCTCCAGGGAGCCATGCGTTGGTAGGATGATCAAAGCTCTGCCACAAGGTGTCAGAAGTTATATTATCTTTAAGAACAAGATTACCATCATCAAGAAGCACTGCGACAGTGGAGTTGGAAGCAAGGGAGCTCGAGGAATTGGATGACCAAATCCGTTTCTTCGAGTCTTTGAGGCGGAGGACAAGGTTGCCATCTTCGGCGAGCGTGAGCTCTGAAGATGAAGCACTGGCAACAGGTTTCTCCCTGTTGGCTACCCAAACTACTGGTTGCTTGGACACCTTGTACCAGATGCCTATGTAGTACTTGGAAGAGTTACCTGGGGCGAAGAAACCCAGCTCGACCTTGCCACCTCTGGAGACCATGGTCTGACCTCCAGAGAGAGACTGGCCTCGAAAGAGGCTGTCATCTGCAGCACCAGCATGGGCGCTGAAGGTAAAGAGAAGAAAGAATTCAGACGAGCAGAGAGCAAGAAGCTGAGCCATGTGTCTTCTCCTAGCAGACATGGTGAATCTCTGCAACACAGACAAAGCAGGGTAACCAGTCGACCTTGAAATGCTTCATCTTTGACAAATCATCTTTCACACAAAAATCCAAAATGTCTGACCTAAAAATAGACTTGCGATAACTAATTCAAGCGTCAAAAAGTCTTTATGCAAGCGATATCTCGAAAGCTCATTATTTTCACCTCAATCACATCAGATCGTGTCATATTAATCAAGACGTCAATAATTATTTCTCTTAATATTAGATATTCATAAATAAATTTTGTTAGATGTTATTCTTCTTTAAAGAAGAAATGAAAGAGTCAAAAACAAAGTCTTACACTATCAAACAAGTGAGACTTAACATCTCTGAAACAAACGACAGACAAAATCTCGAGTTCTCTGGGTCAATTTCACATGGCTTTGAGCCAAATCCAAAAATGAACGAGTGTTATGTATTATTATTATTAGTAATACAGTAATAAGAAGTAGGAAGATTCTTTTCCCCTTCTGAGTTACGAACTAACTTGTTATATCAATAGTGGTTATGTTAATACCGGACATGAACAGCTAAATTAGTAAGATGTCACCCTTTCATAGTCATGAGAAAGATAATCATTGACATGTATATGAAAGTTAGATCTTTTCCCAATACCACGACTATGCCTAAATGCTTACAAGAATTTGGGAAGTTCGAAGGTGTTTCATCGAGTATGTGAAGCAATCTTCACTAAACATCATTAAAAAAAAATCTTTAAAGACGTCTTCATATATTTATGATATGTTCAAATAATTGATGAAGACTTAAACCCAATTTCTTATATATATAATATCTTATGAAATGATTAATCAAGTTAATATAAGATGTTATCAATCTTTAAAGACATTTTCATATTTATGAACCGATCACATGATTAATGAGACATGCACCTATCTTCTTGGACATATATAGTATCTTAAGGTTATCAACTCAATCTAATATGTTGTAAATCTTTAAAGAGTTGTCTTCAAATTTATGAACCGGTCATATGATTGATGGGGATTGGCACCCACCTTCTTATATATATATATATATATATATATATATATATATATATATATATATATATATATATATATATATATATATATATATATAATGTCTCAAGGAATGAAGTCAATCTAATATGATGTAAATCTTTAAAGAAATTTTCATATTTATAAATGGGTAAACTTGCACCCACCTTCTTCCATATAGTATTTTGATAAATGATTGACCTAAGTTAATCTAATATGCCATAAATATTTAAAAATATTTTCAAATTTATGAACTGTTCAAATAATTGAGGAAGACTTACACCACTTTCTTGGATATATATGCTATCTTGAGAAATGATTAACTATGTCAATCTAATATAATATGTTATCAATTTTTAAGAATGTCTTTATATTTATGAACTAGTCACATAATTGATGGGACTTGCAGTAACCTTTTTGGATATATATATATATATATATATATATATATATATATATATATATATATATATATATATATATATATATATATATATATATATCTTAAGGAATGATTTATTGACTCAATCTAATATGTTATAAATTTTTAAAGATGTCTTATATTTATGAACTGATCAGATGAGAGATAGAGATCTGCCCTCACCTTTTTGAATATATATAATATCTTAAAAAATGATTTACTAAGTCAATCTAATACATTATAAATTTTTAAAGATATCTTTATGTTTATGAATGGGTCATGATGGGGATTAGCACCCACCTTCTTGGATATATATATATATATATATATATATATATATATATATATATAATGATTTATCAAGTCAATCTAATATATTATAAATCTTTAAAGATGTTTTCATATTTATAAACGGGTCACATGATAAAACTTGAACCCATCTTCTTGAATATATATATAATATCTTCAGAAATGATTGACCAAGTCATCTAATATGTTGTAAATTTTTAAAGATATCTTCATATTTATAAATTGGTTACGTAATTAATGAGACCTGCATTCACTTTCTTGGATATATATAATATCTTAAGGAATAATTTACCAAGTCAATCTAATATATTATAAATTTTTAAAAATATTTTTATTTTTATGAACGGGTCACATAATTGATGGGGACTAGCACCTAACTTCTTAAATATATATAAGATCTTAAGGAATGATTTGTCAAGTCAATTTAATATGTTGTAAAATTTTAAAGATATTTTCATATTTATAAATGGGTCACATTATTGATGGAACTTAAACCGACCTTGTTGAATATATATAGCATCATGAGAAAAAATGATTGACAAAGTCAATCTAACATGTTGTAAATTTTTAAAGATATTTTCATATTTATAAACGGGTCACATGATTGATGGACCTGAATCCACCTTCTTGAATATATATAGCATTTTACGAAATGATTGACCAAGTCAATCTAATTTGATAAATTTTTAAAGATATTTTCATATTTATAAATTGGTCACATGAGACTTGCACCCACCTTCTTATATATATATATATATATATATATATATATATATATATATATATATATATATATATATATATATATATATATATATATATATATATATATATATATATATATATATATATATAAAATATCTTAAGGAATGGTTTACTAAATCAATCTAAAATGTTATAAATCTTTAAAAATATTTTCATATTTATGAACGGGCCATATGATTGATATGGACTAGAACCCATTTTCTTGGATATATATAGTAACTTGATAAATGATTTGTAAGTCAATCTAATATATTATAAATCTTTAAAAATATTTTCATATTTATAAATGATTGACCAAGTCAATCTAATATATTTATAAAGTTTTAAAGATATCTTTATATTTATGAACTAGTCACATGATTGATGGGAACTTGCACCTGTCTCCTTGGATATATATATATATATATATATAGCATCTTGAGAAATGAATGACCATGTCAATCTAATATATTGTAAATCTTTAAAATCATCTTCATATTTATGAATTGATCACATAATTAATGAGGATTTACACCCACCTTATTTGATACATATAGTATATTGAGAAATAGTTGACCAAGTTATCATGTTGTGATAATTCAATTGCATGGTCAATTATTAGTATATCATACATATATAACAAATTATTCTCAATAAAATTTTAAAGAGTCAAAAAGAATATTGATATCAACCTATATTCTTTCTATACCATAATGAATATTTTATTATATATAATGATGCTTTAAGGGTATGATTATATTTGTAAATGTAGCATGGTA
This sequence comes from Musa acuminata AAA Group, assembly GCF_036884655.1. NCBI lineage: Eukaryota > Viridiplantae > Streptophyta > Magnoliopsida > Zingiberales > Musaceae > Musa > Musa acuminata. The sequence continues at coordinate 9,170,037 of NC_088338.1, read as the reverse complement.
AGATTTTATCTAATGCTTTTAAACTGAGTAGAATAATCCAACACATCATCTGGTTTAGAATAGTAATTTTTATTTAAAAATTTGGAGCATTATCTACATCGTAATAGTAAGATAGTCATTGATCCTAAAGTTGAATTTGAGAATGAATCACAGCTCCGTCACCATCACCCCCAAAGCAGACGTTTACAGCTTCGAGATTGGTCTCCGGCGGGCGAAACACGGAGAGATGCGAAGACTTTGGATTTCGTCTATTGCCCTCTCTGGACCGCAATCAAATTGCATGAAGGCGACAACTCTAAGCTTGCTGGATCCGAAGCTGAAGGGGAACGCAGACGAGAAGGAGCTCGCCGCTTCGAGATTGGTCTCCGGCTGGCGAAACACGGAGAGATGCGAAGACTTGGATTTCGTCTATTGCCCTCTCCGGACCGTAATCAAATTGCATGAAGGCGACAACACTAAGCTTGCTGGATCCGAAGCTGAAGGGGAACGCAGACGAGAAGGAGCTCGGTCGGGCGTGCAGGATAGCTTGTTGTTGCATTCAGGACGTGGAGTGCCGCAGGCCGAGCATGGGAGAAGTTGTTGAGCAACAGGAGGGAGTCTTAGGTGTCAGCTTACCACCCATTTCCTGGTTTGTGCTGATCTATGCCATCATTTGGATGCTTCAGCAACTCATGTTTCATGAAGAGCAGCAAAACAGCAGTGTATGGCGTTTTGTATATTAAGCAGAATCAATCAGAAAAAGCATTTGAGCCCCTTGTACGATGACAAATACGAAAAAAGCTTACTCAAATATATCTATTATCGTCTTCAAACATGTTTTACAAACATCCTAAAATCACTACCAGCAATTTCTCAGAAGCAGAGATAAATGCAAGTGTTTAACTGTACATAAGTGCCAAAATTCTGTCACGTTCCAATTAAATTCACCAGCTAGAAGTGAGCAATCATGGTGGCCGCCATGCCAGACATCGATAACTCTGGAAGCAGCACAAATGCACTCAGGTATCCAAAGAATCACCTTTGAGATGGATTCATAGTCATCTGGAGTTGGTTCTCGAGGGAGGACCATCTGGACCTGGTCCAAGGCTATTCCGTGCAACCTGTAGGTCGTTTACAAGTTGTGCACGGCGTTCCTTCAAAAAGTTTAGGCGGTTCGTCAACTTGGCAAGTGCTGATGATGACGATGATGATGAGGCTGTTTCCTGAGTGAAATCAAAATAGTTTAATCAAGTCAGTAAGCCTCTGATGTACGTTGGATGATTATATCTGATATGTGGATGGTGAGACCCTCAAAACCTAGTGGCAAATAATTACCTCAGGTCTTGAAGAGAACCTTGTTGTAGCTCCACTGTGCCCAGATACTGTCACATCCTCTGAGGTTTCGAATTATTTGATGTCATGTCACTTGGTTGTTGCTCATGGGAGGGATGCTTATTAGATAAAGATGGATCTTGGACTTCTTTCTTCGCTTTCTCATCCCACAATGAGAGTTTCTTTAAAGCACTACCCTTTCTAGCTTTCACCGGCTCTTCATTAGATGGAAGAACTTTATTAAGCCCCTGGGATAAGTTGCTGCTTGGATTTGCTATATCTGTCTTTTGCTTCTGAGATGGCTGATCATCTGATGATGCCACTGATTCCTGGGATTGAGTTTCCACATTCTCATGGTCAGCTGCAGTGATGTTCTGCTTACAAAACAAGTCAGTATATGCTTCATAAATAAATTATAGTTTCATCTTAAATCATACTGAATAACATGTTCATATATACTAACAAGTCGGTGGTACTAACAAAAACAAGTTCATATATACTAAATAACATGTTATCATTATTGATGATAGTGGAAGTTTAAAGTGAACTACAGTCCCGTGATTTTTTCCGTATTAAATTTTTTATTGATAATAGTGGAAGTTTAAAGTGAACTACAGTCTCGTGATTTTTTCCGTATTAAATTTTTTATTGATGATAATGGAAGTTTAAAGTGAACTACAGTCCCGTGATTTTTTTCGTATTAAATTTTTTATGTAAAAAAATTAATATCTTATTTTATGATTAATTTATTATTCTACTGTTTATGTTGGTTAATATTTATTTTTTATAACAATTTAATGTTTTGATGAAAAAAAATTATTTCATTTTGGATGGGAACGGTGGAGCTGTCACGAAAGCGGTAGGTTAAATTATTAACATCCATGTTTGTAGTGTCGGTGTAGCTACACAGATCTCGTCTCTGGCATTGCAGCGAAGACCTCTCCGGTCGACTGGTTTAAGACGAGGTTGCCGTCTTCACCGAGCTTGAGCTCAGAAGATGAAGCATTGGCCACGGGTTTCTCCCTTTTTGGCCACCCACACTACCGTTTTCTCAGAGACTGGGGCAGGAGAAGCCCAGCTCGAATTTGCCACCTCCGGACACCATGGTCTGGTCTCCAGAAACAGATTGCCCTCCTAAGAGTGCGCCATATGCAACACAAACGTGGGCATCGGAGGGAATGAGAAGACAAAAAGCAGACGACCGGAGAGCCATGAGTCGAGCCATGCTTCTTCTTCTTCTTCTTGCAAACATGAACTCTGCAGCGCATCTTATGCAACTACCGGTGAGTAGCGGAATGCACTCACTCTTCAATACGATTTTACTGATTAATATAGCTGGTCACTCGAGAGGGAATAAAAAGACAACCGTATACAATACTTTGCAGGGTAAGTCATATTGCAACAGCTACATAAGCTATGTTGCAGAGTTCCATGTCTGCAAGAAGAAGACGAAGTATGGCTTGGCTTACGACTCTCTGGTTGCCTGCTTTTTTTCTTCCATTTCCCTTTTCGGCCAAGGTTTGTGTTGCATATGACACTCTTGCGACGACAATCTCTTTCTGAAGACCAGACGATGGTGGCCAAAAATGGTAAACTTGAGCTGCGCTTCTTCACCCCAAGTAACTCTCGCATGTACTGCATGGGCATCTAGTATTTGGTGTCCAAGAAAACAATAGTTTAGGTAGCCAATAGGGCGAACCTGTTGCCAATGCTCCAATTCTGAGCTCAAGCTGGCCCAAGTTGTCAACCTTGTCCTCCTCACAGGCTTGAAGAACAAAGTCTGGGCATCCAACTTGAACTTCCATACTTCGGACCCCAACGCTATAGTGCTTTTTAACAATGACAATATTATTTTGAAAGATAATTTGAATTCTAACATATACTAGCAAAGCTTTGATCATTCTATATATACACTATTGGCTCCCTAGAGCAAAGCTTGGATAAGATAAGCTTCAGGAGCAGATCCTTCGTTTACATTCAAGATCGATCCAGATGGCATTGCATTCCCGGTTCTACTTACTGAAAGACCAGTCGAGATCGTTACTTTACCACCGGGTTTGGAGTAAAGTGGTATTTTGCTACGATCCTAGAGATGAGATCGAACAACCTATGTTAAACACTACGAACATGGATGTGAATGATTTCATATACTGTTTTCGTGATAGCTCCACCATCCAGAACTTCATGCTGGATTTTACTGGTGAACTGAAGCGGTAGAAACTGGACAATGTTACGGAAGAGATGGTTTCAATAGCTGCAACGACTTCAGCTCTCCCTCCTGTTAGTGTTTGTAGGAAGAAATGGAACCTGGGAGTTCACACCTAGGGGTATGTGAGGAGAAACCTCTATGGCGTGGACAAATAGATTGATTCCTCAAGGTATACAACATGCCATAGAGATCGGTACTATACCACCCCGGGGTTTGGAGTAAATTGGTCTTTTGCTACAATCCTAGAGATGAGATCGGACAACCTGTGTTAAACACTACGAACATGGATGTGAATGATTTCATATACCGCTTTTGTGACTGCTCCACCATCCAGAACTTCATGCTAGATTTTACTGGTGAATTGAAGCGGTAGAAACTAGACGATGTTACCGAAGAGATAGTTTTAATAGCTGCAACGGCTTCAGCTCTCCATCCTGTCAGTGTTTGCAGGAAGAAATGGAACCTAGGAGTTTACACCAGGGGGTGTGTGAGGAGAAACCCCTATGGCATGGACAAATGGATTGATTCCTCAAGGTATACAACATGCCATTGCTCGTGAACGCCATGCGCTTCTCAGCGATCGGCAACCGAGAAGAGTGTTGAATTGCCTGATCGAGGAATTATTCTTCGACTGCTTATGCTTTACCACTCAAACTGTTCGATTTGGCTGGGAGGCCTTGTCAACCTCAAATCTTTGGGTTTAAGTAAGGAATACCAATTAGGAGCTAATTATATTCGCTCGGAAGTTTTTTCATGAAATAATTAATGATCATAAGAATATAAAGACGACAGTTCAGTCGGGTGTTGACAACAGTGAGGGGAAGTCTAATATATACTTAAATCCGGATAATAACATATATCAAGTTTTATGATTGTAAAGTTGGGTAGATATTAGAGCAATTCAAGAATGAAATATTGAAAAGCTATAAAGAAAATAATAAGATATCTACAGGGAACGAAAGATTATAAGTTCACATATAAAAGATTAGATTAGTTTGAAGTAATGGGATATTCAGATACTGATTTTGTAAATTGTCTCAATAATAGAAAGTCAACTTCACGATTTATATTCATGTTAGTTGGAGGGATAATTTCTTGAAAAAGTACAAAACAATCGTTTATTACATCATCAACAATAAAGTTGAATTTGTGATATACTTTGAGGCCATAAATCAATATTTATGGTAGCGAAATTTTATCTAAGGACTTAGTGTTGTTGAATTAATTGTCAAGCCACTGAAGATATTTTTATGATAATATCATAATATTTTTCTTCTTTAACAATCATATTTATTATAGTGAGTCTAAACACATCGAGATAAAATATTTGGTGGTTAGATAAAGAGTCTAGAAACAATAAGAGACAATCGAGAACCCGAGCACCACCATGATGATTGCTGATTAATTTGTTAAAGCTTTACAATCTAAAATATTTAAAGAATATATTCTTATGAGCAAGACATAAAAGATATAACGATGCATGTTTAGGTGAATATTATTATTGATATTTTTTCTTGCTTAATTAAAGTTATTTATTCATGTTATCTTATTTACATTTATATTTATGTATATTACAATTGAATATAATAACAGGATTGTCTTGAAAAGATAAATTATAGGGGTCATTATGAAATATATTAGAAATGACTAACAATATTATGGTATATAGAAATGAGTATGCCCATACAATCGTTATGATTCACATTAATAGTTGGACTTAATATGGTATTATTATGTTTATTAGATTTGTTAGCTTGTTTTTAAAATTCATGGCTATGTATACTTTTCAAAATTTTTAGAATCTAATTAGGTAAAGTTATTTTTAAATAAATTTTATTTTATTTTTTTAATTTTAAATTTCTTTATATCTTATCCGCCAAGTGGGAGAATATTAAATTATGTGATACTATGTAATTGATAAGATATATTATAGATCTGATTAGATTTTAATTAAAGTTATAAGTCAATATAAATGAAGTTCAATTAAGGTAAGATTTCTTAGAAAATATTTTTGGAGGAACTCTCCTAATTACTTATCTTAATACCTTTTGCTCTTATTTATATATAGACAAAACCTCATAGGACTAAACTATGTGATGATATAATAATATGATGACGGACATGTACACGAACATGAGACCTGGATACGTGATAATCATTGAAAGATTACAGTTCCTTTCTCATCCTCCCTTGTTCCTAATCCATCAATCTAATGAAAGGATACAAAGAAAGGAAGAGAGTCTAGTTTTCTTTGCATATCAACGTCGCTAAGATTTTGAGGATGTATCTGTAGATCTGATAAAATACTTTTCAGATGACATTATTGAATCTCATCTATTATTATTTAATCTTAGTTAAACATTAAAAGTTTTTTACATTACATATGATATACCGTATATTTTATGCTTACCATTCTGGATGTGGAGTGCCGCAGGCCGAGCATGGGACAAGTTGTCGAGCAACAGGAGGGAGTATTAGGTGTCAGCTTACCACCCATTCCTGGGTTACTTGTCGATGATGGCTTGGTCGATGAACAGAACTTTGGCTCCATCTCGTACAGTAAAACGCACTTGGACGAGTGTTAGAAACTTTGTATGGCAGTAGTTGGTGAATGCCTGACGATGAATGACGTTGTACCAGTGGAATCTGCCCTAGTTGCGCTTGTGTAATAGTGTTGTAAGGAACACGTATTCCTATTTCAGATTAAATATGCTTAATTGATTTCTCTTCCACGAAATCAATCCAACTATGACATTATCAAATCACCGTCATGTGGAGTTTCGTTCTTGTGTTGATCTATGTCATCATTTGGATGCGTCATCAACTCGGTCACTTACTACAGTTCATGTTTCACGACGAGCAGCGAAACAGCAATGTATGACATTTTATGTATTATCAAATTAGCCTTCCCTGATTACAATTTTTTTTCTCATTTATTGGATGGTTGTTTACATCTAAAAGTTGTGGCTTTTATTCATTTTCTTAAAATGTAAAATATGCATGCGCGATAATCTTAATTGCATTATGAGAACTACTAATAACAGGATGTAAAATTTTATAATAATTTAAATAATGGTATGCTTGATCGATGAAATTCTTTTATTGTTGATAGCAAATAAGATTTCACCAACTGTACGAGAAAGGAAATCCTCTATTCTGTTAAGGAACATGTTAATGTATTCAAGCTAAAATTACTTCAATAAAGCTTCTTCAATAATTATTCTTATCTTTTATTTTTTCCATCATGGTATTAGAACACGTGAGATGAGCGAGGCTCCAAGGCCATCGAAGCTTGTCATTCATCAAAGAAGGGGAAAACTCTTTCCTCTACTACAGCTTCCTCCTCTACTGCAACTTCCTTTTTGCTATAGCTTTTTTCTCTGCTGCAACTTTCTCTTCTGTTGTAGCAAACTATTTTGCATCAAGATTGGTATAGCAAATAAGATTTTTTTCAACTATATGAGGAAATTTCTCTACTTTGTTGAGGAAAATTCTCTATTCTGTTAAGAAAAATCCTCCATCTTGGATTGGTCGGAGATGTCATACCTACATCTATCTATATTAATATGATATCATCTTGGTGGAGTGATAAGGTTAAAAAGTTTAATCATTAGGGCTATTTGAATCTAATAGCTTGATGTAGTGAGAATAGTAAGTAATAGAAACCATTTTTTATTATTTTTGTAAATATCAATACTTATTATTTTTATCGTATAACGAGCCTTTCTCAATTATATTTAGATCAATTCAATGCTCTTTTTTTTTCTCATAAAAGATATTTATAATTTAAATCTTCAATTTGCACAGACCCATTTATCCCCTTTCTTCTATAGGAACCAAAAAACAGAGAAATTCATGCTATGAGCAATCTACTATAATAAACTATTTCTTTATTTAATTAAGCTGTGCTCAACTTCTTCAATCAACGCGACATAGCAGAATTAAAACAATATCACGCTACAGCAGAGCATATAAGGCGTGTTACGTTGGTACAACATTATTCATAATGCGTAGAACACCAAGTTTTATTACCGGTATGTATTCTAGATGGTGGTGGCGTAGTGGTAATCCTCAGACGACTCATCATCCACAAGCATCTTTAGTAAGGCAGGGATGGGCGGTATGCTGACGTCTAATACACCCTCCAGTTGCTGAACCACTTCTCCCATGCTCGGCCTACTGCACTCCAAATCCTGAATGCACCAACAAGCAATCCTACACACTCGACTCAGCTCCTCCTCGTCCACCTTCCCCTTCAACCTCGGATCCAGCAAGCAGAGAGTGTCGCCTTCTTGCAATTTGATTGCAGCCCAGAGAGGGAAGTAAAGCCGGTTACATTCTTCGCGCGTCTCCCTGTTTCGCCTTCCCGAGACAATCTCATGCAGCATTAGCCCGAAGCTGTAAACGTCCGCTTTGGGAGTGATGGCGGATCCTGTGATCCATTCCGGGGCGAGATAGCCGATGGTCCCCCTCACCGTCGTCAGCACCCGGCTGAACTCGCGGCCCAGCAGCTTTGCCATGCCGAAGTCGGAGATCTTTGGACACATATCCACGTCGAGAAGTATGTTCTCCGGCTTGATGTCGCAGTGCATGATGCATTCCCTGCACCTCTCGTGAAGATACGCTAAGCCTCTTGCGATCCCCAGCGCGATCCGGTACCTTTTCTTCCAGTCCAAAGCTTCGCGGCCATCGGCGAACAGAACGGAATCCAATGAGCCCATCGGCATGTAGTCGTAGACGAGCAGCCTCTTGTCACCTTCGCAGCAGAAGCCACGAAGACGGACCAGATTGACATGGTGAATCGTCCCGATGGTGCTCACTTCCATCCTGAACTGCTTCTCCCCCTGCCTTATGCTCTCCAGTCTCTTCACCGCTATGGCGCCCGAGTCCGGCAGCTCTCCCTTGAACACCGACCCGAAGCTTCCTCGCCCGAGTTTCTCGGAGAAACCCTTGGTGGCTTTTCTTATGAGCTTGTAGTCGAATGCATTTAGAGGACCTTGAACGCCTTCTGAAGCTCCGACGGTTGCCCCTTTGCGGTATCTCGAGGCCAAAAGCAAGACGACGACAGCGATAGCAGCAACACCTGACACTGCACCGACGACAATCGTCGCTGTCTTTTTCCTGTTCTTATGATCATTATCTGCCAAATCTGAAGCGTCAACACGAACATAAATGGCTCCTGATTCTGCTCCGTTGCTCGAACCCAAATATTTGAGGTTGAGAAGGTCGCCCTGCCAAATCGAACATTTGGAGTGAAAAGCATAAGCAGTACAAGAACAATTCCGCAAGCAAGCAATTCGACACTCTTCTCGACCGCCGATGGTTGACATGCGCACGGGGCTGGCGGGCAGCTGCGTGTTGGGTAACTCGAGGAATCCATCTCTTTCCCCACAGCGTAGAGGGGTTCTTCGGACGCACCCTCCGGTGTGATCTCCCAGTGCCCATTCATTCGGTGACCGTGGGTTGAATCCCTGCAAACAGTGACAGGGAGAAGAGGTGAAGTTGTTGCATCTACCGAACGGCCCACAGCGACCTTCCACATCACATGGATCCCTCGGAAGCGAGCAGAACTGCAACATCACTTTGGCCTCTTCATCCCATCTCTGCCTCCTCAATTCGCCAGTGAAATCCAGCATTAGGTAGTGTGTGGCGGCTCTGTCACGGACAAGGTAGCTGAACTCGTTCACATTCGTGTTGGTAACATGGCTGAAATCGAAGAAATGGTTCGATTTTATCTCTGGGATGGCAGTAAACATGTCTCCAGTCCAAAGCCCGGAGGTCCAGTAGCGATGTCTCCGATCTCTCAAAAGGTAGAACTGGTCGACGCCATTCCGATCGAACTCCATAGTAAACATTCCCGGTGAAGGGTCTTCTGGGTTCCTCCACGAAGTGAGGAACCAATCTCGTCCTGTCAACTTGTTGTATCCGAGCTTTGCTCCAGGAAGCCATGCGTTGGTAGGATGATCAAAGCTCTGCCACAAGGTGTCAGAACTTATATTATCTTTAAGAACAAGATTACCATCATCAAGAAGCACTGCGACAGTGGAGTTGGAAACAAGGGAGCTCGAGGAATTGGATGACCAAATCTGGTTCTTCGAGTCTTTGAGGCGGAGGACAAGGTTGCCATCTTCGGCGAGCGTGAGCTCTGAAGATGAAGCACTGGCAACAGGTTTCTCCCTGTTGGCTACCCAAACTACTGGTTGCTTGGACACCTTGTACCAGATGCCTATGTAGTACTTGGAAGAGTTACCTGGGGCGAAGAAACCCAGCTCGACCTTACCACCTCTGGACACCATGGTCTGACCTCCAGAGAGAGACTGGCCTCGAAAGAGGCTGTCATCTGCAACACCAGTATGGGCGCTGAAGGGAAAGAGAAGAAAGAATTCAGACAAGCAGAGAGCAAGAAGCTGAGCCATTTGTCTTCTCCTAGCAGACATGGTGGAGCTCTGCAACAACAGGGTAACCAGTTGGCCTTAAACGTTTGATACGTTGGGACGGTGGAGCAACAAGAAAAATAAAATAAATTACTATGATCTAACTAAAAGAAAATATTTTTAATTAAAAAATTAAAATAGAATTAAACAAGAGACAAGACTAAGAATACTTACAAAATAATCTTGTGCATTGATGAGGATAATAATTATTGTTACGGTAAGTAACTTTTTTAACCGTGACCTCGGAGTCGACGCGACTGGTTCAGGGCTCCAAATGGTTCGGATCAGACGCGGCTCCCCTTGGGATCTTGTGGTGGCTGATGCAGGGGATCTGGCTGGGAAGTTCCATGGCGCCGAGCAGGTCCAGCTTCGGTTGAGTACCTGCACAAAGGTCGGGTCGGTGGCTCGGCCCGACCCCTCCGACGATCAAGTCAGTGATGCGAAGTGGAGTTTTTGAGTGAGATTGTGTCCCCCCCTTTGCCCGTTGGGGGCCAGGGGGTATTTATAAGTGGGTTTGATGTTACCTGATGTGCCATCCTGCCAGGACAGGGTCGTACCTCTGATGACGTCTGCCGTCGTCGTGGGCGTTGCGTGGAAGGCCGAGCTGCTGCAGGGTATGGGGAGTGTCAGTCGACGCCTCCCCCTACCTCGGCCGGTCATGAGGGGTCGGCCGAGGAGGTCGTTTGGGTACGGCGGGCATGGGTGCATGTTGCGTCAGCGTTAATGCTTGCTCCATGGGGCAGTGTGCCGCGCAGGGGTGTCTGACGTGGGGGTGTATTACGTCAAATCTCGGGGTGTTATGTCAAATCAGTTTTTACCCCTATCATATTCCCCCCCATAAGGAGCTATGCGTCGGTTTTTGCAGGCGGAGAGTCCGATGCATGGCTTCTCACTCCAGGTGGGCTGTTCATCCGGATCCGGGACGTACGACGCGGGCGGGCTGGCCACGCGGACGTGTCTCGCGCAACGTGGGACCGAGGTGCGCAACTCAGTCAGGGGGCCGAGCAGAGTTGGACTCGGGGATCACGGAGCCCATAAGGATCGAGGAGCACAATGCAGGCGGGCTGGCCGCGCAGGTGTGGTCTCGGATGGCGTAAAGCCGAGGGCCGAGGAGCACAACGCAGGTGTGGTCTCGGATGGCGTGAAGCCGAGGGGTTTGGCGGGGTAGGCTGACCATGTAGGCGTGCCTCGGGGTTTATGGAGTCGAGGGGCATGATGCAGGCGTACTGGCGGCGTTGCCCTATCTCGGGAACACGGAGCCAAGGAGCACGACGCAGGCGGGCCGGTCGCGCCGGCGTGTCTCGGGGATGATGGGAGCGAGGAGCACGACACAAGCGGGCAGGCCGCGCAAGTGTGGTCTCGGTCATCACGCCGCCGAGGAGCACGACGCAGGCGAGCAGACCGCAGGTGTGGTCGCGAGGGCCGTGTGGCCGAGTAGCACGGGCAGGCAGGCAGGACGCGAGGAAGTGGTCTCGGGCACCATGCGGCCGAGGGACACGTCGGAGGTGGGCAGGCCGCGCCGAGGGAGTGGGGGTTCTCGGTGCAGGCAGGCTTCGACCGAGGTGGTACTTGGTTTTTTGGCCGGCGATTGGCCGTTTGACTTCGTGCGGGTGCGGGAGGCTAGGTTGTTTTTCTTTTCCTGGGGAAGGTAAAGGGCTGCCCCTTTTGGAAGTTGTCAGTTTTCGAGGCTGATATGATTAGGTGCCTTCGTACTTCGCACCGCGCTGCCACTGGCTGTCACGTCAGGCCCTCGTTAATGCGGAGCGCCTTTTGGGGGTATCCTGATGCGACGGGACGGTTTCGCGCGCGCGAGTGGGCTGCCGCCCGTTCTCGGGAAGCGAAGGGGCGTTGGTTCTGACGAGCCATCCCCTTTAAATAGCGGAGGCCTAATTCCGCCTCCATCTTTCGCTGCCGTATTTTCTTCCTCAAGTTACGCTGTCGCTTCCCTAGTCCCCTTCCTAGCCTCCTGCGTACTCTTTCCCTCTTTTTAAGGTCAGTTGAGATGTCGCCCCCTTCTTCCCCTCCTTCCTCTCCATCCTCTTCTTCTCTTTGCGTCCTCGGAGCCGGGGAGGGAAATCCTCCTCCGTCCCCCGCTGAGTCTTCTGATGGAGAAGCGGCACGAGCCCTTGAGGCTCTGATGTGGCCGCACGACATTGATTCCACCATGAGCGAGGCCTTGCTGGAGGAGCTCCGGGTGCGCTATAGTATCCCGGAGGACCATATCCTAGTGCTCCTGAGCCGGGCCAACGGGCGTATGACCCGGTTACTAAGGGGTTTGCTCTGACCCTCGACGCCCTGGAGGCGGGTTTACGTTTTCCTTTTCATCCCCTCATAGTGTCTTGCCTATCTTTTTGGCGGATTTCGCCGTCTCAGGTGGCGCCGAACTCTTGGCGTTACCTGGTGGTATTCCTGGGGGAATGCCATTACGCCAACATCACCCCCACCCTTAACCTCTTTCTCTCCTACTATCGCCTCTGCAAGGGTTCGTGGGGCTATTTCTTGTCAGCCCGGACGGGTTTTCGAGTCGGGGGTGCCCCTTCCAGTAACAAGGGATGGAAGGGGAGGTTTTTTTATGTTAGCCGCGTACGGGACTAGGGCTTCGGGGTTCGGTGGTCCACGAGGACGATCGACAACACTACCCCCTGTTTGGGCGAGGTAGAGCGCCAAGCTCTGGGGAGGCTCAAAGAGATTCTCCCTAAGTCGCAGGCCATCCGTACCATGACCGAGCGATGGCTGATCGAGGCGGGCCTCAGCCCGATGTCTCTGGGTACGTTAATGACGTTTGGTCCGAGCGTTTGCGTGGTTGGCCTTGGGTATTAACTTCTTCCGCTTCTTGCAGATATGGTGAACCTTCGTTCGCTCCTGGGGGATCAGGGTTTGGAGCCCTCCCTTCCAGCTTCGTCAGCCGATCCGCAACCTCCCATTCCGGCTCCGCCGACCGACCCGCTACCCGGCTCAGAGGGTGCCCCGCTGGAGATCGAGGCTGGGCGCCCTTCGAAGAAGGCCAAGACAACCCCATCGAGGGGGCCCGAGGCGAGCTCTCGTCGCGGAGGGGCTGGCCCCAGTCGATGGACGGCCGGGAAGGGTCTTCACCCTGTCTCCGTATGCAACCTCTGCCGGCTTCCTACCGGAGAAGGGGAGCCGTACCTGATGCGGCTGGCAAGCGAGATCCTGCCAGGTGAGCTCAGCGACCCCCTAGTTGCCCGCTAGGAGGGTTTGTCCTGGGGGTCCAAGGTATGGGCCGGAGGGGATCCCTCCGCGGCGTTCCTCCGAGGGGCGCTCCATCCTGATATGGCTCGGGACTTGTATGTCCTGCCCTCGGAGGCATTGCTCAACAAGTCGGCCCAGTCACTGATCTGGGTAAGTGTGCTTCCGCTTTTCTGGTTCGTCTGTCCGACGCCAACCTTCCTGACTGGTTTCCCCTTATGCAGGGTCTCCACTATGCGACGACCCTGATGGACAGGGTGCGTGACACAGGCCGAGTCATTGGGGGCCTCGTCAATCGCAACGCCGAGCTCCACCGTCGGATAGCGGAGGTTCAAGCCGGGGTTGGCCCGGAGGCTGTGGCGGCCGCGGAGAAGTGCGCGACGGACTCGGAAGCGGAGGCGGTGCGCCTCCGGTCGGAGCTCGAGGCCTCAAAAAAGGCGAACGAGGAGCTCAAGAAACTGATGAGGGTGGAGCGAACCGAACTCCGCTTATTGAAGACGGAGGCGGGCGCCCTCAGCAAAAAGTTGGACGCGGCAAAGGCTGAGGCGAAGGCCGCCTCGGAGGCGCTGGCGGAGGAGGCCCGCCTTCGACCTGCGAAAGACAAGGAGCTCCTCGAGGCCTACAAGAGGTCGGAGGGGTTCGAACTCGGGCTGACGCGGACGGGGCGGGTGTCCTTTGAGTATGGATACCGTATCACCACGTCCCGTTTCCGTGCTCGTCACACAGGTCTCGAGGTGGAGGAGGACCCATTCACTCCTCATCCCGAGGACCGGGGGGTGGACATGCCCGAGGAGGTCCCCTTCGATGATCGCCTAGAGGTCCCCCAAAAATAGAGGGGTTTTGTATTTTGTTTTTGCTAGTTGATTTTTTGTAAGTCGAGTCTTGTAAGTGGGCTTGCTTTCTATGCAAAAGAAACACTTTTTCTTCTCTCGACTACTGCCTTCTTCTCTTCCGGGCGAAACACTTCCTCCGAGAAAGGTTTCTTTACTTCAGACAAAAAACTTCTTAAGGTTCCAAACGTTCCAGGTTCTCGGTAAGGGAGAGCCGTTCATTGTCGTGGGCCGGTAAGAACCCGGTTGGACCATTTCGGTGACCCGATAAGGTCCCTCCTACTTGGGGGCTAGCTATCTATACAAAAGGAAACTTTTTCTTCTCTCGTCTACTGCCTTCTTCTTTTCCAGGCGAAACACTTCCTCCGAGAAAGGTTTCTTTACTTCAGACAAAAAACTTCTTAAGGTTCCAGACATTCCAGGTTCTCGGTAAGGGAGAGCCGTTCATTGTCGTGAGCCGGTAAGTACCCGGTCGGACCATTTCGGTGACCCGATAAGGTCCCTCCCACTTGGGGGCTAGCTTCCCCCTCGCTCGGGTCGGGTCACTGACCTCGGCCTTTCGCAAGACTATATCGCCTAACTTGATCGGTCGGGGTCGTACCTTTCTATTGTAGACCCTCGCGACGGCTCTCTGGTAAGAGAGGGCTTTTAGGTGCGTTCGGCCGGAGGTACTGGCCGAGGTGACCTCTGAGGATGAGCTCCTCGATTTGCCTCTTCAATTCGCGACAATGCTCGGTGTCGTGCCGATGCTGCCGATGGAATCGACAATACCTTGAACGGTCTGCGAGCTCCCGCGGGATCCTCATCGGGTGAGGGTCCTTGAGTAGCCCCTTCCCCTTCTCGTGTAGGAATATTTCGGTTCGGGATGAATTCAAGGCGGGAAGAGGAGAACTTGGGTCGGGTCTGTCCAACCTTCGTCGGGAGGCGGCGGGTTGTTGCTGTCGGGGTGGCTCCGATTTGACCTTTTTGTGCTCCTCCTGCTTCCCAGCCATCCAGGTCTCCGCGACGATGAATTGACTGGCACGTTGGAGCATTTCTGGGATCGCGGCACGGGGTCGCTCCACGAGCGACCAGAAGAACCTAGAGGGTCGCAGGCCTGTCATGAATGCCTGCATCAAGAGAGAGGGGTGAGCATCCGACAATCCGCGGATTTGCGTCGTAAAACGGTTCACAAAATGGGAGAGGGGCTCGTCCTCCTTCTGGTTGAGCCCGAGGAGTAATGCCATGGACGGCTTTGGTCGGGCGTAAGACAAGAAGTTAAGCTCGAAATCCTTGGCGAGCTGATCGAAGGAGGCGACGGTGTCGGGCTTTAGGCCGCTGTACCACGCGTGGGCTGGCCCCCGCAGAGTCGTTGGGAACGCTATGCACATTAAGGCGTCAGAAGTCCCGTATAGCGCCATCTGGGCGCGAAAAGCGACCACGTGGTCCGTTGGGTTAGCGGCGCCGTCATACGCATCCAGCGAGGGGAGGCGGAAGTGTGGCGGGATCGCTTGCTCTTGTATCTCGGGGGTGAACGAGGATCCTTGCTGTCTGTCCGCCTCGAGCTCTCCTTTTGACTTACGAACTTCCTGCTGCACTTCGTCGAGTCTTTGACTGACGAGGCGCAACTGAGCTCGTAGGGCATTCGTCGAGTCGGCAGTCGGAGCCTCAGGCTCGGGGCGGCTCGCTGTGTCTTCTGCTTCCCGACTCCCGGGCCGAGTTGCGGGGTTTTGAGGTGAGACGGGAAGCTCTGGAAGTGGCGCGTGAGTCCGGGCAGGGGTCTCCCGTTGCTGCGAAGGCCGGGTTGCATGCGGAGGGGTCCGATGGGAGACGATCGGAATGATAGTCTGCACCATGCTTGTCAGAGCTCGGACCTGGTGAGCGAGGTCTTGAAAGGCCTCGAGTGACACTGGTAACGAGCCGACGAGTGCGCCGTCGGGAGGCGACAAGCCTGGGTCATTGAACAATAGCCAGTAGCGTTCCGACGCCGCTATGGGGCGCTCGTCGCGGGATTCATCATGCGGGGGACGTTCCCCCTGGGTGGGGAGCCCAGCGGTTACGGGTTCGACGAAGTGGATTCGCTGATCGCTTGACATTTGGAGGCCCTCCTTCTAGCGCCAATCTGTTATGGTAAGTAACTTTTTTAGCCGTGACCTCGGAGTCAACGCGGCTGGTTCAGGGCTCCAAATGGTTCGGATCAGACGCGGCTCCCCTTGGGATCTTGTGGTGGCTGATGCAGGGGATCTGGCTAGGAAGTTCCGCGGCGCCGAGCAGGTCCAGCTTCGGTTGAGTACCTGCATAAAGGTCGGGTCGGTGGCTCGGCCCGACCCCTCCGACGATCAAGTCAGTGATGCAGAGTGGAGTTTTTGAGTGAGATCGTGTCCCCCCCTTTGCCCGTTGGGGGCCAGGGGGTATTTATAAGTGGGTTTGATGTTACCTGATGTGTCATCCTGCTAGGGCAGGGTCGTACCTCTGATGACGTCTGCCGTCGTCGTGGGCGTTGCGTGGAAGGCCGAGCTGCTGCAGGGTATGGGGAGTGTCAGTCAACGCCTCCCCCTACCTCGGCCGGTCATGAGGGGTCGGCCGAGGAGGTCGTTTGGGTACGACCGGCGTGGGTGCATGTTGCGTCGGCGTTAATGCTCGCTCCCTGGGGAAGTGTGCCGCGCAGGGGTGTCTGACGTGGGGGTGTATTACGTCAAATCTCGGGGTGTTATGTCAAATCAGTTTTTACCCCTATCAATTATGATAAGACCCGGGCTGACGTCAGCTACCTCAGATGACGCCTCACGACCCAACAGCACATTGTCAAACTGACCGGCACGTCGGTCGAGACGCATTAACGACCTGCTTAAGTTCAGTCCTTCATGCCAACGTCGGTGTCAGACGCTACCTGCCCCTGCAAGCGGGCACATCAGGTAACGGTAAACTCCCCTATAAATATCCTCGCAGGAGAAGAGGAAAGGGGGGACCGAACCACTCCACTCCACTCCACATCACTAACTTGATCGTCGGAGGGGTCGGGCCGAGCTACCAACCAGACCTGTGTGCAGGTGCGAAGACGGAGGCCTCCCACTGAACGCCCAAGCGAGGAGCCCCTTCCCGGAGGAAACGACGACCCCCTTCCCACCGGACCACCGCAGTCGACCGCCTTGGCCGTCCCGAGGAGCGTCCCCAGGAAGATCCCCATCATCCGGACCCGAACCGAGCCGCGTCGGCCCTGAGGCCACGGCTCAAAGTTGTTTCCCACAATAGATTGGCACTAGAAGGAGGGCCCCCGAATGTCGAGGGATCACTTGACTAGCTCAGACGAGTCCGCAACTGAGGGGTCACACCCGATCGGAGCTCCGGGGGAAAGTCTCCCGCGTGGAGATCTTCGAGACGAACACCCCATCACGACCGCGGAACGCTACTGGTGTCTGTCCAACGACCCGGGTCTGCTTCCGGCCGAGAGCGCCCCCAGCAACCCCTCGCCCGTGTCGCCCAAGGCTTTTCAGGACCTCGCTCATCAAGTCCGAGCGCTGACGGGTATGGTGCAAACCATTATCCTGCTCATTTCTCGTCCGGCGCACCCCCCTGTGACCCAACCGCTGTGGCAACGAGAGCTGCCCGCTCGGGCCCACACGCCAGATCCCGAGCTCCCTACTTTGCCTCGGGATCGATCGGCCCCACTAGGGAACCCAGCAGCGGCCGGCCCAAGGAGTCGCCAGGAACCCGAGGCGCTATTTCCGGACTCAACGGACTCCTTGCGAGCCCAGCTACGCCTTGTTAGTCAGCGGCTCGATGAAGTAGAGGACGTTCGCAGGTCAAAGGGAGAGCTTGGGGTGGACACACACCGAGGGTCTCCGTTCGCGCTCGAGATACAAGATCAGACGGTTCCCCTGAACTTCCAGCTCCCCTCTTTAGACGCATATGACGGCTCCACCGACCCAGCAAACCACGTGGCCGCTTTCCGTGCCCAAATGACGCTGTACGGAACCTCTGACGCTTTGATGTGCAGGGCGTTTCCCACGACTCTGAGGGGGCCAGCCCGTACATGGTACTACGATCTAAAGACCGGGACAATCGCTTCCTTCGATCAGCTCGTCAAAGACTTCGAGCTCAACTTCCTGGCCTATGCTCGGCCAAAGCTGTCCGTTGCACTGCTCCTTGGACTCAACCAAAGGGAGGACGAGCCCCTCTCCCATTTTGTTAATCGCTTTACAACACAAATTCGGGGATGGCCAAACGCTCATCCCTCTCTGTTAGTGCAGGCGTTTGTGATAGGCCTGCGACCTTCCAGATTCCTCTGGTCCCTCGTGGAGCGACCCCCCACCACGGTGCTAGATATGCTCCAGTGGGCCAACCAGTACATCGCGGTGGAGGCCTGGGTAGCCGTGAGGGGAAGCGGCGACTTTCGGCAGTAGAGGTCAAGCACCCGCGGTGGCTATCCGATGTAATCCTCGTGAAAAGAAATCTAGGCCATGCCTTAGTCTCTGCCGAGTGAAGGCTCAGTGTCTACCTGACCGCCTCTCACCTCGCGGTTAGCTCCGGCCTGGCCCCCTTTTTTGCATCTACACGGCTCGATCGCGGTCTGCCCGAGTCCGCCTCTGCGTGGCTTGGCCGCTCAAGCCATACACCTCGGTCGCAGCCTGCCTGCACCGTACTCCTCGGCCGCGTGTTGCCCGAGACCACGACCTCTGCTCGGCCAGCCCGCCCGAGTCGTGCTTCTCGGCTGCGTGTTGCCCGAGACGACCTCTG
Source organism: Musa acuminata AAA Group (assembly GCF_036884655.1). NCBI lineage: Eukaryota > Viridiplantae > Streptophyta > Magnoliopsida > Zingiberales > Musaceae > Musa > Musa acuminata. The sequence continues at coordinate 9,151,330 of NC_088338.1, read as the reverse complement.
CTTGGCTTGCCCGATTGAGTTGTGCTCCTCGGCTGCGTGTTGACCGAGACCACGCCTGCGCGGCCAGCCCGCCTGCGTCGTGCTCCTCGGCTGCGTATTTCCTGAGACCACACCTGTGCGGCCTGCCCGCCTGCCTCGTGCTCCTAGGCTACACGTTGCCCGAGACCATGCCTGTGTGGCCTGCCCGCCTGCGTCGTGCTCCTCGGCCGCACGTCGTCCGAGACCACGACCTCTGCTTGGCTTCCCGACTGAGTTGTGCTCCTCGACTGCATGTTGCCCAAGACCACGACCTCTGCTCGGCCTACCCGACTGCGTCGTGCTCCTCGGCTGCACGTTGCCCAAGACCACGACCTCTGCTCGGCCTGCCCGATTGTGTCATGCTCCTCGGCTACACGTTGCCCGAGATCACGTCTGCACGGCCAGCCTGCTTGCGCCATGCTCCCCGACTGCGTGTTGACCCAGACCATGCCTGCGCCGTGCTCCTCGGTTGCGTGTTGCCCGAGACCACACCTGCGCGGCATGCTCGCCTGCGTCATGCTCCTCGGCTACACGTTGCCCGAGACCATGCCTGCGCGGCCTGCCCGCCTGCACCATGCTCCTCGGCCGCACGTCGTCCGAGACCACGACCCCTGCGCGGCTTGCCCGCTTGCGTCGTGCTCCTCGGCTCCACGGCTCCATGACCTGAGACGCGCCTGCGCGGCCAGCCCGCCTGCGTCGTGCTCCTCGGCTCCATGACCGGAGACACGTATGCACGGCCAGCCTACCTGAAAGCTGAACCCATGCCTTAGACTCCCGTTACAACGACCGACGCATGGCTTCCTTCGGGGGGGGAATATGATGAGGATAATAATTATGATAAGGCCCGAGCTGACGTCAGCTACCTCAGATGACGCCTCACGACCCGACAGCACATGGTCAAACTGACCGGCACGCCGACCGAGGAGCATTAACGACCTGCTTAAGATCAATCTTTCACGCCAACGCCGGTGTCAGGCGCTACTTGCCTCCTACAAGTGGGCACATCAGGTAACAGTAAACTCCCCTATAAATATCCTCGCAGGAGAAGAGGAAAGGGGGGGGACCGAACCACTCCACTCCACTCCACATTACTAACTTGATCGTCGGAGGGGTCGGGTCGAGCTACCGACCCGACCTATGTGATGGTGCGAAGATGGAGGCCTCCCACCGAACGCCCAGGCGAGGAGCCCCTTCCCGGAGGAAACGACGACCCCCTCCCCACCGGACCACCGCAGCCGACCGCCTCGGCCGTCCCGAGGAGCGTCCCTAGGAAGATCTCCGTCATCCGGACCCGAACCGAGTCGCGTCGACCCCGAGGCCACGGCTCAAAGTTGTTTCCCACAATACACACTATCTAAACTCATGAACTATGATCCTATTTATAAGATCTAATGTTCACTATTTCACCTAATCATGTCAGGTGATTAAATTTGGTATAAAAATTATCTCATAATTTTTAAAATCAGAAGCTACCTAGGTAAAACTAAGTAAGATATGTCTATAACTATTTAAAAAATAATAATTATCTAGATAACTATTTATGAGTCAATTTTCAATATTACATTTAGCATTTATTTCATTCGATGGGTGATATCTCTCAAATTTATATTCTTAGTTAGATGTCATTGTTCTCTAAAGTAGAGACGAAGGAGTCATATGACAGGCACAAAATGTCTTGAGTTCTCTAGGTAAAGTTCACATGGCCTTTCAGCCAAATCAAAAAATGAACGAGTGTTAGGTATTATTATTAGTAACATAATAAGAAGAGGTATGAAGATTCTTTTAACATTCTAAATTATGAATTAACTTGTTATGTTAAAAGTAGTTATGTTAATACCGGACATGAACCGTTGAAACTATCTTAGCAGTTATTACACTAAGAGAATTAGTTAGATGTCACCCGTTCATAGTAATGAGATGCGAAGAATTGAATATGATAATATTCATATGAAAGTTAGATCTCTTCCCAATGCCACGATTAAACCTAAAAGCTTCTAAGAATTTGTAAAGTTTGATGGAGAAATTTCTTCATATTTATGAACTATTTAAATAATCGATGGAGAAATTTCTTCTTTGATATATATATATATAGTATCTTGAGAAATGATTGACCAAGTCAATCTAATATGCTATAAGTCTTCATATTTATGAACTTGTCATATGATTGATGGGACTTGTATCCATCTTATTATATCTATATAACATCTTGGGGAATGATTGACTAAGTCTATATATATATATATATATATATATATATATATATATATATATATATATATATATATATATATATAGTATCTTGAGAAATGATTGACCAAGTCAATCTAATATGCTATAAGTCTTCATATTTATGAACTTGTCATATGATTGATGGGACTTGTATCCATCTTATTATATCTATATAACATCTTGGGGAATGATTGACTAAGTCTATATATATATATATATATATATATATATATATATATATATATATATATATAATATCTTGAGAAATGATAGATAAATGTAAATCTTTAATGTCTATGGTTACATGATTAATAGGGACCTATGTCTAGGTTCAAAATAATTGACTAAGCCAATCTAATATATTGTAAATTTTGAAAGATGTCCTTATATTAATAAACTGATTACATGATTAATGGGGACTTATATCCACCATCTTTATAGCATCTTGAGAAATAATTGACCAAGATCTTTAAAATTATCTTCATATTTATGATCTAATCACATAATTGATGAAGATCTACACCTACCTTATTGGATATATCTTGAGAAATGATTGATGAAGTCATTTTAATATGTAACGATAATTCATGGTCAATTGTCAATATATCATACATATATATATAACAAATGATTCTAAATTTTTTTAAAGCATTTAAACGAATATTGATATCGGCTTATATTCTTGCTATACCACGATGAATACTTCATTATATATAATGATAGTTCAAGGGTATGAACTATCTTTTTTCTCAATTTCTTTCTCCTAATCTATCAATTTAGGTGGTCCCGTGAAAGGATAGGAAGATAGGAGAAATGATCTAGTTCCGCTTTATAGATTGACAACGATCTTGGATTAAAGACGATGCCTTACAGATCAAACAGAGATCTATGAACAGATGTCATCAAAAGGTACGCATCGTTAATTAAATCTAAGTATTTGATATCAAGACATAAAGGTTATTTACATATTTAATATAGTATATTACATATTTTTATACTTACAAAAGTATCATCCTATAAAAGTAAATTAAGTTCTTAATAAACTTAGCTAAAAAAGTTTAACTATTCTCGTATAAATAATAACCACTTAGGATACATATCTTAGAAGATTAAAAAAAAAAAAGATATTAGAGTGTGTTGGCAAGAACCACAAGTTCTTATAACTAATATTATTTAGCCTGAAATAATCATATGATATCCAAATAAAAAAGATTTGAAGTGATGAAGGTTGGAACTCAATCAGACTTCAAATTTCATGGCGATGGTTCCTTTAGATTTAGTAATATAATATATATTTAAAATTAAAATATAATTTATCTTTAAAATTAAAAAAAAATCATGAATGAAGCTCTTAATATAGGATATATACAATACATGCAGGTGGTACTAAAATGTATAAAGATCTCTTAGAAAATTTTGTTAGAATATTATCAAAAGAAAATTTATATTTTATAATGCCATATTTCAGCATAGAAAGTCACCTAGAAAATTAGAGCCTTTGCATATTCCTCAATAAAAGTGGTAAAACATCTCTATGATTTCATGATTGGATTGTTAAAAGACTAAAGGGAATAATATTGTTTTAGTGATTGTGGATCATTTAACTAAGTCAAGACATTTTCATGCTATTAAAATTCCATAGCACTCTAAGGAAAATAGCTAAATTATATATTGATAAGGTTGTTTGAGTATATTAGCAATTATTGTATCAGATCGCAAGTTTATTTTATATTATTGGAAAAGCCTTCATGAATCTCTAGGAACTAATTTAAATTTTAATATAGCTTTCCACCCACAAATAGATAGACAGTTAAAACGAAGGCATGTTTAGATTTTATGTTATTGATTTGAGATAATTTTAGGGTGAAAGACAATCTATCATTGGTAGAGTTTGCTTATACAATAGGTATCAAGCAAAAATTAAGATGGTCTCATATGGAAATTGTAGTTATAAATATAAATCACTCATATGTTGGGGATGATATTAGTGATAGAAAGCATTTGAGACATAATATAATAAAAGAAACACTAAAATAGATAAAGCTATTTCTAATGCTTGTAGCTAAAATTGTTATATGATTTGAAATTGAAGGCTGGAGATCATATTATCTTATAGGTTTCTCCTAGCAAATGTGTCATGAAATTGGACTTACGTGGCATATTGAGTCATAGATTCATTGGACTATTTGAGGTTTTTAAAAAATTAAAAAAATAGCTTATAAACTTGCTCCATTATATCTATTTTAATGAAGTTCATAATGTGCTTTATATATCAATGTTGAGAAAATATATTCAGGCTCCATCGTAACCATGACTTATATGATTGGGAAAAGATTTATTATGTCAAGATCAACATATTCATATTATGGATAGAAAAAATCAATGTGTTTGACAAAGAACTATACCATATATCTCAAAAAGTGTAATAAAAGAATCATGGTAAGAGAAAAGTCACTTGAGAATTTAAAGATGTTATGAAAATTAAATATCCTTGATTATTTTTGGACTGAGATACATTAAGTTTAGACAACTAAATTTTTATTTAGACAAAAAAATAATGTCCAAGAAAACACTAGTTTGGGTAGCCAACAGGGAGAAACCTGTTGCCAGTGCTTCATCTTCAGAGCTCCATCTCGCCGAAGATGGCAACCTTGTCATCCGCCTCAAACAAAGACTCGAAGAACCAGTTTGGTCATCCAATTCTTCGAGCTCCCTTGCTTCCAACTCCACTGTCACAGTGGAGAAGATGGCAACTCAACGCCGTGCGCTTGTCAGCTGACTGCAGTCCTGCGAGTTGCAACTTGGGCGGCCAGCAGCGAATCACTGTAGATAAAGAGAGATGGTGTCGCTGCATGATATCGCTGCAGGCTGTCGCCGTGGAAATCTTGCTAAGGCAAGTTTTTGGGCTCTGATACCATGTTAGGAATGAAACGAAAAAGATGTTATCTTACGTTTGATAGAGTACTCCTTATTTATAAACGTTAGGAGGGAAATTTTAGCTGTTAGCAAGAAAAATCTTAGCTGTTATCAGAGAAAAGTGTCGAATTGCATGATTGAGGTATTGTTCTACTGCTTAAGCTTACCACTCACTGTTCGATTTGGCTGGGTGACCTTATAAACCTCAAATCTTTGGGTTCAAGCAAGGAACACCAATCAGGAGATGTTTATATTCGTGCGGAAGTTTCTTGGAGAAATAATTAATGATCATAAGAATAGAAGGAAGCCTACGGTCGTCATTCTCATAGGTGTCGCATCTATCGCGAGTTCAGCCGGGTGCCGTCGACGGTCGGGGAACCTTCGGCTATCTTGCCTGAGAATGGATCACAGGCTTCGCCACCATCACCCCCAAAGCAGTCGTTTACAGGTTCGAGATTGGTCTCAGACAGGCGAAACACGGAGAGATGCGAAGACTCGGATTTCATTTATTTCCCTCTCTGGGCTGCAATCAAAATGCATGAAGGCGACAAATCTCTGCTTGCTGGATCCGAAGCCAAAGGAAAACGCGAGCGAGAAGGAGCTCGGTCGGGCGTGAAGGATAGCTTGTTGGTGCATTCACGTTGTGGAGTGCGGCAGGCCGAGCATGGGAGAAGTTGTTCGGCAACAGGAGGGAGTATTACGTGTCGGAAGTATTTCTGATACCACATCTTAGAATCCACATGAAGAACACGTGCCACATGTTACATCATCGGTTTTGTATAAGTAGGTTTAGGCAGAACTTGTACTTGACCGTTGAGCCGATAATTCAACAATAACTATTTCTGCAAAGTTAAAATTGCATATATATATATATATATATATATAATATTTGCAATGGCAAATATAAATATTCAGACTTTGTAAAGATAAATATGTGGAAGTAAGCATTAATTGGACAATCAGGTACGTTGGGCCGAACAATATGTTCTGTCAAACAGCAGAGCGACTTGTTGTTGTTGGGCTGGGTTAGCCCGAATTAAAGCCCATTTAACACTGTGGTTGATCGAGCACAACTATCGATGACCCTAATGATATTTATCTGTGGATCTCAAAGCGCGGTGGGAGAAGTTCACGCGTGGAGGAAGTTTTCGTAATTTCGTATGGTGATAGCGCGGTCCTCATTGGCGGATCCCTAATTTCGTATGCCCCTCTTCTCCTCCTCACCTTCGAATTCCAACGCCTGATTCCATGTTTCGTCGGTTTTGGATTTGCCTTCTGTTTACCTCTTCTCGGGGGGAAAGGGAAATCTCCCCTAGGAGGATGCTCTCTTCCCCGCCCCGAAGAGGGAGGTGTGAGGGCTACGGTAAGATTGCCATCGATTGGGTTCCTTCGGGAGAGATGATCCTCTTTTGGAACTTCTCGTCTGTGGAAAACATTGGCCATATCACTGAGAGCTCAAATTTGCATTTTTATTTTCCTTTTTTTCCTCCTCTGGTCGAAGTTTTCGATCATCGCTGTTTAATCACATTTTTTTATTCAAAATTTAGGAATTTTAGTTCGATTAGCCTTCCTTGATTATAATTTTTTCCTCATTTATTGGATGGTTGTTTACATCTAAACTATGCTTTTTTTCTTCTAAAATTAAGTTCAAAAATTGGAAGAGTTTTAAAGGAGTTTTAACTTTTATTTATTTTTTAAAAAAATGTAAAATATCCCTGCACGATATTCTTGATTGCATTATGATAACTACTAACAACAGGACGTGATTGTGGTCGGATAACGTGGGAAAAATATTATTCAACGATATTTTTTTTAATAATAATTTAAATAATGGTATTTAGATCAATTCAATTCTCTTTCTTTTTCTCATAAAAGATATTTATAATTTAAATCGTCCATTTGGACTGACCCGTTTATCCACACTTTCTTCTCTTCCATAGGTGACAAAGAAACAGATAAATTCATGCTATGAGCAATCTACTATAATAAACTATTTCTTTATTTAATTAAGCTTGGCTCAACATCTTCGATCAACCTAACATAGCGGAATTACAATACTATCACGCTACAGCAGAGCATATAAGGCGTGTTACCTCAGTACAACATTCATTATTCATGATGCGTTTTACTACCAGTATGTATTCTAGATGGTGGTGTAGTAGTGGTTATTCTCAGCCGACTCATCATCCACAAGCTTCTTTAGCAAGGCGGGGATGGGCGGTATGCTGACGTCTAATACTCCCTCCAGTTGCTGAACTACTTCTCCCATGCTCGGCCTACTGCACTCCAAATCCTGAATGCACCAACATGCAATCCTACACACTCGACTCAGCTCCTCCTCGTCCGCCTTCCCCTTCAACCTCGGATCCAACAAGCAGAGAGTGTCGCCTTCTTGCAATTTGATCGCAGCCCAAAGAGGGAAGTAAAACCGATTCCATTCTTCGCGCGTCTCCGTGTTTCGACTTCCCGAGACGATCTCATGCAGCATTAGCCCGAAGCTGTAAACGTCCGCTTTGGGAGTGATGGCGGATCCTGTGATCCATTCCGGGGCGAGATAGCCGATGGTCCCCCTCACCGTCGTCAGCACCCGGCTGAACTCGCGGCCCAGCAGCTTTGCCATGCCGAAGTCGGCGATCTTTGGACACATGTCCATGTCGAGAAGTATGTTCTCCGGCTTGATGTCGCAGTGCATGATGCATTCCCTGCACTTCTCGTGAAGATACGCTAAGCCTCTTGCGATCCCCAGCGCGATCCCGTACCTTTTCTTCCAGTCCAAAGCTTCGCGGCCATCGGCGAACAGAACGGATTCCAATGAGCCCATCGGCATGTAGTCGTAGACGAGCAGCCTCTTGTCACCTTCGCAGCAGAAGCCACGGAGGCGGACCAGATTGACATGGTGAATCGTCCCGATGGTGCTCACTTCCATCCTGAACTGCTTCTCCCCCTGCCTTACGCTCTCCAGTCTCTTCACCGCTATGGCGCCCGAGTCCGGCAGCTCTCCCTTGAACACCGACCCGAAGCTTCCTCGCCCGAGTTTCTCGGAGAAGCCCTTGGTGGCTTTTCTTATGAGCTTGTAGTCGAATGCAATTAGAGGACCTTGAACGCCTTCTGAAGCTCCGACGGTTGCCCCCTTGCGGTATCTCAAGGCCAAAAGCAAGACGACGACAGCGATAGCAGCAATACCTGACAATGCACCGACGACGATCGTCGCCGTCTTTTTCCTGTTCTTATGATCATTATCCGCCAATTCTGAAGCGTCAACACGAACATAAATGGCTCCTGATTCTGCTCCGTTGCTCGAACCCAAATATTTGAGGTTGACAAGGTCGCCCTGCCAAATCGAACAATTGGAGTGAAAAGCATAAGCAGTACAAGAACAATTCCGCAAGCAAGCAATTCGACACTCTTCTCGACCGCCGATGGTTGACATGCGCACGGGGCTGGCGGGCAGCTGCGTGTTGGGTAACTCGAGGAATCCATCTCTTTCCCCACAGCGTAGAGGGGTTCTTCGGACGCACCCTCCGGTGTAATCTCCCAGGGCCCATTCATTCCGTGACCGTGGGTTGAATCCCTGCAAACAGTGACAGGGAGGAGAGGTGAAGTTGTCACAGCTACCGAACGGCCCACAGCGACTGTCGACATCACATGGATCCCACGGAAGCGAGCAGAACTGCAACATCTCTTTGGCCTCATCGTCCCATTTCTGCCTCTTCATTTCACCAGTGAAATCCAGCATTAAGTTGTCTGTTTCGGAGGTGTTAAGGACGCGGTAGCTGAACTCGTTCACATTCACGTTGGAAACATGGCTGAAGTCGAACAAGTGGTTCAATTTCATCTCTGGGATGGCAGTAAACATCTCTCCAGTCCAAACCCCGGAGGCCCAGTAGCGATGTCTCCGATCTCTCAAAAGGTACAACTGGCCGGTGCCATTCGGATCCATCTCCTGAGTAAACATTCCCGGTGAAGGGTCTTCTGGGTTCCTCCACGAAGAGAGGAACCAATCTTGGCCTGTCAACTTGTTGAATCCGAGCTTTGCTCCAGGGAGCCATGTGTTGGTAGGATGATCAAAGCTCTGCCACAAGGTGTCAGAAGTTATATTATCTTTAAGAACGAGATTACCATCATCAAGAAGCACTGCGACAGTGGAGTTGGAAGCAAGGGAGCCCGAGGAATTGGATGACCAAACTGGTTCTTCGAGTCTTTGTTTGAGGCGGATGACAAGGTTGCCATCTTCGGCGAGCGTGAGCTCTGAGGATGAAGCACTGGCAACAGGTTTCTCCCTGTTGGCTACCCAAACTACTGTTTTCTTGGACACCTTGTACCAGATGCCTATGTAGTACTTGGAAGAGATACCTGGGGCGAAGAAACCCAGCTCGAACTTGCCACCTTTGGACACCATCGTCTGACCTCCAGAGAGAGACTGGCCTCGAAAGAGGCTGTCATCTGCAACACCAGTATGGGCGCTGAAGGTAAAGAGAAGAAAGAATTCAGACAAGCAGAGAGCAAGAAGCTGAGCCATTTGTCTTCTCCTAGCAGACATGGTGAAGCTCTGCAACACAGACAAAGCTGGGTAACCAGTCGACGGTAAAATGCGTCATCTTTAACATCTGTTTCGATGGCGATATCTCTCTGCTCGTGAATCTAAGTTGATAAGAAATATACTTTCAACTAATCATAATTCGACAGCTAATGATAAGGAGTTCAGGTCAACTTTCATCACGTGGATAATACTTTAAAATATCTTAAATAACTAACTTTAGCATCAGATGAATCGATTCATAAAATCAAACAAAAAATCTTACACTGTTGATAATCAAACAAGAGAGATCTAACGCATCTTTGAAACATAGGATAGACACAAAATCTCGAGTTCTCTAAGTCAACTTCACATGGCTTTCTGCCAAATCCAAAAATGAATGAGTGTTATGTATTATTATTATTATTAGTAATATATTAATAAGAAGTATGAAGATTCTTTTCCCCTTCTGAATTACGAACTAACTTATTATATCAACAGTAGTTATGTTAATACCGGACATGAACAACAGAAACTAAGCAATTATTAATGTCACCCGTTCATAGTCATGAGAAAGATGCGAAGCATTCAATAGGATAATATGTATATGAAAGTTAGATCTCTTCCCAATACCACGATTGTGCCTAAATACTTTCAAGAATTTGGGAAGTTTGAAGGTGTTTGATCGAGTATGCGAAGCAACCTTCACTAAAGATCATAAAAAAAAAATCTTTAAAGAATATATATATATATATATATATATATATATATATATATATATATATATATCTTAAGAAATGATTAATCAAGTTAATATAACATGTTGTAAATCTTTAAAGACATTTTTCATATTTATGAAATAGACACATGATTAATGAGACCTGCACTCATCTTCTTGGATATATATAATATCTTAATAAATGATTTATCAAATCAATCTAATATGTTATAAATCTTTAAAGATGTCATCTTAGATATAAATAATATCTTGAGGAATGATTTATCAAGTCAATATTATAAATCTTTAAAGATATTTTTATTTTTATAAATGGGTCACATGATTGATGGGACTTGCACCCACTTTCTTAGATTTAGTATTTTGAGAAATGGTTGACCTAAGTTAATATAACATGTTATAAATGTCTTCGTATTTATGAACTGTTCAAATAATCGATGGAGACTTACACCCACCTAATTGGATATATATATATATATATATATATATATATATATATATATATATATATATATATATATATATATATATATATACTTTTAAAAAAATAATTAACTAAATTAATCTAATATGTCATAAATGTCTTCATATTTATGAACTGGTCACATGATTGAATGATTTATCAAGTCAATCTAATATTTTATCAATATTTAAAGATGTCTTATATTTATGAACTGATAACATGAGTGATAGGGATCTGCCCCACCTTTTTGAATATATATATAATATCTTAAAAATAATTTACCAAGTCAATATAATATATTATAAATTTTTAAAAATATATTTATATTTATGAATGAGTCACATGATTGATGAGGACTCGTACCCACCTTCTTGGATATATATAGTAATTTAAAAAATAATTTATCAAGTCAACCTAATATATTTTAAATCTTTAAAGATGTTTTCAAATTTATAAACGAGTCATATGATTAATGGGACCTGAATCCATCATTTTGAATATATATATAGCATCTTGAGAAATGATTATTATAAAATTTTAAAAATGTCATCATATTTATAAATTGATCACATGATTAATGAGACTTGCCCCACCTTCTTACATATATATAATATCTTAAAGAAAAAATTTAGCTAGTCAATCTAATATATTATAAATATTTAAAAATATCTTTTTTTTATGAATGGGTCACATGATTGATGGGGACTAGTACCCACCTTCTTGGATATATATATATATAGTAATTTTAAAAATAATTTGTCAAGCCAATATAATATATTATAAATCTTTAAAAATATTTTTATATTTATAAATGTGTCACATGATGGATGGGACCTGAACCTACCTTTTTGAAATAATATATAGTATCTTGAGAAATGATTGACCAAGTCAATCTAATATATTATAAATTTTTAAAGATATTTTCATATTTATAAATTGATCACATGATTGATGACACATGTACTCATCTTCTTCGATATATATAATATCTTAAAGAATGATTTACTAAGTCAATATAATATGTTGTAAATCTTTAAAAATATCTTCATAGGGTCACATGATTAACGGAGACCAACACCTAACTTCTTGAATATATATAATATCTTGAGAAATGATTTATCAAGTTAATATAATATATTATAAAATTTTAAAAATATTTTCATATTTATAAATGGGTTATATGATTGATGGGACATGCACCCCACCTATATATATATATATATATATATATATATATATATATATATATATATATATATATAATATGTTGAAAAATGATTAACCAACTCATCCTATTATGCTGCAAATCTTTAAACATGTCTTCATATTTATGTATAAGGCACATGATTGATGGGAACTATATTTACGTTCTTAAAATATATAGTATCTTGATAAATGATTGATCAAGTCAATCTAATATATTGTAAATTTTTAAAGATGTTTTTATATTTATAAACCGGTCACAATTGATGAGAACTTTCACCTATCTTCTTGGATATATATATATATATATATATATATATATATATATATATATATATATATATATATATATATATATATATATAGCATCTTGAGAAATGATTAATCATGCCAATCTAATATATTGTAAATCTTTAGAGTCATCTGATCACATGATTAATGGAGATTTACACCCATCTTGTTAGATACATATAGTATATATTAAGAAATGATTGACCAGTCATCATGTTGTGATAATTCAATTGCATGATCAATTATTAGTATATCATACATATATAACAAATGATTCCCAATAAAACTTTAAAGAGTCAAAAGAATAACAAATGATTCCCAATAAAACTTTAAAGAGTCAAAAGAATATTGATATCAACCTATATTCTTGCTATACCACAATGAAGGCTTCATTATATATAATGATGCTTTAAGGGTATGATTAGATATTTGTAAATGTAGCATGGTAAGATTTTTCCTAATGCTTTTAAATTGAGTAGAATAATAACACATCATTGGTTTAGAATAGTAATTTTTATTTAAAATTTTGAAGCATTATCTACATTGTAATAGTAAGATAGTCATTGATCCTAATAAAAGTGTAAAGTTTAATTTCACTTGGTCCATTCGCAAACATTAGTCTTCCCGAAACCTCCCATGATCCCTTAGGACCTATAAAATAGAAAACGGGTTAGAGAAAGCACTTCACTCGAGATCCACAAGCAAATATTTCAGAAAATACTTCATAGCCAATGCAAATTACAAATAGACTTTATAAGCTCTGAACGGTTGCACAATAAAAGGTCAAATTGGTCCACTACAGACTGAGTATCTCTCACAAGGGTCCACACGACATAACCTTTATTTACAAGCCTAAAATGACCATCAAACCCAACTAAAATGGGACTATTAAACCTTCAACCGTCCCTTTACATGCTGTGCAAAGCATGAATATACCAAAAGATATGGACATACATAAGCTACATCAAACATCCTATTTAGAATTTTGTCCGTGACATTCTCCCCACTCATTCCTTCAACGTCCTTATCAAAGCCTTTACCGATACTACAACTCCTCGCCTTTATTGAGTCTTCAATCTTTTACTCCAACTACAATGTGCCTCTTGGCTCCCAACTACTCTCCGCTGTTGTTGTTGAGTAGTCAAACTTTTGATCCGCCATGCTGCTTCAACTCGCCAATGACTCTGACTATAGTGTCGGGTTGGTTGAGTTGTGTTGATCCCTGTTGGTTCTTGTGGATCCTTCAGATGAAGGAAAAAACTATCCTTGCTATGCGCTAGTCTTTCAAATGCCTCATGCTACTTGAATTGGGTGGATGCTTGTTGGAGCTTTAACAAGCATCGCCTCACAAACTTTTTGAAGTTTTTGGGTTCTTCCTCCATAAAATTTGTCCATCGACTTTTCTTTCACTTAATTGTCACTTCCAAGTAGATTCACATCACTTTCGCTTTCGATTGGCATTCTCTTGGGAAATGAAGCAGATAATCTACTCTCAGTAGCACTAATTACCATTGGTGAGGATTTGATAACTATTGTCTTCCATTTGATTTCTTCGAAGGGTCTTTGAACATTTGCAGAGCCCCTCTACTAGATAGATAAGAGAATTGGGATACTCAGTTTCACTCATTCTCTTAAGGGTTGAGAAGGCATAAGTTACTTAACTTCGCTTGTCTCCTCGAAGGTTGTACTTCATGCATCGAGCTGGTTATTGGCCTTCGCCTGCTCTTTGCACATACTTTTGAAGTACTTGAAGTGTTTACACTCCTTGCATTGAGTTAGTTACTGTGATTCACATTCTCAATGCCATCGAACTTCTAGAATGCAAGAAATTTTCACTCAACTTGGAGCAAGTCTCTTGTAGTTTTGGTCATCAGTGGGATTGTACTGTATTCTTCATCAACCCTGCCGCCTACTCCACTGAGTAGCAAAGGTATATCACCGCATACTGCCTACTTCGTTTCTTGGTCGTGCACTCTTACATGACCTGAAGTCCTTCACTTTCGACTATTTTGATGAGAAGCTCGTTGACACAGATCTTACGAAGTTCCTTGGCCTCTGCCCTTTAACATTGTCTCGGTACTTGGAGTTTGCCCCTGTATGCTCCACCTCCTTGACCCCTTTTACATCGACGACTTCATAGAAGTCCCGCCTCTACGGTACCATGGTGCTGTCATGCCGATGACCATACTATCCGTCACCTCGCATCTGCATCCCTTTTCTTCACGATCGGTGGATCTGCCTCTGTGGCACTCCTTCGAGTCCACCTCCATTCTAACTAATTGTTGGTTTTGGGTAACTAAGTCTCTTTCGACTCGTCGTCACTTTCTCACATCAACACCTCTATGTTCTCCAAGCAGTTCTACTTTGTTAATGGAAAGACAGACTGCAACTCCCATGCGTGGCCTTTGCTATCATGTTATAGGGTTTGCATCAACTTTATTCTCCTTAGCTTCCTTGGTAGCAATGTTCGCTTACTTAGCCTTATCCTCTGACTTACCGGGCTCTCTTAAGCAAATATGGGCTCTAGAGTAGTCCAACTCTCCGGCTGCTTCGATCATACATCTGCATGATCAAATCCTTCCCATGGAACTCACTATTACTTGCATTTGAACTTTTCCCTTGGTACATAGCCCCCATATGCTAATAACTAAGGCTTTCATTCGATGCAAAATTTAATGCACACACGGAAGACCCGCCTCTACGGTACTATGACTTTCACTCCTTGAATCCATAGCCCTTCTTATCGTCATGTTGTTCACTGAAGTGGAGCTCTTAATAGTTCTTGATCATACCTTTATATAATATAATCCCTCATGAGACTACATTCGTGTGTATCGTATTGCCACTAACTGTTCCACCATGATCTGCTGCACCATGTCGCTTCCTAGTGATATCTCCATTACATTCTAATCCTTGTGGGATGAACTTGGATTATGATCCCTCCATGTGTGGCTTTTGCCAACATATCGCAAGGCCTCTTCCACATTCGATTTTGTTCGCTCTTTTGGCAATCAACCTACGTCCACCCGCTCTCGGGTCACACTCAGACGAAACATAGCTCTATGGCAGTCCGTCAAATAGTAGCTCCCGAAGTCCATCGACTTCGCTGAAATTGGTGTACCATTGTCTGGATCCTAGGCCTCTGCCCCTACTAGCATAATCTCCATTTCACACCGCTTCCTTCATAGAAACTTGAATGACAGCATTGTGGCATATTCTTTAAGAGTACTCGCCTCTACGTCCTCTTGTCCCGTGCCAAGGCCTTCTGAACCCAACTTTGCCTCCGCAAGTTGAGTCTCCTTAGTTCCTCCATCAAATGCTTCTCTGAGATAAGGTACATGTACCTAGAAGCTCCCTTCGTCTTTGGCACTATGCAAGATGAGTCCGCTCCATCAGAATGAAGGACTCATGGAATGACATGATCCCGCTCTTGCCTCTACAAGAATTCATGTCCTTGACCTTTGTCCAAGGAAAGCTTTGTTCCTCCTCTCTATGTTTCATCTTCTATGTTGGCTCCCTTCATGCGGTTTGGATACTTCGTCAAGTTACACCCAAGTTGCTCCGCTCCTCGTTTTGCATTTAGTTGATGGTGGCCCTGGTGCCTAACATTCCACGGGTCAGCTCTCCATTGAGTCTGATTTCCATACTGACTCCAAATATGTCTTCATTTGTATTGCTTTGGGTCGCTCCCATACTTGATCTCATAATGCATTCTCTTAAGCGAGATCATGCGATGACTCCTCGTCGCTCACTCGGTCCATTGAGCTTCGTGGATTTATTGTTTTTGAGGTACTCCTCAACATGTGCGGTCTGTTGTACATGATTCTCCCTTTAGAGAGTCGAGACTTATCCCTCCTAGATATTTATCTCGTTGAAGCAATATCTCTCTTCGTTTCCTTCCCTCTAAAAGTTTCGGAGACCACCATCCCTTTGGATTACTCCGACTTGCTGAACAAACTGTGCATTATTCTACCTCCTGCAAACGTACTTGCTAGATTGTGACTCCACATTAATACAGCCTCCGCTATATCACTCAAGGCCTAGCAATATGCTGAACTCGCTGCATACTTCAGCCTCCTATGGATGTATCCTTCTTATACTGAAGAGAAAGTTTTAATGCTCCATAACGCTGAGTTTCGATCGCCTTGGGATGACCACGAACATTCCATCATCCGCATACAAGCCCTTGCATGAGTACTGAATTCTTCGAGTTAGCAATTCCCCTCACCTTTATGAGCTTTGCACAACTCTTTCGGTTACTGAGCAACTCATTCCACCTTGCATGGTCTCATCCTTTACCAAGCACCTCGCTTATCTTGAACACCATCAAATATGGTTGTCAACGTCGAGCTGTAGCTCGAACTTAGCCATCCCAACATTTGTGTGCTACGCATTCTTCCAAACTTGTTCTTGTGGTGCCTCTTGTATAAAGGGTTGATCATTTCTTTGAATGTCAATCTCAAATGTTTGCTTATCCGAATGACTCCTTTTCCCTATATCTCTATGCTTATTTTCCCCCAAACGGTCGTACGTGCTAGCTGCCCTAAACGCAGCCCCGCTAGGTCTCCCACGTTTGCATGTCAAATGTTTCTGTGAGTGCTTATCCCACTCTGATACCATCTGTCACGGACTTAACTGGTTTTGCTTAAGTTGTGCAGCACCCTTACGTGTCCGTCCGTAAAGGTCAACATCCCTGAAATCTCCCATGGTCCCTTAGGACCTACAAAAGAGAAAACATGTTAGAGAAAGCGCCTCACTCGGGATCCATAAGCAAACATTTCAGAAAACACTTCATAGCCAATGTAAATTATAAACAGACTTTATAAGATTTGAACGATTACACAACAAAGGATCAAAATGATTCATTACAGATCGAGTATCTCTCTTAAGTGTCCACATGACACAACCTTTATTTACAAGCCTAAAACGACTACCAAACCCAACTAAAATGAGATTGTTAAGCATTCAATCGTTCCTCTACATGCTATGCAAGGTATGAACATACTAAAAGATACGAACATACATAAACATTACATCAAATATCATGTTTAGAATTTTATCCGTGACAATGCAGGATTTTGTTCTTGATCTATGCCATCATTTGTACGTTTCATCACCTCATGTTTCATGAAGGGCAGCAAACCAGCAGTGTATGGCGTTTTGTATATTAAGTAGAATCAATCAGAAAAAGCATCTGAGCCCCTGGTACGACGACAAATACGAAAAAAGCTTACTCAAATATATCTATTATCGTCTTCAAACATGTTTTACAAACTTCCTAAAATCACTACCAGCAATTTCTCAGAAGCAGAGATAAATGCAAGTGTTTAACTGTACATAAGTGCCAAAATTCTGTCACGTTCCAATTAAATTCACCAGCTAGAAGTGAGCAATCATGGTGGCCGCCATGCCAGACATTGATAACTCTGGAAGCAGCACAAATGCACCCAGGTATCCAAAGAATCACCTTTGGGATGGATTCATAGTCATCTGGAGTTGGTTCTCGGGGGAGGACCATCTGGACCTGGTCCAAGGCTATTCCGTGCAACCTGCAGGTCGTTTACCAGTTGTGCACGGCGTTCCTTCAAAAAGTTTAGGCGGTTCGTCAACTTGGCAAGTGCTGACGATGACGATGATGACGATGACGAGGCTGTTTCCTGAGTGAAATCAAAATAGTTTAATCAAGTCAGTAAGCCTCTGATGTACGTTGGATGATTATATCTGATATGTGGATGGTGAGACCCTCAAAACCTAGTGGCAAATAATTACTTCCGTAGTAGGCTTATTGTAATTGTAAAAAGATTTGTACCTCAGGTCTTGAAGAGAACCTTGTTGTAGCTCCACTGTGCCCAGATACTGTCACATCCTCGGAAGATGAAATACTAGCAGAAATGTGAGGTTTCAAATTATTTGATGTCATGTCACTTGGTTGTTGCTCATGGGAGGAATGCTTATTAGATAAAGATGGATCTTGGACTTCTTTCTTCGCTTTCTCATCCCACAAAGAGAATTTCTTTAAAGCACTACCCTTTCTAGCTTTCACCGGCTCTTCATTAGATGGAAGAACTTTATTAAGCCCCTGGGATAAGTTGCTGCTTGGATTTGCTATATCTGTCTTTTGCTTCTGAGATGGCTGATCATCTGATGATGCCACTGATTCCTGGGATTGAGTTTCCACATTCTCATGGTCAGCTGCAGTGATGTTCTGCTTACAAAACAAGTCAGTATATTCTACATAAATAAATTGTATTTTCATCTTAAAGCATACCGGTGATCAAGAAGTCGGTGATACAAACAAACACAAACGTGCATGTACATGCACAAGACGGCAGAAAATATACAAGCATACCTCACCCATGGAAGTGAAATGCTTTGAAACTGGAGACTCCATGCTACTTCGATTGGTATCGAGCTGCTCAGATTGAGGCTTAGCAGTTGGAGAAGAAGGTAAACATTGTGCTTGTGTCTTTGTATCCTTCAATTTTTAGAAAAATATATGCATGGGTCAGTCACAGATTTGGGAGCTGATTGGCATGAGAAAGAGGAAAAATGCTATAGCAGGATAATAGAAATTAGCATGTGCACCTCATTATTAGAAGAGAATTTTGACATTGAATCCTTGTTAGATGGAGTGTTTCTGGTTCCTGAGGTGATCATATTCTGACTACATGACTCTCTGTTCTGAGCCTGAGGCTCCACTTCTTTTAAAGAAGGTAGCTCTTGCTGTTTTGCTGGCACCAGATCACGGGCTCCTCCAGACACAGAATCCTGCACCTATAAAAGATATGCCTATCAAACAAGATAATATTTGATACAATGGAAATTGGAAAGAGATATCGAACCAATAAACAAGAGGAGATAAAATCATCTACAGTGAAATGAATTTGCAGCTGAAAAAGCTGAAAAATGATCTACCAGATAAAAACCAACATGTATTATCTTTCCATAATAAATAAGTATAGGGTTTCAGGAGGACCAGTGCACACAACTTCACTCCTGCAAATAGAAGGATTATTTCTAATTTTCTATAGCTCAAACCCTGGTAACCTAGATTAGTTTCAAATTTATATCAAGTTATTTTGCAATAACATATAAGGAGGTTATATGAGCACTTAAAATGGCTACTGTCTATTTTGGCTAAACAAATGTGTCCGAAAACAGTTGCTGAAACAAAGACTTTGAGATATTTTTGCCAAATGTTCTCATGGTTGTTAAATTGTAAAATTCTGAAAAGTCAACACTTAGAGCTATCCAAGATAACTTATGGAGGTAATGGAACATCACTTCAAAATATATCCGACCACTTATTTTTATTTACATAAAAGAAAGGTTGGATGGACCAATTATCAATATGCTCCTACTCTATGCTGCATTGGGCCTAAATAAGAAAAAAATGATGCTGAGAAAATTGGTGAATTGTTAGAAAGCAAAACAGAGGTCAAAGTTACAGGTTCTCAGATGAAAGATCTTAGAAGATTGTGATTGGATAATTTCATCATGTAAGAACACAGCTAAGTTCAGGAGGAATGCATATTAAAAACTCATGATCATGACAGAAGTATAAATACTAATCCAAACCAGTAAGCTCATTATTTTAAAAATATGCACATTGATCTGAAGTTGTGTTTCCAATACGACCACTACACCAGAAGTCAATATTAGTTTCAGGTGCTTAAACAGAATCCCTTTTCATTCAAACAGATGTGATATGACATTGACTGAAATTCTTCAGGTAGTCTCATTTAGGTAATATGAATAAAAGTATCGACAAAATTTTAATTTACATCTCAGTTATCCACTAAAGAGAACAACTTGGTGTATTAGCACAATAGCACCATAAGGACTGTACATTGTTTAACAAGTAATAAACAAGGAATGTCAAAACTGTCAAGAAGGGATGTCAACATGATAAACTTACAGCTTGTTTCAAAAAACTCCCATGTTGATCACCAAAACTGTTATTAACATCCTCCAATGCGTCATTCCTGTATGACAATGAAGACTAGTTAAGGTATGACAAAGAATTCACCTGAAAAGATATTCCAATGCAAATGACTGTTATGCTGTGACACTCGACATTCTTATATAATTACTAACTGAATTAAGTGGATCAACATGAAATAACTTGAATTATGAAAGAAATCTATTAGACTGTGTAGCTCTATTGGGCATTCTTTTTAATTGTTTTTTAACGCAAATATCTATGATGAGTGAGTCACTTATTCTTTCATGAAAAACTCTGTATTCAAGGAACTTAGATCCTATGGCCAATGATATTGATGTTATTTTACTTTTTGATATTGATTTCAGCCAATTGACATCCAATTGTCAGATCAGGCCAATATATATCTCAAATACTATGGCCAATCATGTTTAACAACCACTTGAAACTTAACCTGCTCCTAGAATCTTGATATTTTAATCTTAGCACTATCAGAAAACTATGTTTGAAGTAAGTTCTTTACGAAACAAAGAAGTATGAGTGGCTTAAGATACTTTCAACTTTAGAAAACCCAAAAAAGACAAGAAAAACACCCAGAGAACAGGCATCCAGAATTTTGCATTAAGAAAGATATGAGTACTGATAAGGATCATATATCTTACTCTGCAGAATGATCCCTACTATGGATATGTTTGCTGCATGACTCACACAAGGAAGCATAACTTCGTTTTAGCTGACGACTAAGCTGCCCACGAAGATCAGCAACTTTTTGCTTCAAAGTTACTATATCTGCTTCAGCAAGAGCGACTTCCTCTAGATCTGCCCTTGTCTTTTAACACAACTCTATGTTATGAATTTTTTACAAAATTAGCTTCTTAAACACTTTAAACTTTAAACTTACCTTGCTGTCCATGGCAGATGCAAAAGATATGTGCCCAGGTCGCATGTTCATTAATCCAGACTCTAAGGATGCTCTGAGATCTCTCTCAGTTTGCAATTGCTCTCGCAACTTTTCTATCTATTTCAACAGAGATTTGTTTCAATAGCGATAAATCCGAAAAGATTCCTACTGAAAAAAATGTAAAATATCTAGGGCGAATAAGATTGAACTGCAGGGAGCTATATATAATAAATGCAAACGGGATACTGAAATAAGAAAAACATTTTCTAGAATCAAAACGAAAACTTCATTACAAAGTTGTACGTAGAAAATATAGAAAGGATGAAATCTTCAATAAGAATTAGCAAATTACAATATAATTTTCGCATGTGTATTTAATTATGAAAAGTCATATTAAGTTGCTTGAAATTAGTCACGAGCAAGAACAAAAGAAACTGAACTTTTGCAATTACTGTACCACCAGAGTTTTGAATCAGAATCAAGATAATAAATCTCTCGGGAAAATCGAAGCTTGTCAGGATATTATCCAAAGACAAAATGACTATTGCTGAGTATCTAAAATAGGAAAAGTCTAAATTAAGAGCTGAAATGAAGTTAGAAATAGCATAAACTAAACATCACAGTGCAGACACAATGATAGAATTCCATGTCACTATAATTATGGGTCTCACTTCTGCCAAAATATGTAATGTCCATGGTCTCAAATGAGGAATAGTTAGTACAAACTGGATAAGCAATAACAAAAAGGATTGGCCCTAAGTTGAACCTAACTAATAAAGGACATATAGTTTAAACATGTCAAATGATGCTATTCATTTCATAGCATGTCAGATCAGCAAGTGCATGTCTAAATAATGTTGCAACAACTTTGATGTAGAATCTAACAGAGATAATAATGTGAAAAGATAAATAAGAGGCCCCTAAAAAGTCATGACTGGGTTCCCAACATCCTCTATCTATAGATGAATAAACAAAAGTGCATTAATATATGGCTGCTAAGCAAGTGCTTATAAATTGATTAGATAGTGTAAGCAAAATCAAGTAATTTTCTTCCAAGTCTTCCTTTTCTTGGTTATTGATGACATGTTGGCCATTACCCAAAGGAAACAAAAAATGAAAATTCAATACAGGGAGCATCATAAATGCAAACATCCTTTTATCAAGCAAGATAGAGTAAGCATATCATGAACTCCACAATAACCATCCAGGAAAGGAGTTGTAGCAAGAAAAAAACATAAGACTATTTCTTCACTCACAAGAAAAGAAGTCATGGCTAAGATAAAGAAAATTTGAACATCTGATGTATTATGCAGTACATACATCTCGCTCAAGAGCTAGGCGACGCTCATGCAAAGCTTCCTTTCGTCTTTCCAAACTTTCTTGTAAAATTTCATTTCCTTTTACCTTTAACAAAAGGGCATTTGTTTTGTACATAAAAATTTTCTTAATTATTTGAACTGACTTTTTGATTTGAAAAATAAAGAAGGTACCTCTTTTGAAATTTTATTTTGCAAGTCGTTCTTTGTGTTCTCAAGCTGTTGAACAGCAATCCTGTTGATAGGATGAAACCAATACTTAAACATAAAAGTGAATTAGCTTTATAACAGGAAATTTTCCTCAAGTAATAATATATAAATCCTCAGATATTGGAAGTTTGTTCAAATAAAATTCAACTAATATACGGTAGTGCACCAACCAAAAAGATCCTTCAGAATATAATAATAAGACAGCATTTCTTTCCAACCAAACCAGACAAAATTTCATCATAGACTATCCAGTTTTAAGGTGTACAACTGTTTGGCTTGTTCTAAGCTACTGATCAGTCAAAGAAGGATCATAATCAGTTTGAAATTTAATTATAATTTCACAGCAAGAAAATTACAAGTCAAGTGAAATATACACAAAATATACTACAGTCTTAATATGTCACCGAGGCAAAACGTAAAAGAATATAAGGTGCATATGTCAATACAACTACACATGATGGATGTGATATCTAAAAACAAAGAACACTGATTTTAAAATAACCCAGTCAGAACATAACATGTTGACCAAGATACTATTAACAATGCAAAAACCCCATAGTGATGCATAGTGTCATTTAAGGGCCTAAACAATATATTACATCAATCCTGCAGAATTGATGTTTTAAATTACTTTCAGAATGAAATTTGGTTACAAACATCATCAAATAAGCAAAAAATTTTACTAAATTACAAATAGTAGCTGGTAAAGAAGATAAACCACAAAGAACATATTTTCCAAGAGATCACGTACCCATCTTTGCTTGATAAATCCATTGATTCCATGGGAAGCTTCTTTTTTGCCTGGATAATGGGAACATATGAGAATATAATCTATCACAGCAAGCAATGATGAAATTTAAATATACTCACAGAGGTCCGTCCCCATACAGTAGGTCGTTTTGAAGCGATTACCATTTGATTTGACTTGCCTACAGCTTGTTGGTCGCTTGAAGGTAAAATATGACTCGTACTTGTGGAACTAGGTATATCATCACCAACAGACTCATAGGCGACACTAGCTACTCTATCATGAGAAGCTATGGCATTACTTTCATCGTGCAGCAAATTTCTGCATTTCAGTACACTGGAATTCTCAGCACATGGAATATCAGATGTTGATGATGATTTCTGATGACAAACATCATGTGACAAAGTATTATGTGCTGTATCTGCCAAAAATTTGGAGGCATCAGGAACATCATTATCTTGAAGTGATGCACCATCCCTCTTCTGATTGTTCAGGAACTGTAAGTACAATATTATTTTGCATACACTATTAGAACAAGTCAAACAATTAAATAGCTAAAATATGTTTAAAACAACTAAGCACAGTTCTGACCGCACCCAAATATTATGAACCTTAACAATCATGAGTTTGGAGGCAGATCCTTAACAATAACATTTTATACACTAAAATCAAACCCCTTGACTCAATCTCTAATAGATTTTATAATAACTAGTTCTTGTAACCACACGAAAAAAATCACAAAGAAAATATTTAAATAGTGCAAAACTTGGAAAAAAAAAAAGAATGGAAGCTAAGTACATGTAATAAGAAATTTAAGGAGAAAGGCCTCTAAGATGGTCTCAAATGTATGCAAATTTAAGTTCCAGATCATCCCAAGAAATGACCAATATATATGTTAACCAAAGCCAAAAAGTTCATTTGATTGTTCAACCATGTGGTTGTCTGGATACACTATAGCTAACCAGGAGTTTATCTGGCAAACAAGACAAATCAACTATTACTGCCTAAAAATCAAGTCTGGCAATCTCTAGTCCACCAGGCCAGCCTAGTCAAATAGGTGAGATCCAACATGTGATAAATTCAGAAAAATTGATACTTTAACCAATTCAAAATATTATGGTCCAATTATCTAGCTTGTTTAGAGTTCATTGAGCTTCATCCATGTGAACTAATAGCAGTGATTTAAAAAACGTTAGGCGTCAAAAGGCGCCAAGGTTCAAAAACGCCCGAGGCACTAGGCACTCGCCCGAGCGAAGCGAGACGCTAAAATATAAAAATATATAATATAATTAATATAATTATTTAAATAAAAAATAGGCTATTAAATTAAGAAAATCGAGTATAAAATCACAATGTCATATTAATAAAAAGTCTCAAAAATCAAAACAATAAAATTTTACATCAAATATATTGAGTTGCTCTGTACACTTGTCATTTATTTTGAAACCTAACAATAATTTTAAATAAATAAAAATTAATGATATTAAAATCAAAATAATATATTATTAATCTAATAAATAAAAATACTGTTATTAGTATACAGTTAGCAATATATTGTTAATATACTGTTAACAGTATAGTGAGAAGAGTGTGAGAAGACCGAGGCTGTTGAGGTAACAACAGCGATAGCAGGAGCGAGAGCGGTGAGCGTTAGCGATAGCGATAGCGAGAGTGGGTGCGGGAGCTGCGAGCGGTAGCGGGAGTGGGAGTGGGAGCAGGAGTTGCGAGCGGCGAGCGACGACAACAGCGATGAGCGACGATTGTGGCAGCGGCGAGAAGTCGACGAGCAGCGATTGTGGCAGCGGCGAGTAGCGACAGTGGCAACGGCAGCAGAGAGCAACGATAGTGGAGAAGAAATTTCGACGACAAAATCGCGAGTGTGAGGGTTGGGGAAGTCGGGGAAATCGTGAGAGGGAGCCTATCGGTGATTTAGTTGGTTCGATTGAACCAACTAAAGCACTGGAGACCGAACCAGACGTAAAACACTGGTTCGATCGCCTGGTTTAACCCGGGCGCTTGCCCGAAGCGCCTAACGCCTGGGCTTGGGCGAGCGCCTAGGCGGTGCCTCGTTGAAGCGAGGCGCTTGGACATGAAGCGAGGCGCTCGGGCCTCGCCTCGCCCGAGCGCCTAGGCGAGCGCTCGAGCGCCTATTGAAATCACTGACTAATAGCTTTTGGAAACAAGTAATACATAGATTTGCAAATTAAAACATAGATAAAAAGACTTCAATCTAATTGTTTCTTCACATATCATGACCCAACCTGATAGACTAGCCAGAAGACCTGGCGGAACAAACATTTAACTAGATAGTCTAAGATGCTTTGGCCTGAAATTACTCCTACTAAGCTGCAGGTGCTAATTCAGAACAAATTTGATGCTTAAACCAACTCAAAATTTTAAAGGTCCAGTTACCTAATTTGTTACAGTTCATTGAGCCTTATCTATGTAAACTAACAGCTTCTGGCAACAAGTATATCAAGCTTTCCAAATTAAAACATAGATAAAGATCTAACATATTCTTCGTACTCCTGTCTAATTGTTTCTTCATTTATCATGAAACAACCGGATATACTAGCCAAGTAACTTGATGGGACAAATCTTAACTAAGTAGCCTAAGAGGCTTCAGCCTGAAAACACTCCTAGTAATAAGGGATAGATGACACTACATGCCGTCAGTAATCCACAGGTACTAGTCTGCAAATACAGGATCTCAATTCTGCTTTGATACCATGTATTGTGAGAATATTACCTGATAAAAATACTGCCCACAGCTTCAACAGAGTGAACACTTAACCTTGTACCACAATGGTTAGACCAAAGTAGTAGTAAGTCCATCTAATCATACTAATATATCTCCACAGCAACTCCTACTGGATCAATCCCATTATTATAGCTCAAGCCCTTTCACTCTTTTATATCACTGAGCACCTCAAACTACTAGAGCTATTCTTATTTAATTTATTGCTGCTAAACCCATATAAATGTACCAATATTTGAAAGTGAAAATAATAATCACCAAATTAATAGTCGTTCATCAACAACATTTAAAATAAGACCCTAAAGCTACCACCAACTTGTGCTGCCATTATCCTGTTGGTATGGCATGTGCTTGCTATGACAAGCCATGATTTGTGAGAATATTACCTGATAAAAATACTGCCCACGGCTTCAACAGAGTGAATACTTAACCTTGTAACACAATGGTTAGACCTAAGTAGTAGTAAGTCCGTCTAATCATACCAATACATCTCCACAGCAACTCCTATTGGATCAATCCCATTATTATAGCTCAAGCCCTTTCACTCTTTTATATCACTGAGCACCTCAAACCAAGGTTCGCCGTACCGTACCATACCAACGTTTCGACCCGGGCTCGATACGGTATGGTACCGGTGTACCGGGCGATACATTTATTTAGGCGTACCGAGGGTACACCCTGGTGTACCAAACAATTTTATACTTTTTTCATACTATAGCAGTGCTACAGTATAATACTGTAGCACTATAACAGTACCGAGCGGTCCGCATACCGATAACCTGTCGGACCGGTACGTACCGCCTGATATGGGCGGTACGCTTCGGTATGGCAGACCTTGCCTCAAACTACTAGAGACATTCTTATTTAATTTATTGCTGCTAAACCCATATAAATGTACCAATATTTGAAAGTGAAAATAATAATCACCAAATTAATAGTCGTTCATCAACAACATTTAAAATAAGACCCTAAAGCTACCACCAACTTGTGCTGCCATTATTCTGTTGGCATGACATGTGCTTGCTATGACAAGCAACGCGGGTCGACATGCATAATGGTCTATATCAAACAAGATTACTGTCCACAAAATTCTAATTTTCCTTGAGGCAAATCTACACAAGTTCCCTAAAAGAAAACACTATTAATAGTTGCAGTCTCCCTCTACAAATTGGTACTAAGCCACCATATTTCAAACTTTCCTACAAGAGTAGTTTTAAGCTTGTGAGAAACTAGGGTACAACTTGTATAGGTTAAAATGCAAAATCAGTTTCTTGCTAAACAAGTGACAAACTCAAGTGAACCATAGAGAAAAATAATTTCTTGCTGAACAATAAAGGACAAAGACTAGTTTCTAGCATTATTAATTTTAACCAGAAGAAATAAACCTAAAAAATAGTTAGACAACAAAAAAGAAATTAATGTGCTAAACAAAATTTACAATTTGTCTGAACAAATGACTTTCAAGGATGCTAGAGACATTTAAAACTGAATTGCTTTATTTCTTTAACAAAAAAACGTGGAAGAATATAGGGATAGGAACCTTATCATCACATGGATTACTTCCAACATTGTTGTTGCTTTCACCAATTGTTTCACTGGATGAATGTTCAGAATCATCACCTATATCTGCTTCAAGGCCATTATGCTCATCATGATATCCATCATCTTCTGGAATGTCATTGTCAGTTGAATCGTTGCTACCATTATGCTCATCAAGACATTCATCATCATCTAGCATGTCATTGTCAGTTGAATCATCATCTTCAACATCACCATCTCCAGAGTCAGAATAAAGCTCTGAAGACATTGAATCCTCATGCAAGAGATCCTCCTGAATGACAGTTATTAGCTCATCATGATCAAATGAATTGACAAGATGATGCAACCATTTTCCATTAAAGTAAAAAAGAAACCTTACATCAAATATTATGTCATACTTCTCTAAGAGAATTATGACAATGGCTTGAGCATGATTAGCAGCTGCAGCAGCTTTCAGAAGTTGAATAGAACCATCTCCACCCATATTAAAATCATCCTCAAATTCACAATCACCAGCAAGAAGAGGGCGGAGAAGTAATGGGGCCATGCAAGCTGCTAAAGCCGGAAGTGACATTCGGTTTTGGGTTTTGTGAGAAGCCACTGTTTGCATCATCTTAAGAATCCTGAATAAACAGTGATCTTAGAGTCACCAAATAAATAAATAATTTAAGAATCCCGAAATAAATAATTTAATTATACTTTTAATAAATAAAATACATTCCGATGTTGGGCCTTCTATGTTTTGGTTCACCAAATAATTATAAGCTGCTGATATTCCGCAAATTTAAAGACTGACAAAAAAGCATCTATAAAAAAATTTTGAGTCTATCCATAATTTTTAATGACTGTTGGATAACTAAAAAAATCAGGTTATAGAATCATAAGCGTAAAACTACATAGCATGTTAAAAAACCTTCTATAATACCTCCTAACTAGTCCCATATTGGAAGTGAGTGAAATTATGATTTATGAGCACGATGGATATACATATACTACTATTAACTTCAGCTTAGACACTTTAGGTCAATGGTTCAGGCTAACACATGCCACCTTCAGTGCAAAGACATACAACATATTTTAGATATGATCCATAATCATCATTGCTATCTATTTGTGCAAGAATAAGAATTACTCCATTGTCTACCCTGAATAAGTTTCTTGAAATTATACCTATTTATCTAGACCGAGCAAAATTACTTGGCTTAAACTTGATTTGTCCAAATATTGGCAAACTTAAGGTAGATTTGAACACCAAAAAAAAAAAAGAAACTATGGATTTTACTAATTCAAGATATCTTAAAAAGATATAAATGTATTAAGCTTGAGAAAAAATAACAAAATAACCAAAGTACACTAGAATTCAATTAAAAAAATACCATGATTAATTCAAGCTTATGCACAACATTGTTCTATAATTTGGCTTAACTCTAATATTTGAATAATATAGGATTTATTTTATTATGGCTCAGATAACAAAATAAGTCATTATAATCATGGTTCGAAGTCTTGAATATCAGACATATAAGATTTATTCTATTATAGTTCAGACAAAAAAAAAGATTATAATCATGGTTCGAAGTATACTGTCCCTGACCAATTTGGTCTAGGTCAAGTTTGTATTGACATACCACCATACAATACGCCTGTACATGCCATAGTATAGAGAAGGGGGAGAGGAGGAAGAGGAGAAGAAGAAGAGTAGGAGGAATACTGGACAGGTGGATGGAAAGCCCGATGACAATGGAAGGTGGGGATTGCAAGGCAACCCCATATTAGAAAAAAAAGAACAACCAGATTGGAACTCTCGAAAAGGGCTAATCTGAGTGCTGGTTTATAGTTGGACCCATAAATATTTCCCCATATGAACTAGCTTGGGTGGTATATAGAACCTTGGATAAAAATTCACTACTCAATAGCCACTGTCAATATTCTGAAGATTCAGAACATGCAAAAGGTCATAAATTTTACAGGCAGGAGAAATGCAATGCAGGTATTGGGGAGGCAACAAAGAGGATAGGGGAAAATGTAGCCATTGTGATTATTTTCGATAAGAAAATTTGTTGATGCATGAAAACAATGAAGCACATTAAAATGTAGTTACAGGCACAAAAAAGTAAAATCATAAGAACCTAAGATTAGCTACCATACCTCTGCACCAAATGACGATTAGGCTCTGGGAAAGTTTCATAGATTGCAGCACGTAAAGAGTCAACTCTGCTTTCGCGACCAGTTCCTAATAGATATCATATATATAGTGAACATTATACAGAGTCAGCAGAAATGCAGAATAACAAGCAAAATCTTGAAACCAAAGAAAGATATGCAGTTAACTGGTTATCGAACATTTTACACTTCGTACAGGAAGTACAGACAAAAGCAGAAATGCTGCAGATTTATTTCATCAAGTTAAACTAAAAAACATGGGGGAAAACCAAAAATGAAACACAAAGCAGAAACTGAAGAAAAGGGCTATATGAGAGAAATAAACTTTCCAACAGAATAATTAGAGTCCACCAAAAGAGAGGCACCCAGTTATCACAAAAGAACTTCTGAACCATGAAGAAGCGAGTCTGAAAATATAACTAATTCAAAAAATTTGAGGAACTATTGTTTCTTTCAACCAACACAAGGCAGAATAAGAAGGTCCCCACTGTTCAGTGGAGAATAAAATAAATGGATTCAGTCTGCAGAGCAAAGGATTAAGTGCCAGCTTGGATCCACCATTTCTTAAGAAAGATCTCTTGGGACTACAACTTGTTCTCAATAGCCAACAGCATAAAATGTTTGGACTTCAGAGTACCAACTTCTCTGCAGACTTCACAATGGCCAGAGACATCCACCAAAATTAAACAAATTATAAAGAATTGCCACTTAGAATAAGTCCTCTTCTAGGAGATAAAGATGTTCCAGATGCGAGATAAGAAAGATGAGAGATGCACTGTTTCAAAGAGAGACCAATCAGCAAGAAGTATGGCCTAGCTTTTTAGAGACAGTTTGGGCAATTAGAGTCTTATTGGGGATGTGAGCACCAAATCTAGAAACAAGTACTCCAACAGGGATAGTTAAACCTAAGTATCCTTCAAGAACCTAATGCTTTGGCCATTGCCCAAAGAGAACTGCCAAGAAAACCTGAAGGCTATTCCCTTTCAGATAAAAGAAAAGGAGCTTTCAAATGAGCACTTGTTCCATAATTGTCTCATCTGTGGAAGTACTCAAAGAAAACAAGATCCTTTCAGAAGGCTGAAGAACAGTCAATCAATTAGTCTCCACCACAATTTGCCAGGGAGAATAGAGTCGATCACCATAGAAAGACAGAGAAATTGCATCATGTCATGTAGACAGCATTCTCTAGGAGAAAATTGACAACATAAGTGAAGATTAATGACAACTACTATGATGTCATCCTTTTTGCTTCCATTTAACATTCATGTTTCCGTATAACAAAAACATTATATCAGACTAGATGAGTAATATGTCAATTAGTCAACTATACATATTTTGTATGTTTTCCTACTCCATACATCTGATATCTCATGATTGTTCATGTATATTTGTAAAAGCTAAACAAAATTTCACATAGGCGTTTTGAGCACTTACCTAGGTGCTTAGGTGAGGCGAGGCACCCCAGAGGGATTCGAGGTGACTCAGACGATGCACCTTCTACTAGGTGCCATCTAGGCAAGCACCTCAGTAGAGGCATTAGGCAACTAGGAGCCTGACTCACTTGACCCATTAATACCCAACCTGACCTGATAACCCATAAAAGCATAATAACCCTCCCCTCACCCCCATGGAACAGCCAGCAACTTCTACCACCACCATTTCTTCCCTCTTCTCTACCATCTCCTCCTCTCTCTGGAGCCAACACCTGCCACCACCTCCCTTTCCTCCCACTTATCCCTCACTTCACTCTTCTCTCAGTGGACAACAACAACAATCATGTAATCAAGGAATGATTTTGTTGATGATGTGGTAGATCTTGGTGGTCTTCAGAACTCTTGAGTTAGTAGATGTTTGAATTTTTTGTTTTAATATTTAGATGTGAACTTATTTGATTTTAAATCTTTTAATTAAGTGCTCCATATAGATGGTTAGATGTATGCAATATGGTATGTTAGTGACAATAATCTTCTATATGTAATGATATCAAACTCATGTTTTGATTGAAATTCTTCTGGAAAAAAATTATAATATTTGTAAGTTAAGCAGCTCGTTTTGTTCGACAAGCACCTAGGGGACCACAGCTAGTGCCTCGGGCAATAATAGACCTTAGCATCATATTTTGCCTAGTGCTTTTGACAACACTAGTTTCACATGTATATTGTCTTCATGTAACAAGAAGGTACAGCAAGATGTTGACAGTTTCATGGTCAAGAAAATTCCAGTCTATGTGGAATTGAAGGCAGAAGAGGAACTATAATGTTCTATTGTAATTAAATTAAATTAAAAATGAAAAAAAAGCAAATAATAGGTTCTTATGCAAATGACTTGGCAGATGCATATCTATGGCTCTAACAACAACAATCAAAAGCAATGTTAGATACATTATTTAACTGGAATTGGCACCATAATGCCAGGGCCATGGTTATCTTGGCATTTTCATGTAGAAGTGATGAAGCTTCTATTCCATGTCATTACTTTATCAGAAACAATAAGATGAGTTTCATGCTTCTTATTTTAGCTATTGATATTGCCCTCAGTAAAATTGTCTCACCTCACCTAACCATTAGATCACAATGCATTAAAAATATTCTATTCTCACTTCCAAATATGCATATTTGGGAAGTGACTTTCTAAAAATATGAAGTTGTAAACTTCAAATGAGATAAGATCACTGTAATGATACAAAATAGAATTTCCATCCAAACATACTGTATGCTTCAACCAGAGCAGTACAGCAAGACGCAGGAACTGGAGAAGTTGGCAACTCCCGCAGCACATACTGCATGAAACAAAAATAAATTATGAAGCCTGGCACAATTCATAAAAAAATGTTAAGTTGATGTCCCCAACAGAATTGTACCTTGATACAGTCTCCAACAACATGGGCATCCTCATCTGAAGAAAACTCGACTTTTCCTGTAAAAAAGTGAGAAAATAAAACCCAAAGTTCTTTGAACAAAACATGGCTAAAACCAGAATTTCTTTAACTGCAACATAATGCTTAACACACTGGTTGCAGAAAACAAAAGTACCGAGGCAGGTCAGGAGGCTAAATTTGGTTCACACTCCACATAAAGGTATTAGAGAAAGGTTACTGCTTACTATTATATAAGAAAAAGGAAATGCAATAGTCTGAAAGAAAACTAACCCTGTTCATATTCTCGAACTCTGCGTTTTACCTCTTCAACATCAGCAGACTGCCGCAAGATACCTTCCACTTTGATACCTTTTGAAAAAGTGGTGAAGATAATCACATACAGATCTTTAGGCTCAATATTGAATGCATTTAAACTGAACTAGGAGAAGTTTACATGATATAGTTCCTAAACTTTTACATGTTAGAACACTTAATAGAACTGAAGCTGTATATTTGCTTCAAAAGTCAAAACAATAGCTGTATAATAACATCAGTAGTCTGCTCGGACAAGTTCCACAACACAAGTATCAACTTTCAATGTTTCGTACCAGATTTGGCCAATTAGAACTGATGGTACCTTGATAAAAACAAACAATCTCTTTGCTGACAGAGGAAATCAAGAAGACCTACTATAAATAACACAAGAAACAAATGTTTACCATGTTGCTCAATGAACCTGAGGGCCTTCTCCAAGAAAGATGGACTCCCATCAATATCTTCAAGTGCAAGCAAGATAGGGCTACCAATTATGGTGGATTTCACAGGTTGTATATCCCTCACTTCAGAGGAAAAAAGCAAAGGAAAAAAAACAGAAATTGTTCAGTCAGAGGCAGGCAATGTGAGAGGACCAGCCACTCGTAAATACATTCAAGAACAGATGAAAACAAAGACAAGTGCAATTTAACAAAAATCAGTAGTTTCATAAGTTCACAGAGAGAATATCCCAGATTAAGACTTTGAAAGGACTCAAGGTTATATATTACATCAATAATTAAGTTTTGCTAAAAATGTTCCAATCGTTTATCCACATGCAGCATGCGTATGCTTCACAGAAAATTGACCAGGACGAAAAAAAAACTTGTAACAGGATTTTCTTTAAAGTCATGATCAAAATAAAATGCATACTGTATTAAAACCTTACAATGTCAGCAAACAATGAAGTAATCATAAAACCAAAAAAAACTATCATAAAGGAAAAAAAATGTATGATCATATCACAAAACCGTCTATTTGCAACCACATTCATCAATATACATATGTAACAACAAACAAATATAAGTTCGAATAAACTCTGCTGAATAATGAAATATCTCTACTCTTCTATATAAGAATCATATACATGCATGCCTAAATGTATTACTGCTGCTAATGAAATATATCTACTCTTAAACATACAGAAGTTTGATCAGAAGCATTTTCTCCACAAAGAAGTTTCTATAAGGATTGAGTGATGGACTTCAGTTTCTAGTAAATAAAATTATATTTTCTAACAGAAAATGAACGGCTCAATATACATTTATACTCCATCTGGGTTTCCTCTCAGCCACTTAAACTGGAGTTTGCCATGATGCAAAAGCCGCTCATCAAGGAACTAAGAGAATGAGGTTGCATCTTGAATGTCCTTTAGAAGATTTGATTATCTTTAAAACTCAATTCACAATTTGACTACAATGGTAAAGTATTAACATCAGTTGTGGACTTCTAGATTTCATTAAAATATTATATCATACATCCATGATCCACCTACTATGGTCTTGCAATAAAAAGGGAATTCAGAACATAGAAAAAATCTATGAAAGGCAACAACATCACAATTTAATTGCAATCCAAATATACTCTTATTAGAGTTAAGCACAACAACAGGGAAGCATGGGCATATGTGATGAAGCATCAAACATCATTAGGATGGCGATGAATCACATGCACAAGACAGCTTCTTTATCTTTGTTTCAGAATGCATTTTCTAGGAAAGCCACAAAAAATTTAATTCATCAAATGAAACAGAAGTATCATCAATCTGCTAGAGGATTCTCACAATAAAAGGTTGATATCAAGTAAAAAACTTTTACATCTCAAGTTTCTACATGTTAATCATCACTACTTCAATAACAATGTATTTAGGCTAGATGAATAGAGATCTAAACATGGAGTTGCCTCATTAAAAAGAGATGGATGAACAGAAGCTTAAGGAGCATGTTATGCCTATATTAACTCTCTGTACTGAAATGTGTGAGAGGGATCATGTAGGGCATGAAAGATGAGAGAGAACTAAAAGAGACACATGAAACAAAGAGATGATATAGATAGCAACTATTTTCAATTTATAATTGATTGATGTTTGATGAGAGATAACTCAGAAGCAGAGTAGAGAAAAATCAGATGATAGAGAGAGCAGATGAACTAGATTAGATATGAGAAGTAAACATTGGGTGGGAGGGGAGATTCCAGATGGAAAATAAACCAAGAGCCTTCAGATAAGAGATAAATTAAGGAAAAATAATTCAATCATCTCTAGGGACCAATTCAGGAATCAGTATATTAGAAAGAATCTTGGTCTTATCATATTAGATTCATAATCTATTGCTTAACATATTAATAATATAAGATCTTTCTATATTGTCAAACGGCTCAAACTCATTTGATGGAGAAGACTAATCCTGATTTACTCAAGATATGACCAAAAGTTGCAAAAGTTCTGTTGCTTTTCTTTAATTTTAGAAGCATATCCTGGATTTAAAAGGTTGAGGGTATTGTTTAATAATATGCAGCTATATACACCACATATACATAACTCAGAACTGATGTATGGTGGCATCACCTAATGAGCTCGATACCCCTCAGTTTGATGGTTGAAACTTGAGAGTCTAAAAGGGTATTCCAGAATACCTAGAAATCCACAAGTTCATGAAAATTCACAAGAATGACAGAAAACTTATGGCAATAGTGTTATTGCACAATGTGGTAACATACATTGATCACCTGAAGCTTCAGTTGATTCCGTTTTATCATTATGGATTATTCCATTCTGTCCCAATGGAAGGGCTGCACTAGGTGCTTGTGACAAAGCATTCTCTAATGCAGCTTTCCATTCATATAGATCCTCAGAAGTTTCTGCCTGCAATACCAGATAATGATAAAGAAAATAAAATCTAAACCAACCTAAAATAACCAACATGTAAACCTGCCTTTAATGTAAAAGCTCGCCCATCACGGCCATCAGGAAAGAGAACTGTCAAAATCTTTTTATCTGGTTTAATAACAACACTGCAGATTTTATAATCAATCAGATCTATCAAATTTCAGTAAAATCAATATTCAACAAGAGGACTTCAAAGAATCTCTCACCTTCCTGAATTATTCAGGTCAATACCTCCAAGAGTTATATTTGCTTCACTTCCCTTTTGAGGGAGAGCAGCCTGAAAATTTGATGCATATCATGATTAACCACAATGTTCTTGTGAAGGGAACAACTTATTCTCATCAATGGTGTTCTGTAAAGTGACCCCTTATGACTAATCAAATAACTAGGAACTAAGTCACTAGACTTTGTTTTCCTTGATTTCAGAATGTATCTACAAGAAAATAGCTAAATGGTAATGCAGAACCAGTTAACTTTGTTAAATTAGGGACATTGGACATTACTGAATGAACATTAAGGTCCAACATAGAGGCAAAAACTTAGTCTGTTAAACAACCCTAAAGCAAGATGCATAACTAATTTGTATGGAATGAAACCAAGTCAAATCGAGTTTAAAAAAGGAATAGGAATTACAAATACTTGCTATATAAGATGTAACACAAATACAGGCATGTAAATGTTCTAGCATAAGATATTTTCTGACATCTGAATGAGAAAACGAAAATATTAGAACATATCTTTTCCAAGCATAAATAGACAATTCACTAAAATGATGTTTAACTTGATATTTTTATGCTTTTGTTAAATATCATATGCATTATATCTTCCTCAGCTTGGTGGTCACTTGTGCAAAGTATTTAGTGTAAAGGATTTTGGTCACAAGGTTGCATGTAAAACTGTGTTACACATGCCAAATTGCAACTGACAATACATGATAACCAGGCATCCATAAGCACATGACCAAAATAGGTGGGTCAAGTTGTGTTTGATGCATACATGGTGACCTTTGACTAGTACATGTTCAGCATGCAGAATGGCAGTCCTTGCTGGACAGAAGTCCTCAGATACTGCACAAGAAACACAGTTCCAAGCACTTAAAACTCAAGAACATCTATGCAAGTATCCCGATTCATGAAGCAAAATGGGTTATGATCCACATTAAACAAAATTGATGAAAGTAAGGCGACTTCATAATACCATAGATCATTTAAGATGAGATTTTCATGTCTAAAAGCCCCATAAATAAATCCTTAAAAATATTTTGATATCGGACTTCTATATTTCTACATGTAAAATCAGATATTTTTATAGTCCATTAAATTCAAAATAAATAGATAGTTCATTTCCAGAATCAATCATGGATAAATTTGATGTCTTTTTTTTTTCATGCTTAACAGCATAACAAGTGTGCCACCTAGTCCAGCTTGCCATCCAACTTTTCCAGTGGGCCACCATCTAATGTTTTTCATGCATTATTCCAATTATTTTGGTTCTCCACAAGCTCTTCTTTCAAGCAGATGGAAATTATCTAATCAGCCCTTATTCAGGTTCAAGGTAGTTGAGGTTTCTTTTCAATGTCACCCATTAGCTCCATTACCAAAAAGAGTGCACCACTGGATGGGATGGAATTTATAGAATGGAGCCAGCTGTTGAGGGTTCTCTCACCTGTTGGTCTGGGAACCAGGAGGTTAGGGTGGACGAACAGGGGGGAAGAATGAGGGGTCAGAAGTTCAATCAGATTGATGTTAGGGGTTTTTGTTTCTGGAAAGAGGGCTTGAAGTGCAAGAGTGAGAGCAGTGAAATTTCAAAGTGGTGGCAATAATAAAAGGGTTTGAAATGGGATAGCTATGAATTTCTGGTTTGTACACTTCCTTCTTCCTTCCAATAACTAGTGAATGGGCCTCCCCCAGAAAAGTATTAAGTTGACTAATTGAAATCCATTCAGATAATATGCTGTTTTAACTAATGACTTATAAATTCTTAATTGTCTAATCCACAACCAAAAGCAGAAGTCAGGAAGCTTAGGAGCAGATGCCTCCTCCCCCAACTCGTGTGCCAAAACACTCCATGCCCAAATTGAATAATGTGTAAAATATTTGGTTACTCATGCATCAACAGTGCATGTCTAGAAGGTCCAGGCGAACATTAAAATTTAGAAGAATCTAATGTGCTGGTCTGGATGTGTAATATATGGCAGTTAAGCAAAAGAATCTTACTAGAAAATCATACAAATCAGACTCCAGATATAAAGTAGGCTTTGACTGCAACAACTTGGTCCATCTTATCATGGTATACTGTTTCTATTTCTGATAGTTTTGCAAGGTTTTGAATCTTGACTATCTGTCAGTATGGAAAAGTATTTGCCAATCCAATCAATTACCAGTAGCAAAAAATGTAGCTCGATACCATTTTATTACTATTCATTTATTTTATTATATTAGTCAAGGATACCAGACAGTATAGGTCAGTATTGAGTATACCTCCCAGTATACCAGTACAGTAGCAGTATAGTAAGTTACCAGAACTGGTACTGTACCAAAATTTAAATCCTTACTTTAGTGTATCTCTAGTAGTTTAGCATAATAGTGACACAAGCCCTCTTTGCAGAGAAATGCTTATCCTTTGTCAAGTTATTATGGAAAAGAAACCAATGAAGTTTGGAGTAATTTATATGGTAGTGAAGGAAAACTCTCGTTATAGGGGAATGCATGTTCTATGTTAATATGAGCAAGTGGTGAGACTTAGAGTAGCTTATGATGATAAACTAAACAAATATCAGAACTACAGCTTATAGAAGTTGTCAAAGCGGTACTTCTTCCATACTCGAATCAATCGGGTCACAAAAGATGTGCTCTGTTCATACACATGAACACCATACAAATATGCACCAAGTGATATGCTTAATGTTATCATAAAAAAGAGCAAATAATATTAGAGTTCAGTATAAGATACCCTACATAATGTACTTACAGGGTCAGTTTTGAAAAAGACCAATGATGTGCGTGTAAGAACAAACCAACGTTTCTTCCATGATGTCCAACCTATTCCTGCAATTTTAAAGAGTTTAAAATAAATCATACTATTTTTTTTAATTTATATAATTGACAAAAGAATACGAAAGAGCTACAATTTATGATGTCCTTAAACCATGACAAAAAAGGATGGTAATACACAATGTCTGGAATGAGATCAAACAAAACAAAATGCTATGGTCAAAATATAATTCAACATAAATTATACAGATTTAAAGAATTAAGTTATTTATTGACACTATAGAATGTCGAACTTCTCAATTGCAAATAAGTATTTTTTAAATCCTGAACCTCTCCATAAAAAAATCCTCACAGGACATATTAATACAATCGAATACATGTTCAAACAGGATGATGCTTAAAAGAACAGAAAATTATTGATTATTTGAAAAGAAAATGGAGACTAGATTTCAGGCTTGGACATGCTCACTACACCACCGCATACTCCTTCCTCGCTCTCTCCCCCCTTCCCCAGAATCCTGGTACCAGAATATGTTCCGGCATACCATGGTGTTGGCATGCCAGAACGGATTGGACCTTTATTTATCCTGCCTTCGATCATCATCAGTCCGATACCCGAAATTGAAAATCTTTCATTCAACTTAACCCATCTCTTATGTTCATATATGCAATAAAGGCTGACTTCAATTAACCACTAATCAATCGTAATCCCTCCTTATATTCCCAACTTATGAGCTCTCCATCTGGGAGATCTTTCTGTTATGACCTTACAGGAGTCATTTGTTTGTCATGACTAACAAATCGTACTCCATGAGTTCTGCCCACCTTCCCTATGTATAGGAAATGATCCATTAGGTTAACACCATTTAAGAACAGGTTTCAGTATAGGACTGACCTTTAAATAAAAGGAGGGCAAGTTCAAGCAAACAAGCAATAGCTATGAACTTATAATTAAGGGATTATCTAGGAAGAGGAAATTGCCATTCTACTATTCATAGCCTCTTCTCTATCCATTAGCAAGTTCAAAAAGGATCATTCCTTCTATACTATAAACAACTGAAAATAAGAGAACATGAGAAAATATCCTTCATGGTTCAGTAGTAAGGTAAACAAGACAAAAAGGCATGTCATGAATTGGAACATAAATGATATAAGAAATTGGTATAGATGGTGTTAAATTTCTTACCAAATAATCATATAAATGATAACCAAAACAACAAACTGGAACAAAAATACTAATAAACTTAGCATGTCAACCATTTTAATGTGTTAACATAAAAATGGATTGACTGCAGAGCAACTACCTTTAGACGAAATGAAAAGTGGTCCACTCTTAAGTACCTGCACTGAAGGTCTAGCATTCAGTAATTGTGATTTTCTTTAAAAAAAATGCTTAACAACATATCATACATATGAGATAGATTTAAGCAAATGCAGATAAAAATGCTGTAACCAGCCTGGATCTTATTAGGTTCATGAAGTTGATCTCATGCTAATATATGCACCAACTATGAACAGTAAGTTACTTTGAGGTGGGCTCAAGGCATACATAGCAAGAAAGTACAGATACTAACATAAGAAAGAGGTATAGTCTAAACCAATGATTGAAATATCGTATCGTACCGAAGTTTCGACATTCTCTCGGTACGGTACGATACTGTATACTGAGCGGTAAAACGCTCGGTATACCATTCGGTATATATATATATAAAAGTAAAAAAAAAAAAATTTGGCGACGACGCCTCTCTTCTCCCCAAGCAGGGTGACGTCGTAGAAAAACAAGGCAACGTCGCCTCTATATATATATATATAATCTTTTATTTATATATCTATTTATTTATATATTTATATGTTTATATATATAAGTTAAAAAAATGTGCGATGTTGCCTATATATAATCATTTATTTATATATCTATTTATTTATATATTTATATATATTTATATATAAAAGTTTTTAAAAAATGTGTGATGTCGCCGTATATATATATATATATATATATATATATAAGTAAAAAAAAATCTGCAACATCACCTCTCTTCTCCCCCACGCGGGGCGACATCGCAGATATATATATATATATATTTATTTATTTATTTATTTATTTATTTATTTATAAAAAAATATCGTCCGGTAGCGAGCGGTCCGCATACCGATTTACTGTCGGGCTAGTATGTACCGTCCGTACCGAGCGATATCATTCGAAACTGTATACCTTGATTTAAACACCAAATCATTAAAAGAGGTTCATATGTCCCACTTGAGTGAACAGATAAAAAGGATGAAGACAAGTTCAATCATCATTTTCCTGGTATACTTGGCCCAAATGAATCATAAGGAGGCATCTAAAATAATGGAATTTTGAATGAATTTCAAAATTGTTGCATAAACAGGCAAGAAGTGGTATATGAATAGGGAAAATCCACATATTTTACAAGATTATTGTGTTCGCATAAGAGGAGAATGAACCACTAGCAAAAAGGTTGGCATCGATAGTTATCTAGCTTCAAAGGTGGTCTACTTCTAACTGACAATGAGATTTATATAACAGACACAAACAAAATCATAAGATGACAACAAAAGGCCATAGCACCTGTACAATGACTGTATATGGTAGATATACAGTAACTGTTAACAAAGGTTTAACTGAGATATGAAAGACTAGGTATAAACTTTATACTATAAATTACTG
This sequence comes from Musa acuminata AAA Group, assembly GCF_036884655.1. NCBI lineage: Eukaryota > Viridiplantae > Streptophyta > Magnoliopsida > Zingiberales > Musaceae > Musa > Musa acuminata. The sequence continues at coordinate 9,109,640 of NC_088338.1, read as the reverse complement.
TCGTATGTAATTGGTACAGTTCTTCACTATGATAAAATGCAATACTATGCTTCTGCCTTGGTAAACATGGTTATCGAAACTGCATGGCATATGCATTGTTTTTCAAGTCTCAATGCAACCAACATAGCATGGAATAAATTAAGCCCATGCAGAGGCATTACTGGCAATTATTCAACCTTAAAATGAATCACAGGGGGTACAGGAAAAGATTAAACAAGAGAGGGAAAAAAAATAGATCACTAATCTGTTAATAATAGTACACAAATTTCAATCTTCACTTGGTGATTTGGTACAATCAACCACTGATAATATTCAATTGGTTTGTTTGTAAATCCTTGACTGCTTCATAGTATATCATTCTATGATTGAAACCAATGAATAAATATATTATTAATAAATGTTTTCTTCTACTTAAGAATTCAATCTAATCAAAAAAGAAAATATCAATATTAAGGCATTATGTTCAAATATGCATATTCTTTCTACTATAAGCTAGAAATCCTCACACCAGGAAACAAAAAACATGTTCCGAAGTGATGATATAGTAAGAACCTCTAGAATTAAGCTGGGGTCTAGAAATAAAACTAGAGCAACATCCTAGGAGAAAAAATTAAGCTTGAGCAATGAAAATAATGATTAAACGGTCCAAACTAGGAACATACATGTTACAACCTTAAGGTTTATAAATTCAATTCAAACCCAGTGAATGCTGAAGAAGTCCTTTTTTAAAATCCATAATTATGACATTGTAGGAAACACAAGGAAGCAGAGAACTACAGCCATAGGAGTCGCACTGGGCATCATATTTATTCTCATTTAGCATCATTTAGCAGATATTGTTGTGCCCAAGGTTTGTCATACTGCTCAATACAGGCAGTATGTACCAGTCCGACAGGAGACCGGTATAAGTGGTACATTGGTATGTCTCTATGAATCGTGCGTTGGTACACTCAGTCTAGCTTGGTACAACTTGGTACATATTATACCAACAGCTGGTCAGTACACTGATACGTACCGATAAGGCAAACTATGGTTGTGCCAGAACTCGAAATAAAGGAGGATGGGACAAGAGGACTTGAAACAAAAGAGGAATTGAGGATGAGGAAAAGGAAGATAAAACAAATTTTAAGTCTTCATAATCTCAATAAAAAATCTTTAACTTTTACCCTTTTTCATTTGCCTTTTATTTTACTTTATATTTAACAAATATGCCAAATCGACTATCTGAGTTAATGATTTTGCTTTTTTGATCCTAAAGCCTCCACTTGTGAGAACCATTTTTTTGTTGACAATGTAAATTAGTATAGTTGCATATTTAACACCTAAATTTGGACATGTGATGCTTGCATTTTAATATAGATAAATTGCACATATTGACTGGTACTTTTTATATAATTGATTTATCTTCTGCTACCTCCAATCATGTGGCAGAGGTATTTTATTGGCTTTATAGCACTGTGTCTACTTGTATTTATCAATTCTAAGTTGACTAAATTTCTTTGAATTGTTTGTTGGTTAGGTGTTCTATCTTAATCAATCCACCATAATAACAACACGAGTTCATTAGTCAACATTGAAACTGTTTCAAGGTTTCAAATTTTCCCCTTAAACAAATAAGAGAAGGAGCTTATCTTTTATCAGTTCAGCATAGGGCAAAAGGTTGAAGATCCAAAAGAGTTAACTACAAAAAGTAATTCACACTCAGCAAAAGTAAATATACAATGGAACTAAAGCATTCAAAATATACACGAAAAGCTGGTTATCTTGGCAGTCATTTACTGGTAGATAAATTTGATTTCAGACAGTTCATCAGAGATAAAATGCAATAAAAATCATTCCAACAGTCGACAATGAATCTTACTTCTTTCAAGTTCTGAAATTATCTCAAACATGCTTTAGATATGCTATCATGCATCAGAATCCAAGCAGCATAACATACAATTAGGTTTTACCTCAAAAAATATTTGTAAATGTAACATAAATCATAATATATGAATCATCAATCTTTTGTTTTATTCATACAGAGACTCGTTTGAGAGAAAGAGGGATAATATAGCAGTGGAAACGATGCACTGTTGATCTCAACAAAATCTTACTAACATTGCAATTAGGACATGTATTTGTTTGTTTGTCAGGATTGTCAGAGGCCCTGGTGATCCAGAACTTGGTGTCCGCCTCACCGCAGCGACAATTTTTACATTGCGTCACAACATTCTCACCGCTTTGAGATGATGCCATCTGTGACAGTCTCATACTTCAACTGGACCAGAGAAAAAAATTGGCAATGTTAGTTAGGTGCTCTATCTTAATTTGATGAAACTGATAGAAACCTTCGACAGAACAATCTAACCACATATATCAAACATGGGGTTGTTCTATCACTGAAACAGACAGTCAACAAGGGCTAGATCAATCAACGAATAGAAGATCGATTAAGAAGGAAGCAAAAGAGACGGCACCTGCCCAGCCTCGATCGAGTCCGGCGACGCGGAGCCCATCAAAATGCGCGCATTCTCGGCATCCCAGCCGCGATGTGGGGATCGAGGGCAGGGTTTACGCGACACAAGTTACCAATTCTTCCCTCTCCTCGACGAGCACGAGCGGAAACCCTCGTTCGGGAATCCTTTCGATCATCTCTTTCTTCTTCCTTTTTCCTACTCTTCTCTCACCCTCAGATTTCTTCGCCGTACGCCCGACTTCGTCGCTCCGCCAGTCTCTCTCGCCCGGCTTTTGTCTCTCAAGACTCTCTCTCCCCCACCCTCCGGAGACACGAAGAAACGAGCGGAGCGGGGGACCGCACGAGGTCATAATGTGAAGGAGAAGAGCATTGCCGTTGGATCTAAGATGCAACGGTCAGATCGCTTGGTACGCATAGGAAGTTCTGTGCGACTGTGTCCGGGGACAGGACTGGTCTGTAACGGTCAGCCTTATCGTGGTGTCCATGTCGCGCGACGGTCATCGTTGGTTGCGTCCCTCATGCTTCAGAAAAAAGACTGGTTTTGCCCGAAAATTACATATATAGCCCTATAGAATAAACAACTTTCGTATCTATTCATATATCACAATGGTTGAAATATGACAGTTAATTATCGTCTTAATACATCCCTAGAGATCGACAGGGACTAGAAAAAAATGATCATTTATAAAAGATATTCTATAAACAATTTAAAATAAAAATATTTTAAATTTTTTTTCAAAAATAAGGACTTCTTTTGGGAATTGGCCCTAAGAATATTATGGGTATTCATAATATCCCTTTCAAAGTCCAACCAAATTATGTTAAATATGATTGATTTTTATTAAAATGAGTTTTTGATAAATATTAATGAGAGGGATGTATATTCAGATAAAGGATGTTAATATTTGGAGGGATATAAAAATAATAATATTAATTATTATTTAAAGCATGGTATGCAGTATCGAATGGTACCGTCCGGAACGGATGGTACGTACCGGTCCGACGGAATATCGATATGTGAATCATCCGGTATCACTACAGTGCTACAGTATTACACTATAGCAGTGCTACAGTAATAAAAAAATATATAAAATTATTCGATACACCGGTACCGTAGAGCCAACCTCGAAACATCAGTATGGTACGGTATTACATACCTTGGTAATTTTGGACCTTGTGATGGTGAAATAAATACTGATTACTCTTTTGTTAAAAAATATATATATAGTTATGTTGATGGGAACTGAAAAAATATTTTCCTAGAAAATTATAAGGGTTTTTTTATAATATCCTTTGGGAATACCTATATGTCGTTTAAAAGTCCGTATTTTTATCAATCCAATGGAAAACACTCACATCTCCCGTTATATTGTGAACCTGTGGTTGAATAACTGAATAAGATTCAAACTGCATGAAGGGCATAAGTGTCTTTTTCATTTAACAGCCAAGAAAACATGAATGAAAACTGATGAATTTGATTTACATGTCGAATAGGAAAAGCATGTCCATATTGGCACCAAAGGAATATAAATGTGCATTAATTGTTCTCCGAGGGTATAATGATTATTGTAAATACGTTGGTGGTTGTGCATGACTATTCTATTGATTCAATGGCGAATGCATATTCACTCTATCCGATGTATCATAGGAGATTTATTTTTTCTATTGATTTTTACGAGTTGGATTGAAAAACAAATTTTGAATGAGATATTTAACTCCAAAGATAAATAAAAAAATGTTATTGGTTCTTTTTTTATAAAGAGAATAAATCTTTTTTATTGAAATTAAAAAAAAATAAACTAAATATAATGTAGAAACAATACGATCGTGACAATTAATTAGTATAATTGGTACATAAAAAATTAATTATTAATGCATGATCGTGACAATAAATCAATTCTAAAAATTAATTATTATTGCATAATTGGTTAGCGTAGGGGAATTTCTCGACTCGACTCGACTCCTTCGACACTTAGGTTAGTAAAGAAAGTGAATAAGATTTAACAAAGCTCATGAGAGTTTTAGGTTGAGTCCCTCCCTTGTCCGATTTCGAGGGCTGATTTTTATACCTAATTTGTTAGTGGAGGGTGATCGGTTGCTCATCCCCCTTTCAGCTTCTCATACCATTAGGGGTTCATTTATGTCAACGGTTTAGTAAATACATCTTTCTGTTAGTTACATTTGAGAAGGACAATTGGGGGTGTGTCATCTATTAGGATAGGGTCATGCTTGAAATGCACAGGGGATGAGGATTGACGTTAGGTGATTAAAGAGTCGAGCTACGTCGTTAAGAATTAATGTTCTCTATGACTTCTTCTGAAATTATGGCCATGAGCGACGAATCACTAGCGACCGATGATGCAATCGAGAGGAAACTGAGAGGACAAGTTTAGTCATCGTGTAGCGATGGTCGACTCGTGCGACTTATCCTAGGATCATGTTCCGATTGGGTGACCATGTGAGGGAATGGCACGTACTCTTGTGTGCACGTCGATTCCAAGTATCAGCCCATGATTGGACAGTTTAATAGTGCAATGTCTGTGCCATTACTTTCCCTATTAGGCTTCATTGGTCTTTTTCCATGGGTTAAGATTTGTGAAGGTCGACGGATCATTTCCGCGAGTTGCTCATGCTTTTACATACGTGGCTTATTTAGGTCAGGTAGAAGGGTAAGTTGGCAACGCTATTATTTTTCATATAATTAGATAACTCACATATAAATTGGCAAAAAAATAAATTATTTTATTTATACAAAGCATAAGTGACGATGATGAAACTCAAACTCATGACTTTATGACAATCTAGTACCACTTAGAAATTGAAGTGAAATCATTATTCTAAGAATGTTGTTACAAAGCAATCAACAGTCGTAGTGAGACTTATGTTGCTGCTAATCTACTCTTGCATTCAAGCTTGCAATTGATCTTAGCCTTGTACATGAAAAAGTTGCCGGAATATATTTAGAGGTTTCACCACCAGGTTGACACTGAAACAAGTATAGAATCCATGGAGAAGTGGAAGCTGGACAAAAATGTCTCAATCATGTTGATTGTGCCAAAACCAAACATGTTCCATTCTATCTGGTTCAGGAGAGATGGATTCAACTTTAATAATTGCATCAGATTCATGAGTCACCATCCTGCTTTGTCAGCACAAACCAAGAATACCAATGTGACCAAGCAAAGGGAAGGAAAGAAGAGTACAGTAGCACTGAGTGCTACAAGTTTCCATTGATTTCCTTGCAACAATCCACAGTAAAATGATGATTACACATACGCAATCATCAGGCTGAAAGAATGTAAAGAATGATCAGAGTCTGCTAAACTATCAGCTACTTGAAAGGATGAGAGAGTTCATCCCCAACATCATGTACACTGAATATTGCCAAGGAAGAAGAATTCTAAGATGCTGCGATAGTGCTGCTGCTGCTCCTCCTCCTGCCGGAATCGGAGAGCCGCTTCACCAATCTCTCAAGTGCTTCCTTCATCCATGGATGCTGGCATCCCTCTTTGGCTTCGGCCACCGTCACCTGATCGATCGCATCGGTGTAAGAGATCGAAACAATACTGAATTGAATCTAAAGATTACGAAGATGAAGAATGAAGATGCAGCGGTTGGTTTACCCATTTGCGTTGTCTCGCATGCATCTCAGGCCAATCTCCCAGTTCCTCGGTAACATTCAGAGGGAACATGATGCCCTCATAGTATGCATCGTACGTTCTGCTCTTGTACCTCCATCTCCCAAGCTTACGCTGCAAGGATGACATGAGAAACTAATCAGCGATTAATGCTGCTGCAATGATTTCGATCGGAAGCGAACAGGGATCGAGAGGTGACCTCGACGTTCCCTTGCACGCCAGCTTCCTCCAATGCCTCCCGCGAGGCTGCTTCTTTTATGGTCTCGTCCGTCTCCCAACCACCCTGCGAAGGCAACAGGAACCATCCGTATTACACCCTTTTGTCCCTTAACGACCGAGAAAAGGAGTACCGATCTATCGCTGGCACGGGAAGAAAAGGGCAGATTCCGCAAACCTTCGGGAACAGCAACCCATTGCCTTTGGGCGAGCTGATGACGAGGACCTCCATCGACTTGTCGAGGCCTTCACCGCGGGGGCTAAACTTGTAAGGAATGCACCTGCACGCACGAAAAGAAACCGTTCTGCATCAGATAAGCCCGCGACTCCTCCGTCCGATCCCGGAGCGAGAGGACGAGACCCACATACCCGACGACGAGGCGACCCCCGCTCTTGGTGTAGCGCTGCAACTGCCTGCCCTGTCGCGACACCAACGACACCATCGTCTTCTTCTTCCTCCTCCTCCTCCTGCCGCGCCTCCTCCAAAGAAAGAGAGATGAGTTGGATCGAATGTACCAAACGAGAGAAGCTGAAGGGCAAGGGAAAGGAAGGGACAGTTTGGTTCGGGGGACGAGTACAGAGAGGGGTGCGGGGAGAGGGGCTATAAATAGGAGACGGAGAAGGAGAAGGGGGACACTTGGGGAAAGGCAATGGCCGTGGAGCGCGTGGGAGGAGGCGGTGACTCCATCTTGATGGGGGGGCAAAGGCGTCGCTTCCGGGTATTATCTGTCGCGCTTCTCGATCGCTTGCCTCGGCTTCGATCGGACCACTCGACATGGCTTCGTCAGCTACCGTGACGGAACGTGAGTTGGATAACGTCGGGTCGACGAATCGGTCCGTCCGATCTCTTTTGAGGCTAATTTTAAATTATTTTTTATAATTAATTATTTTTATATTTCGATTTATATATATATTTTTAAATTATATTACGATTTTTATTTAGAAAAATAAAATATTAAAATCCTTATATAAGATTTAAAAAATAATTTTAATAGGATTAAAAATTTTAAAAAAATTATTGGAATAACGAGATTAAATATTTCAATTTGGTAAGTATAAGGATCTCGATGTAACTTTTAAAAATATAGAAATCAAAATACTAAAATAGTTAATTATATGAGATAATATATAATTAATCTTTTCTTTACCTAAAACTTATCCAAATTAATCGACTCAAATCAAAATTCATAATTGCTTCGTAATGATTCAAAATATATTTGATGAATCATTATAGAGAAATCATAAAGATAATATCATATCAACCCACAAAACCCTATCGTCTCATAATTCCAACATCAAAATTTCTATATATGATTCTTATACATACGAAAGTAAATCGTTAAAATCTCTATGATAAAAAATAATAATTTCACAGAATTAAATATAAAAAAAGAAAAAGATTTTGATGAAACAACGGATTAAATATTTTACTTTTAAGTATCTTAATGTAACTTTTAAAAGTACGATACTAAAATAACTAATTATATGAGATGAGATAAAATGTAATTAATCTAATTAAATAAGACTCATGTTCACCTTTATGATTTATTTCTCCCTAATGATTCAGAGTATATTTGATGAATTATTACATAGAAATGATGAAGATGATGATGTCATATCAACCCACAACACTCCTAACGCCTCACAATTCCAACATAAACATGCCTTTGATTTGTCGGTGACGTTCACATGATAATTCATCGATTCCAAATCGAATTGAAACCTATCGGACAATTCGACTCCGATTCTTAACTTCTCGGAAGTGGAATTATGATTTCGGGTTCTTATTTGAACCGACAATGATTGATATTAATCTTTTATACGATTGACTAGCATCATTATTATATGAACATTATTAATCGATTCTCAACTATCATCTCTCGCGTCCTTCACGAACACTCGAGTCAAGAAATCTATTCGATGGACGCAATTAAGAGTCAGGATTTGAATGTGAAACCGAGTTCCGTTCTGCTCCAATCTAATGAAACATGGACTTGTTCAAGGTCAGCTCCAAATTATTAGTTTTGACTACGTCATATTCAACTTAGCGTTCTGATTTGGTCCAATCCCGCCGACCAATGATAATTGGCACATTATTTCATGCATGATCGAATCTTTGAGTATTTTATGTGTTGTGAAGAGTTGAATCGGCTTTGGAATCATCTCCGCATTGTCTTCTTGTGGCTTCCGACCAATGGGACGAAGTCAAACACCGGAAATATATATATATATTCAGATCGAGTCAAACTTGATCGAACCAAGTTGTATTCAAATCACGTAGTGGGACAAGTTCGTGATTGTTGTAGTATATATAAGAGGCTAAGATAGTGAGATTGTACTATATTTCACTTGAGGAAACGATTGAGATATATTTAATAAGAGAACTCATATATGATCATATTTATAAGAATATTGAATCAAGGCAACAATGAGAAGAAGATGTCATTAGTTTCCAAACTATGTAGGTGATAAGAAAAATATTCACCTAATAATTAGATCATGTGATAGCATAGTCAATAATAATAAGAAGGTGGGTCTCGATCAATAATAATGATCAGACTATGTGGACATCAATCTAAAATAAATTTTTAAAAAATATTTATTTATACCTCGAAAATAATATATTGGAAGAATATTCTCTTAGTTAATCCATTGTAAAAGGTAATCTAGCCACGATAATCAAGGTTGTTTACTAAATTTATCCCAATTTTATTCATTACTAACATGTGAGAAAGAGAGATCCCATGAGATATTACTGTTTGTGTAAGTCAACTACAAAACAAGCGTCCAATTCCCTCTCAATCATCGAGTGAGAGTCTTTACTCTCTCTAGTTACATCAGACATCTTATGCACGTAGATTCTAACCGAGTTTGACTTGTTTGAGAATCATTGGTATTATTCACGTAAGTAGATTAGGTATATAAAATTTTCATTCACCGTTGAGACTCTTTTCTTGATAAAAATAATGCCAGCTACTCCTATATAAATCATATTTTATTAACTTTATCGAGCACCTTTTATCATAATATAGAACCTTTTTTTGATATTATAAAAGGAGTATATAAAAAAATACAAGTTAATTCATACAAAGAGCTCTCTCTATCCACATTATTCTTATTTTAACGGGAGAAAAATAGAGAATATTTGAAAATAAGATGAGAGTAACAAACACCATAACAATCATTGCGGCAATTACATGAGAGGAGGACATCACGAATGGTGACATATAAAAAGTAGCACATGGTTTGAGTGATAGGTGATAAGCAGATAAGATTTCCTTAAGGCAGTTGAGGAAATCTCTCAGCAGTTGAGAAGCAGATAAGATTTCCTCAAGGCAGTTGAGGAAATCTTCCCTACTGAGTGTGTATAAATGACTGTCAAGAACTCACTATCAAAATGTATTAGGCAATTATATCTTATACATTTCATAGTTTCTTCTACAATTTCTATCTTCTTCGCTTAATTTCTATCATGGTATCAGAGCAGTTTGCCTAGAGCAAGCCTTCTTCTCCGGAGTCCAACCATCCCTCTCGTGACGACGCCTCCGCCCCTCAGCCGTAGCCATTCGCTGCAGCCTACTGTAGCACTTGCAGCTGCTAATATCAGATCCTAAAGGAAGCACAGTCACGACCTTTGTTTCTACCGTCGGCTGCTGCTCCCTTGCCAACCGAAGTCTTCCGCTGAAAACTCCGCTGCTCTTCCGGCCACCAAACTCCAATACTGCATTACTGCAACTATCTCCAACCTTGCAGATTTCTCCAGCATCGCTGCAGAAATCGCTGCAAGCTGCAGAGATTTCTTCCACCTCGTTGCAACAATCTCTCCTGCACTCTGAATCGCTGCAGCCTACCAGTGCCTCTGGAAGAAGCAGCAGCCCTCTTCGGCATTGCATACAGCTACTCTTCTACATCTGACGTCTTCATCATCTACCTCCCGCCACAGCCATCGCTGCCTTTCTTGCTGCAGATTGCTCGCCCATCACTGCAGTTCATCACGCTGCAGCCTTCTCTGCAGTTCATCACGCTGCAGCCTTCTCTGCAGCGCATCGATATGCTTTTCTCCTCCTCCCTTCCTCCTATATCTTTACATCTTCTATAAAGATCACTTGACCCGCCACAAAATATCTGGGATGTCTTCATTTTCCTCTTCCGTTATTCCTGTCCCTATTTCTGCAGGGACTCTGAGCACTTCTCAAAGTCTTATCACCATCAATGCTGCAGCACTCATTCCCTTTAAATTATCCAAAGGCGGCAACTACGCATCTTGGCGGGCACAACTTTCTAATCTTTTATTTGGCTATGATCTCTTAGGTTACGTTGATGGCTCTCTCCAGTGTCCACCTGAAGTGATCAACATCCCAGGTGCAGAAGCATGGTGCAAATTACAAACAACTTTGGCAAATCGCTCGCGTACTCGCATGCTCGGACTTCTCTCCAATCTGATGAAAATGAAACAAGAGGGAAGTACTATTGCTGATTATCTACAAAATATCAAAGTTATCATCGATGATTTAGTTTTGATAGGTCATTCTCTCAGCGATGAAGAAGTCCTAATCCATACCCTCAATGGCTTAGGAGGCGAGTACAAAGAACTGACAGCAGCACTTCGGGCACGTGACTCACCAATATCATTCGAAGAACTTTATGATAAGTTGATCGACTATGAGACGTACTTGAAGCGTGATGATAAGTTGCCCGGACCACCTATTACAGCTCAGGTCAATCAAAAATCCAAGAGGAAGAGCAACCAGTACAATAAGCACGTCAACAACGATTTGGCTAAGCTGCCTCCTAGCCTTATGGGGCCCAGACCAAACCCTCCTTACCCATATCAAGGTGGTAACTTTCATAATACTCAGTCGTCGTGTCCTGACTTCACAGGCCGCCAACGAGTTGTTTGCCAACTATGTGATAAAGTTGGACACTCTGCGAAAGTTTGTCGGTCTCGTCCCAGACTCCCTACTCCATCACAGTGGCCTCAGGCGAATTTCATGGCTACTCCAACTCCTACTCAACCTAATTGGATTGTGGATTCGGGCGCCTCTCATTACATCACCTCTGATCTTCAAAACTTATCCATCCACAACAACTATGACGGAAATGAAGATATCATCATCGGTGACGGTAAAAGAATTCCTATTACTCATTCTGGTTCCTCAACGCTTAGTTCACTTACCACAACCTTTACACTCGATGATGTTTTGTGTGCACCTAACATTAAAAGAAACCTCATTTCCGTTTCTCAATTCTGTAAACAAAATAATACATCAATTGAATTCTTTCCTAACTTTTTTCTTGTCAAGGATTTGAGCACGGGGGCATCCTTGGTCCAGGACCAGAACAAAGACAACATTTATGAGTGGCCATCCACTTCACAAATTACCCTTCCTACTGCTCACTCCTCAATCGCAGCTCCGGTTGATGTATGGCATCGTCGTCTTGGTCATCCCTCCCCTTTTATTCAGCAAAAATTACTTTCTCGTTATTCTCTTCCTACCTTGAAAATCAATAGCACTATTAATCATTGTGATGCTTGTCTTTGCAATAAAAGTCATAAACTGCCTTTTGGGACAACCTCCATTTCTTGCTCTAAACCATTTGAAATCATTTATACCGACGTGTGGGGCCCTGCCCCAATTCCTTCTTTTGACAAGTTTCGTTTTTATGTCATTTTTGTAGATTATTTTACTAAGTACACATGGTTATATCCTCTCCATCATAAGTCTGATGTTTCTACTGTATTTATCAACTTTCGAAAGTTGGTCGAGAATTTTTTTCAATCTTCCATTAAAACAGTTTACTCTGATGGTGGAGGCGAATATCAAGCCCTCACATCCTGTCTCTCTGCTTGTGGTATACAACACCTCAAGTCACCCCCACATACTCCCCAATTGGTTGGTTCTGCCGAACGCAAACATCGGCATATCGTTGAAACTGGTCTCTCCCTTCTACATCAAGCATCCATGCCACCATCTTTTTGGTCAGTAGCTTTTCAAACTGCAGTTTATCTCATTAATCGTATGCTTACTCCAGTCTTACAATACCAGTCACCATTTGAAAAATTATTCCACAAACTTCCAAACCTTCATAAACTCAGAGTTTTTGACTGTTTATGTTATCCATGGCTCCGTCCCTATGCGTCACATAAGCTAACACCACGATCTAAGCCTTGCACTTTTATAGGCTACTCTCTTGAACATAATGCTTTTCGATGCTATGAACCCCAAACTAAAAAGGTCTTTATATCACGTCATGTTATCTTTGAGGAGTCTGTCTTTCCTTTTCAAAATAATCCTACCATGCAAACTACTCCGATAAACATACATCACTGGAATATCCCTCCGATCTCATCACACGAACCTCCAATGACACCGTCCAGTCCTTACTCTCAAGATTCACATACTACTATTACTCCAGTTCAACAGCTTCTCACTCCCTCTATTCCTCCACTCCCTTCCTCACAAGTTTCCCCTATTAATGAAGTCATACCCTCGGCAACATTGCCACTGGCTTTACCTTCTCCTAGATCTAGTGACATTGTTGTGCCGACGGTTGACCCGGTCCATGACAGTGACTCGCCCTCGGCTATACCACCAACACAATCTACCACTTCCACCCCCCCTAGACATCTAATGACAACACGCTCCAAAAGTGGTATTTTCAAACCACGTCAAGTCCTTGACTTACATGCTATAACAAATTCCTCCACTGAGGCCAGTGAACCCACTACAATCACTCAAGCTCAAAAATCTTATCATTGGCGTAAAGCCATGTGTGACGAATATGATGCTCTCCTCCATAACTCTACATGGACCTTAGTACCCTTTCATCACACACAAAATATCATCGGGTGTAAATGGGTCTTTCGAATTAAGCGGAACCCAGACGGATCCGTTGCCAGATACAAAGCACGTCTAGTCACCAAAGGGTTTCATCAACGACCTGGTGTCGACTTCACAGAGACATTTAGTCCCGTTGTTAAACCCACAACAATCCGTCTTATCCTGAGTTTGGCTATCTCAAAGGGCTGGCACATACGACAATTGGATGTTAACAATGCCTTTTTACAGGGGTCACTTACTGAAGATGTCTTTATGCAACAACCTCCTGGTTTCGTTCATCCTCAATATCCGAGGCATGTCTGCAAACTTCAAAAAGCTATTTATGGACTTCGTCAAGCTCCAAGGGCTTGGTATAACGAGCTTGGCTCGTTTTTGACCTCAATTGGCTTCATCAATTCAAAGTCTGATACCTCGTTATTCATTTGCCAGCACAATGGAAGCATAATATATCTTTTAGTATATGTGGATGATATTATTGTCACAGGAAATAATCCTTTGAAGACTCAGGCATTTCTAAAGCACTTGGCCGATCGATTCTCCCTCAAAGATCTAGGAACTTTAAGCTACTTTCTGGGAGTAGAAGCAACATTTACATCTTCAGGTCTCTTCCTATCACAAAGAAAGTATATTCAAGATTTATTATCAAAGGCAAACATGCAGGATGTGAAAGAGGTTACAACTCCTCTCTCTACCAGTGAATCACTTAAATTATGTGATGGAAGTCCTGCTACAGATTCGACTCAGTATCGACAAGTCCTTGGCTCCTTACAGTACTTGGCTCTCACCCGTCCAGATATTTCATTTGTCGTCAATAAGTTATCGCAATTCATGCATCGACCATCTACTACGCATTGGTCTGCGGTCAAACGAATTTTGCGGTATCTTAAAGGGACTCTTAATCATGGCATTTTTCTTTGCAAAAATACTTCACTCCATCTCCATGCCTTTGCTGATGCTGATTGGGCAGGGAACTTTGATGATAGAACATCTACGTCCGGATACATTGTCTTCCTTGGAGCTACTCCAATCAGTTGGAGTTCTAAAAAACAAAAGACGGTTGCACGATCTACAACTGAAGCTGAATACCGTGCCGTCGCCACCGTCGCTGCTGAACTCAATTGGGTCACAAATTTGCTCAAGGAACTCAACGTCAACTCCACGGTTATTCCTACAATATATTGTGATAATATTGGAGCTACTTATTTATGTGCCAATCCAGTGTTCCATTCCCGCATGAAACACATAGCCATCGACTTCCATTTTATGCGAGATCAAGTTGCCAGACATCAACTCCGAGTTTCTCATGTACATACAGCAGATTAACTAGCCGACTCACTCACAAAGCCTCTCACCCGTAAACTATTTTCATCTCATCGGTCCAAGATCGGCATCCTTGATGGAAGCTCAATCTTGCGGGGGCATGATAAGCAGATAAGATTTCCTTAAGGCAGTTGAGGAAATATCTCAGTAGTTGAGAAGCAGATAAGATTTCCTCAAGGCAGTTGAGGAAATCTCTCAGCAGTTGAGAAAAATCCTCCATGTATAACCTCCCTACTGAGTGTGTATAAATGACTGTCAAGAACTCACTATCAAAATGTATTAGGCAATTATATCTTATACATTTCATAGTTTCTTCTACAATTTCTATCTTCTTCGCTTAATTTCTATCAATAGGAAAAGATTCCAACGATGAGACTAATTTTAGAGTTTTATTAACAAATAAATAAAGTGAATGCAATAAAACCATGTTCATGTCTTTAACATATCAAGTACAACATTTATCATATTTTTGGTTCATTATAGCTGTTCTTAGCTCATCTAAATTGTCATAAAGATCATCATTTATTTGAAATTATATGTGGTCAGCTCGATATTGTGATCCACATCACACCAAGGAAGAAGAATCTTCGACACTTGGGGGCCACTTGGTGTACAATGGATGCTTGACCAAATCATTAAGCATCAATAGGTGCTCCTCCAAAAACGAAGTCTAATTCTCCTTTTCGTATCCTTGCAATACAAATTGGTTTTGCTTGGAAGAAGATGCCACTTACGATGATGGTGGAGGGTGGCAATGGTTGATTTGACATGATGTGACCAGCCCACCTGGTTTGTGGGGTTGGGGTCCTAATCAAAAGTTGACCCCGTTGGTTTTTGATTATGATCTATATAATTTTATTACTAATTTGATGATCAAAGGATTTTTTTTATGCTTTTCTGATCTATACTTTTTAACTCATCCGAGTCGAATTTGATTATCAAATTAATTTTAAAAAAATATTATAAATTTATGGAGATCTATTAAGTAGCAATCCTTTTTTATTATTTGGGAGCATAAAGATCACTAAATAAGATTATTCTCTTAGCAAAGAGTAATCGATAAGGATGAGATTTGATTCTAAAATCTTTCTCGATCACAGTTTTTATCATGTAAGCTGGCTAAGAAACACAACAAATGCTTTTATCTTTACCAATAGACAACAGAGAAAGTGGAATGCAAAGGCTCACACTTGCACACTCACCAATCGATTCCAAGTTCTCGTCTTCAGTTGTGACGTTCGATACTTAAAATTCTTTTATATATACACACACATATATATATTAATTAGAGGACTATACGTGGAAGTCACGATTGTGGTGATTGATAATGACTTCCATGAATTCATCTGTGATGATCCTTTGGTTACGTATATTATAATCCCAAGAGGAAGTGGACACCTATGTGACCTCACAATCGCTTGTGTGGATGCGTGTGATACACACTTGCTAAGGTGAGACCATGGCCGAGGTTAAAAGACAAGATTATTGCTTTTATTTTGTCCATAATCATGCGTTCATATAAAAGAAGAATCTTATATATTAAAGAGTTCATTTAGTATTTTTGAAGTGAATTCAGATTTCACGGAGAACAACATGGTTCTAGGTTTTCTTGTGGATTTAAACTAGGTTGGTGGATATCCTTTTCGTTGGTCCTTTGCATTTTAGCTGCTGATGTCTTCACTCACATACATACATACATATAGCAAAAGACGCTCATAGATTCCCAACATCTATTGGTGGATAGCCTTTTCATATGGTCCTTTGCGTTTATCTTTCGTTATCTGCACTCAGCCGGAATAAAAGCATATAGAATCTATGTCGAGCGGAGTGTTTCGATGTATGTGTGGCTTCTTTTGGAACTTGGACGCAAGCTCATGCCGCAGTGGAACACGCATCTGATCCTTTTCCTTACTGGATAAGCTCAAAGGACAATTGGCCATTGGTTTCATCAGCTTCGCAGAAATCATCATCATCATCATCAGCAGCTGCAGCAACTCCAGCTTTTTTCCATCTACTTGGGTTCACGTTTCAGAACAAATATGCAAAAGATCTCTCTTCCCTCTAACCAAAGATCACTAGGAGACTACATCAAGCTTGTGGGAGGCAAGTCAAACTATAAAGAGATTGATTAGCTTAGCTGGACACTTCAGTCGGTAGGAAGAGTTAGTCAAACATACAGATGGTAACATCACAGCACAGACGGCGGTGCACTATGACAGTCGCTCCGTAGTGCAGCGATGGACGATCCTGCACTGTGGCAAGCGAAACACAATGCACGCTGCAACGACTGCTCCATTGTACAATAGTGAATGGCGACGACGACGATGTGCATTGAGTGACGATGGCGTGGGCACAAGCTACTACGGCGATGGCTAAGACAACGCCACAGCAAAGGAAGCTGCGATGCGATGCGGAGCCAACCACAGAGAGAAAAATTACAACATTTTGATTATTTAGCCCTAATTTTGACTAAATCAAAATATCAAATTTGGCCTTTTAGATTGACAACTATATGATTTTGACTTTGATCAAAATCTAATTTTGACTTTAATTAATATCCTATTTTGACCAAATTTTGACTTCGATCAATGCCCTATTTTGACCTGTTAAATTATTGACCATCTTGATTTGGTCAAACTTTAATTTTGATTCAGCCCCAATTTTGGTCGATCCTTAATTTTTTTTTATCGAATTTATTTTGATTACTTTTTAGCTACTTGATTATATTTAGATTTGATCAATCTCGTTTTGATCAAATTAGGAGAAAGTTAAAATTTGATCAATTATTAACTTTGATCAACTTTAGTTTTGATTGATCTAATTAAACTGATGTTTAACTCAATTTTGAACTTAAGGTTTCATACTGAATTTAAACAAATATAAATTATAAATTTCTGTTATAGTTTTCTCATATGGCATATTAATGATAAATTTTATTGTTTGTGATTCTTAAATTTTAATTATTATTTTTTTGATATTTGTATAGTTATTCATATACATATATTTAAAATTATAAAATAATATTTATTTTTTATATAAAGGTATGATTTATATTTATCATGATTACAATTATCATATAAAATTTTTATTTTATTAATATTTAATAATTATTATGATTATTATTATATTAGTATCGAATTATTTTTACATAAATTAGATTAAAAAAATTAATAAATATTATTTGTGTCATGACCTTAGCCTAATAAACTAAATGACCTATTAATTTCATTTAATTTAAACCATTGATCAAACCTTTATAAGCTAATATTAGCTTTTGTCCACTTTCGATGTCAGACTAATCAGAGTGTTATAATTTTCTCTACTCAAATGCTTAACATTCTCGTTAAGGTCCAACATAGTCCAAATCAAACTCTAATATGCGTACATTAGGCATAGCTAAATGGTAACTCCATGTCATGACGAATCATTTAACTTCATTCACGGAAAACATTTTCCTACTCGAATTCTTTCACCATACCCTAATACTAAGTCGATTCTAATACTAAATATCATAACCTGAGTTTGATAAACTAACTATGACCTATCAACTTCGTTTAACTTAAATCACTAATCAAAATACTTAAACTTCTATAAGTTTTATAGACATTTTAACTAAACCATTTTTTAGCAAAACATAATTTTACTTTTGATTGGCTGCCATTAAAACTCACTCACATTTTAACAAAAACTTTGTCGCTGAGAGCTCCTCGTCCTCCTCTTCCCGTTGGTTTGCCATTATCGACTAATTTTTTACTTCATTTTTTTGGGGTGGGGGTTTTACGGAGAAGCCCAAGCCCGTGATCCATGGGTTTTACGGAGAAGGCCAAGTCCGGGATCCACAAGCACACTTTACCATATGTGAAGTTTTTAGAAAGAAGCATTTGAAAAAGATACATACTGAGTCAAGTATGTATTATCCAGTATAATATGATCTCCAGCATGGCAAGGTGGCATGCTGGCTTGGCCTTTCCCCGATATTTCTCTTTGCCTTCCAATAACGATAATAGAGATATAAAACATAGCTTGTATGTTCGAGTGAGAAGATGTTGAGATGGAGATGAGGAAGAAGCTGAGCTATGTGTTGATTGATTGGAGTCCTACCGGAGCCTTGGGAGACACAATTTGCTTGAATCATTTCTTTCGCCCATTCACATGCAAGGCTGCAGGGAAGCTATCCCATCACTCTTAAACACAAAAAAACAAGAAGTGATCGCCTGCATCTTCTCCATTGAAGAGCTTAACGGACAAGGGAGAGCTTGACATATGCCTTTTGATGTTGAATAGGCTAATAAATTGTGCATGTCGATGATGGCAAGTAGGTGCGACAGGTGAGAAGCATGACGAGCGAGCGACAGGTGAGCAAGTGCAACGAGCAAATGAGTGCGATAAACAAACGACCCTGTTACGGTAAGTAAATGTTCAGCCGTGGCCTTGGGGCCGTCGCAGCTTGGTCCGGGTCCGGAAGGCGGTGGTCAACGGGCGGGGGAGTCCCTCGAGTTTGGTGGATCTCCAAAGGCGGTGATCTCCGAAGACTTTGCACCTGCACAAAGGTCGGGTCGGGGTGCTCGACCCGACCCCTCCGACGACCAAGTTAGTGAAGGATGTGGAGGGGGTTTAGGAGGAGGAGAAGCCTCCGTGTGTTGAGTGTGTCGAGGGTGTGTTCCCCTTTTCTTTGGGGAGTTCGGGAGTATTTATAGACGAATTTAGCATTATCGGATGTGACTGCCCGGTGGAGCGGGATGGTACCCCTAATGGCATTTGACGCGGCCGCTGGGGTCGCGTGGCAGAATGGTTTGCCGCAGGGTATGGGCGGGAGCTGGTCGTCGCCTTGCCTTGTCGTGGTCAACATTATTGTCTTCAGACTCGGGCAGCCTGGTGCCCAGGTGGGGCCGTCGTCGTGGCACGTCATTCGGGCATTATTTCCCCTATCATAATCCCCCCCCGAAAGGAGCCATGCGTCGGCCGCGATGGGGGAGGGGGTCTGAGGCATGGCTGCATCTCGCGAGCCTCGGGCATTACGTGGTCGAGGAGCGGGACCCAGGCGGGCTGATTGCGTTGGTGAGCCTCGGGCATTACGCGGCCGAGGAGCAAGACCCAGGCGGGCTGACCGCGCTGGTGAGCCTCGGGCATTACGCGACCGAGGAGCAAGACCCAGGTGGGCCGACCGCGCTGGCGAGCCTCGGGCATTATGTGACCGAGGAGCAAGATTGAGGCGGGCCGACCGCGCTGGAGAGCCTCGGGCATTACGCGACCGAGGAGCAAGATTGAGGCGGGCCGACCGCGCTGGAGAGCCTCGGGCATTACACGTCCGAGGAGCAAGATTGAGGCGGGCCGACCGCGCTGGCGAGCCTCGGGCGTTACGCGACCGAGGAGCAAGATTGAGGCGGGCTAACCGCGCTGGAGAGCCTCGGGCATTACGCGACTGAGGAGCAAGACCCAGGCGGGCCGACCGCGCTGGAGAGCCTCGGGCATTACGCGACCGAGGAGCAAGATTGAGGCGGGCCGACCGCGCTGGAGAGCCTCGGGCATTACGCGTCCGAGGAGCAAGATTGAGGCGAGCCGACCGCGCTGGTGAGCCTCGGGCATTACGCGACCGAGGAGCAAGATTGAGGCGGGCCGACCGCGCTAGCGAGCCTCGGGCGTTACGCGACCGAGGAGCAAGATTGAGGCGGGCCGACCGCGCTGGAGAGCCTCGGGCGTTACACGACCGAGGAGCAAGATTGAGGCGGGCAGACCGCGCTGGCGAGCCTCGGGCATTACACGACCGAGGAGCAAGACGCAGGCGGGCCGACCGCGCTGGCGAGCCTCGGGCATTATGCGACCGAGGAGCAAGACCCAGGCGGGCCGACCGCGCTGGTGAGCCTCGGGGCTTTATTTCGACTTGCGAGCCGGGCGCGCGGGTCGAAAACGAAAACGCGAGCGTTCGGGCGGCCGGGCTCGCTTTTCTCTGGGGAAGGTCAAGGGGCCACCCCTTTTCGACGTTCACTGGGCTTCGGGCTTGATATGATTAGGGCTAAACGTGATTAATGTATTTAAGTCTGTCTCGGTTAGTATCCCCGAGGCCGGCATGATGGATGCCTTGGTATCCGTGCTGCGCCGCGGCCCTTTGTCATGCCGTGCTGCACTTATGGCGAGGTGACGCCTTCCTTCCCTGCAGCAGACTTTGGGAGAGGAAGGGTCGTCGCTTTCGGCGGGATGCGGCCCGCCTATAAGTGGCGCGAGGCCGGCTGCCCAGGGAAGATCTTTTCCTCCGTGTGTGTCGTGCTGTCTCGTGCCTCATCGTCTTGTTTGTGCTAGTCGTTCCTTCCTTCCTTGCCAAAGGTCAGTAAGAATGGTGTCCTCTTCTTCCCGTTCATCTTCCTCTTCGTCGAAGGCCGGGGGGACGGGAGCTTCGTCGAACCCTAGCTCGTCGTCGGATGAAAAGGCGGCCAGGGCCCTAGAGGCCTTGATGTGGCCCCACGACCACGACTCCACCGTGGGCGAGTCGTCGCTGAGTCTCCTCCGGGATCGCTATGGTGCCCGGAGGAGTTTGTCCTTCTAGCTCCCGAGCCTGGCCAACGTGCCTACGACCCGATTCCTGGGGGCTTTGCCCTCACCCTCGATGCCTTCGAGACCGGGCTACGCCTCCCTCTGCACCCCGTCATAGTCTCCTGCCTTTCTTGGTGGCGTATTTCCCCGTCCCAAATGACGCCGAACTCGTGGCGCTATCTGGTGGCGTTTTTGAGCGAGTGTCATTACGCCGACATACCCCCGACCCGCGCCCTCTTCCTCTCCTGCTTTCGTCTTTCCAAGGGGTCGGGGGGCTACTACCTGTCTGCCCGAGCGGGTTTCAGGGTGAGCGGGGCCCCTTCCAGCAACAAGGGGTGGAAGGAGCGCTTCTTTTTTGTCAGTCGCTCGAAGGACTGGGGGTTTGGGATCCGCTGGGGGGCGCGTCTGATAGACAACACCACCCCGGCTTTGGACGATGATGAGTGCTGAGGGCTTCGGAGGCTTAGAGAAATCCTCCCGGCCTCCCGAGCTATCCAGAGCATGTCCGAGCGGTGGTTAGTGGAGGCGGGTGTTAGCCCGGTACCTCTAGGCACGCTCCGATGAGCGGTTCCTTTGGGGGTTTTCTTTTGTTTTCCAGCGCGTTTTCGTTTGACTAACAGTTTTCCTGGTCTTTCTCGGCAGAAATGGTGCGCCTTGAGGCCTTGCGTGGGGGGAAGACTTCCGCCGCGTCGGGTCGTTCGCCTTCCGCCACCAAGGTGGGTACGAGGGAAGCCCCCGTGGACGTCGAGGCGAGCAGGTCTCGGAAGAGGGCGCGGGCGCCATCAGGCGGAGATCTCGAGGTGGTCGCGGCTCCGGCTGTGGGGGCTGTGGTGACGTCGGCGGTGGAAGGTGCCGCAGGAAGTCTCGGGGAAGGCGAGGCTGGAGCGAGCGGGGGTGTGGCGACGGAGGCGCCTCGCCAACCTTCCGTCCGCGAGCTTCTTTGTCTTCCGCTAAGGGAGGACGAGCCGTACCTGGCGCGGGAGATGGGTGCCCTTTCCCGCGGCGTGGCCACCGACCCGCTGGTGGCCCGGTGGGATGGTCTTACCCGAGGCACCCGGGTGTGGGCCGACGGGGATATTGCGGGCAGGTTCATCCGAGGCGGGCTTCATCCCGATATCGCTCGGGACCTGTATTCCTTGCCTTCTGGCGCTCTGCTTGGCAAGGCAGCAAAGTCTCTGTTATGGGTAAGCGTCATTTCGTCCCTTGGTTTACCTGTTTTTGAACGGGCTCGGTTCTGACCCCATCCTTGCCCTTTCCTCAGGGCAACCATTATGTCGCTGCTTTGATGGATCGCGTACGGGACGCGGGACAAGTTATCGCCGCCTTAAGCAGTCGCAACGTCGAGCTTCGGAGGCAGGTGGACGAGGCGCGGGCCGGGGCAGGCCTTGAGGTAGTGGTCGCGGCCGAGCAGCACGCCCTGGACTCGGCGGTAGAGGCGGCGCGGCTGCATTCGGAGCTCCAAGCGTCTGCTGAGCGGCTTGCGGAGTTGCAGGCGCTGCTGGAGGCGTCTGAGGGGCGCAACACGGAGCTCCAGGCGCATCTGAAGGCGTCGGTGGCCGAGGCTCGCTCGGCGAGATCCGACTCCATCGAGCTGATTCGGCGTCTCGAGGAGGCACGAGCCGCGGCGTCAGGGGCCTCCGAGGCTCTGGAGGCTGAGGTCCGCCAAAGGCCGGAGAAGGACAAGAAGCTGATCGAGGACTACAAGGGTTCCTCGGTTTTTCAACTAGGCCTTGTCCGGACCGGACGGGTCTCATACGAATACGGGTACCGGGTGGCCCTTGCTCGTTTTAAGGCACGCTATCCCGACTCGGAGGTCGTGGAGGACCCTTTTGGCTCCTTTCCTGAAGATCTGGGCGTCGATATGCCAGCAGAGGTTCCTTTTGATGATAGCCCAGATGTTCCTGAGGATTGACGTCCTTTGTATCTTTCACTTTTATTTTTGTAACACCCTTTTGTTTTTTCCTGAGGAATGAACATGCTCCTTTTTTTCTTCTCAATTGTCTGTGCTTTGGCTCTCGTGACTGGCCGAGTCTTATGGAAAGAACTTTCTGAGGTTTTGCGCGTTCCAAGTCCTCGGTAGGGATTGACCCTCCATGGTGGTGAGTCGGAACGCGCCGGTTCCGATGACTTCGGTCACCCGATAGGGTCCCTCCCAACTAGGGGCCAACTTGCCTCTTGGTCGGGCCGGATCGCTGACCTCGGTCCGCCGCAGGACCAGGTCGCCTAATCCGATGGGTCGAGGTCGTACCTTTCGGTTGTAAACCCTTGCGACCGCCCTCTTGTAGGAGAGGGCCCTCACATGCGCGTCGGCGCGTCGCTCCTCCAGTAAGTCGAGAGCGGCTCGGAGTCCTTCGCCCGAGGCTCCCTCGTCATAACTTTTTGTCCGGAAGGTGGCAATGGCTACCTCGGGGGGAAGGACCGCTTCGGTTCCGAATGCGAGGCTGTACGGGGACTCCCCCGTTGCTGTTTTTGGAGTGGTACGTAGCGCCCACAGTACGCTCGGGAGCTCGTCCGTCTAGGTAGTCCGAGCCGCGGATACCCTTCTTTTGAGCCCGTCTAGGATGGACCGGTTGGTTACCTCCGTTAGCCCGTTCGTCTGAGGGTGAGCGACCGAGCTGTACTTCAGGCGGATTCCATGTCTCGCGCAGAACTCCCGAAATCTCTGACTTGCGAACTGGGGCCCGTTATCTGTGATGATGGTCGTGGGCAGGCCGAACCGAGTAATCAAATTTTTCCATACGAACTTCTCTACTTGCTGCGCCGTGATCGTCGCCAATGGTTCGGCCTCAACCCACTTTGTGAAATAGTCCACGCCGACGATGAGGAATCTCTGCTGTCCTGCGGCTAAAGGAAAAGGCCCGAGGATGTCTAAACCCCATTTCGCAAATGGCCACGCGCAGTCGATAGGAGTTAGCGGGACTGCGGGGAGCCGAGGCGTGCGGGCGTGCTCTTGGCATGAGGTACACCGTTGTACGTGCGTTCTCGCATCCCGGCACATGATCGGCCAGTAGTAGCCTTGGCGGAGTACTTTATGTGCTAGGATCCGTCCGCCGATGTGTTCTCCGCAGGCGCCCTCGTGCACCTCTGCCAGGACGGTTTGCGCCTCGTCGGGTTCCAGGCACCGCAGGAGGGGGTACGAGAAAGACCGCTTGTAAAGCCATCCGCCTGCCTCGATATACCACACCTGTGTGCGAAGCAGGCGCCGGGCTGATGCTTTGTCGGGCGGAAGAATTCCGTCCCGTTTGAAGTGTAGCAGTTCTTGTACCCAGGAGGACACGTTGCTGGCAGCCGCGACCGCGACCTCGAAGGCGCGGGCAGGGAGCTCCTCGACCTCCGGCCCGACTTTGGGAGCAGGTTTTGAGGCTAGCTTAGCCAGCGTGTCGGCGCGCTCGTTCTCCCCCCTCGGGACATTAGACAACGTAAAGTGATGGAACTTCGCGGTTAAGTTCCTCACCTGTGCCAGGTATTTCGCCATGGTTGGGTCGCGGGCTTCGTATCCTCCGCTAAGTTGTTCGGCCACCAGCTGGGAATCCGTAAGCACATGAAGGACGTCCACCTGCATCTCGAGGGCCAGTCTGAGTCCTGCCAGGAGCGCCTCGTACTCCGCCTCGTTGTTAGTGGCACGGAATCCGAAGCGGAGGGAACGCTCGAATGTCCGCCCACCGGGGGCCCGGAGCACCAACCCTGCGCCAACACCTTTTGAGTTGGCTGATCCGTCGACGTGCAGGACCCAGGCCTCGGGGGTTTGTGCGAGGCTCCCGCTCCCGTCCTGGGTTAACTCCGCGATGAAGTCGGCCACGGACTGGGCTTTGATAGCCATCCTGGGTACGTATTGAACGTCATGTTCGCCGAGCTCCACCGCCCATTTGAGGAGCCGTCCTGCGACATCGAACTTAGACAGGACCAGTCGAAGCGGCTGGTCTGTAACCACCTCCACCGGGTGAGCTTGGAAATAAGGGCGCAGCTTCCGGGCGGACAGTACGAGGGCGAGCGCCAACTTCTCGATCGGGGGGTACCGATCCTCGGGACCACTAAGGACGTGGCTGGTGTAGTAGACCGGGAGTTGATCGCCGGAGCTTTCTTTGACCAGGACGGAGCTTACTGCGTGCGGAGAGGCAGCCAGGTAGAGGCTCAGCTTCTCACCAGGTGAGACCGAGGAGAGTCGAGGGAGGTTGGCTAGGTGTTGCTTTACTTGCTGGAGGGCCACCTCGCATTCCGCCGTCCATTGGAAACCTTTCGGGTTCTTTAGTGCCCTGAAGAAGGGAAAACAACGATCCCCTGATCGGGCGAGGAAGCGGGACAAGGCGACGAGCTTCCCGTTGAGGCGCTGCAGGTCCTTGATCGTCCGAGGTGATTGCATGTTGATGATCGCCTGGAGCTTTTCTGGATCGGCGTCGATCCCTCTTTCGTGCACGATGAATCCGAGGAACTTCCCTGTCATGACGCCGAAGGCGCATTTTGCGGGGTTGAGCCGCATGCCGACCCGGCGGAGTATAGCGAAAGCTTCGGCTAAATCGGCTAAGTGGGTCCTGGCTTCTTGGCTCTTTACGATCATGTCGTCAATATACACCTCGATGTTTCGTCCGATCTGGCGGGCGAACATTTTGTTCACCGCTTTTTGATATGTCGCGCCGGCGTTTTTTAGTCCGAAGGGCATAACTTTATAAAAGTAGACCCCTTGGTCGGTGATGAAGGCCGTGTGCTCTTGATCTTCAGGAGCCATCCTGATCTGGTTGTAGCCCGAGAAGGCATCCATGAAAGAGAGGCGGGTGTGGCCTGCCGTGGCGTCGACCAGCTGGTCGACCCGTGGTAGGGGATAACAGTCCTTCGGGCATGCCTTGTTAAGGCCGGTGTAGTCAACGCACATCCTCCAGCTTCCATTTGCTTTCTTGACAAGGACTACATTGGACAGCCATTGCGGGTATTCGGCTTCTTTTATGAAGCCAGCCTTCAAGAGGCGAGTTACTTCTTCTAGTACGGCTATCTGCCGTTCAGGGGCTTGCCGTCTCAGCTTTTGTTTTATCGGGCGAGCATCGCTGGAGATGCTGAGGTGATGCAGGGCGACTTCCGGGTCGACGCCCGTCATGTCAGAGGGCGACCAAGCAAAGACATCAGCGTTTTCTTGTAGGAGGCCGATGAGCTGTTCTCGTTCTTGCTCGGGTAATTCTGACCCAACCCTGATCGTCTGTTCCGGGCGATCTTCTTGTAGCGGTACAGCGACCGTGGTTCCCCTTGGCCCGACGTGGGGAGCCGACTTCTGTATTTCTTGGTGGTCCGCCAGTGGTGGTTTGGCCCTGGGCCTCTTAGGTAACGAGACAGCGGTCAAGTAACAGCGCCGGGACTCCCGAGGGCTTCCTGCGGTCTCTCCGGTCCCGGCGGGGGTCGGGAACTTCACGGTTTGATAGTAGGTTGAGACGACGGCTCTGATTTTGTTGAGTGTCGGCCGGCCGAGGATAGCGTTGTACGCAGCCGGGAGGTCGATGACCAGGAAGGTGGTCATCGTTGTCCTTGACCTCGGTGGAACTCCCAGGGTCAGGGGCAAAGTAATCGCCCCTAGTGGTGAGATTGAGTCGCCGGTGAAGCCGGTGAGCGCTGAGGACACCGGCTTCATGCTATCTCTGGGTAGGCCGAGCTTCTGGTAGGCGTCGAAGTATAGTATGTCAGCCAAGCTCCCGGTATCGACCATGATTCTTTTCACCTGTGCGTTGGCAACCCTGGCTGATATCACGAGCGCGTCGTCGTGTTCGGCCTGTTCATGCATCTTGGCCGGGAAGGTGATACTGGGTCCGGGCGCGTATCTGGGGGCTTCAGCTGAGGCGGCTCGGGCGTATGCCTTCTTTCGGGCCATGGAGTCCCCCCCGGACGCGGGGCCGCCCGATATTACGTCGATGTGTCGCTCGACGGGCCCTTCCGGGCGTGGCGATGATTCTTTGTTTGGGTGGAGATACTGATCGAGGTGCCCCCTACGGATGAGCTCCTCGATCTGTCTTTTCAACTCCCGACACTGTTCAGTGTCGTGCCCCCGTTGCCGGTGGAAGCGACAGTATTTCGATTGGTCTGCCAAAGCCCGGGGGTTTCTCATCGGGTAGGGTTCTTTGAGCAGTCCCTTCTCCCTTATATGAAGGAATATATCCGTTCGGGATGAATTCAAAGCTGGGAGAGGAGGCCTCAGAGTCGGCGGGTCGGGCCTGTCTGACCTACGCCGGGATGTTGCAGGCTGTTGCTGTCGAGGCGGCTCTGACTTGGTCCCTTTGTGTCCCCTGGGTCTCCCGGCCATCAACGTCTCCGCAGTGACGAACTGGCTCGCCCTCTGAAGCATCTCGGGCACAGTCGTGGGGGGTCGCTCTACTAGGGACCAGAAGAACCTGGAGGGCCGTAAGCCTATCATGAATGCCTGCATTAATAGGGAAGGATGAGCGTCCGAGAGCCCTCGGATCTGCGTCGTAAAATGATCCAAGAAGTGGGAAAGGGTCTCGTCTTCCCCTTGGTTGAGTCCGAGGAGCAACGCCGCGGACAACTTCGGGCGGGCGTAAGCGAGGAAGTTGAGTTCGAAGTCCCGGGCGAGCTGATCGAAGGAGGAGATGGTTCCCGCCTTGAGGTTGCCGTACCACGCGCGGTCCGGTCCCCTCAAAGTCATCGGGAATGCTCTGCACATCAGGGCGTCAGAAGTTTCGTATAGCGCCATTTGGGCGCGAAACGCGGCTACGTGATCCGCAGGGTCGGCGGCGTCGTCATAGGTGTCCAGGGATGGGAGCCGAAATTGCGGTGGGATGGCCTGATCTTGAATTTTGGTCGCGAATGGGGACCATTGGTATCCATCCGTTCCAAGCTCCCCTTTCGACCTGCGGATTTCTTGCTGTACCTCGTTAAGACATTGATTGAAGAGACGCAGCTGTGCTTGTAGGATGTTGGTCGAGTCCGCGGGTGGCCGCTCGGGTTCGGGGTGCCCACGGTCTCCCGATCTCCGAGCCGGTCGTTTGGTTTCGAGGCGACGGGGGGGCCCCGGGGAGCGACGCGTGCTCCCGAGGGGCAGACTCTCGTTGATGCAAGGGCTGGTCCGCTGGCCGGGGGATGAGCGGAACGATGGCCTGCACCACACCCGCCAGTGTCCTCACTTGGTGGGCAAGGTCGTGGAAGGCCTCAGGGGAAACGGATGGGGGTACGACAGTGGCGTCGGGCGACGACAAGCCCGGGTCATTGAATAGGCGCCAATATTGCTTCGAAGCCGTAGCGGGGCGCTCGTCTTGCGGCTCCACCCGCGAAGGATGATCCCCCGGGGTCCCGACCAGGTGCGTCCTCGCAGCCGAGGGATCGCCAAGGTGGGTCCGCTGACCAGTTGACATTCCGCCCCTCCTTCTAGCGCCAAAATGTTACGGTAAGTAACTGTTCAGCCGTGGCCTTGGGACCGTCGCGGCTTGGTCCAGGTCCGGAAGGCGGTGGTCAACGGGCGGGGGAGTCCCTCGAGTTTGGTGGATCTCCAAAGGCGGTGATCTCCGAAGACTTTGCACCTGCACAAAGGTCGGGTCGGGGTGCTCGACCCGACCCCTCCGACGACCAAGTTAGTGAAGGATGTGGAGGGGGTTTAGGAGGAGGAGAAGCCTCCGTGTGTTGAGTGTGTCGAGGGTGTGTTCCCCTTTTCTTTGGGGAGTTCGGGAGTATTTATAGACGGATTTAGCATTATCGAATGTGACTGCCCGGTGGAGCGGGATGGTACCCCTGATGGCGTCTGACGCGGCCGCTGGGGTCGCGTGGCGGAATGGTTTGCCGTAGGGTATGGGCGGGAGCTGGTCATCGCCTTGCCTTGTCGTGGTCAACATTATTGTCTTCAGACTCGGGCAGCCTGGTGCCCAGGTGGGGCCGTCGTCGTGGCACGTCATTCGGCCATTATTTCCCTTATCAGACCCCACCCTCGGTTTCGCCGGAGGGCCGGAAGAAGCAGAGACGTGCATCACTTGGGCCAAAGGAAATCCCACCACAAGTTACCGAGCAGCGGAGGATGAAATCAAGAAAAGAAATATCCAAGACTGAACCCTAGCGCAGATAACACGAAGCCAAAAAATCCCACCACGATTTACCGCCGATCAAGAAACGATGAAACCCCCCAAAAAAGGTGAAACCAATCGATATCGCATCTCTACATTTCCAAGACGAAACCCTCAACGCGGATCCAGGAGGAGAGAGAGAGCAAGAGAGAGGGGAAACAACATAGGAAATCCGTCGGCGACGATCCGAGGAGAAGCGATGCGACCGCATCCCTCGACGACGATCGAAGGAGAAGCGATAAGATCCGAGGGCGCGAGGAAGGAGAGAGAGAGAGAGAGAGAGAGAGCGCGCGCGAGGAAAGGAAATGAGGAGGCCTCGGCTCTTATATAGGGACCACGACGCCGCGACAAATTTACGAAAATATCCACGACCGGGTCAATTATATGCCCGGTGAATCAATCGAGGAAGAGTCGCCATTACCTTCTCGCTTAAGGTGCTTCGATGTCTCGATAAAATCTTAATTAGGTGACTAATATTCCCCCAAACTTAATCTGATAGAAATAAATATGATTATTATATTATTATAAACGCTAAACAAATTGAATCCAAGTGCGAGGTCGTTAATGCTAAGGTGGTCTCGAGTCACCTTCTTTTATATAGTGGGATGCGATACTTAACATGCATAATAAATAAGATGAAACTAATATCATTATTCGTATAAGCAATGGTGCATGTTTGCTTGTAGATTGTACATAGGCTTAATGAGCTTATATCTATAAGGGAGTAAAACATACATGGTAAATGTGGAGGTGTTGGTTTCAGATTCTTACAGTAAGGGGACAATCTCTATAGTTTTCTATGAAGTCATATGACTTATTCGTCTTTCTAAATCTCTTATAATATATATATATATAAATGGAAGATAATTTCAACATCGGGTGTTTGGTCTAGTGGTATGATTCTCGCTTCGGGTGCGAGAGGTCGTGAGTTCGATTCTCGCAACACCCCTTTTGTTCAGATTTTATTTTTTAGAGGGGATAAGTGATCTGAAAAATAGTATATTTTATTGAGTAGATTTTGTTTTTGAGAGTGGGTAAGTGATCTGAAAAATAGTATGTTTAAAGGTTAAGATGGCACACATAAACTTTTTTTTTTTTTTTGTATAACGAGTGAAAATAATATATTTAGAGATTCAGACAATATCCCTTAATTTTTTTGTGCAATAAGAGATATATTTATTTTTAACGTTATGAGGATAGACATATGATCGAACAATATCCTTTTGTTCAGATTTTATTTTTTAGAGGGGATAAGTGATCTGAAAAATAGTATATTTTATTGAGTAGATTTTGTTTTTGAGAGTGGGTAAGTGATCTGAAAAATAGTATGTTTAAAGGTTAAGATGGCACACATAAACTTTTTTTTTTTTTTTTGTATAACGAGTGAAAATAATATATTTAGAGATTCAGACAATATCCCTTAATTTTTTTGTGCAATAAGAGATATATTTATTTTTAACGTTATGAGGATAGACATATGATCGAACTACCAAAAACGTATATTTAGAAGTTAGACGCATACATTAATCCATTTTTGTGCAATAAATGATTTTTTTTTTAATGACAGATCAACGACATGGGAAATAGTATAATCCCCTTTTGCTTTTCGGAAAAAAGTATTCATTGAGTTTCATAACAGACATGGGCAGTTTCATTGTGATCTAACAGGAAAATTTCAGTCATATTCATAATGATAAATTCTACATTTATTTAGAGAAGAATAAATTAAAACAAAGGGATCATCAGCCCAACAAAAAGCATCAAACAATCCACTTCCAACAGTGACACAGTTTCATCTCTGCTGGTAATGTACTTTTATTACTGATATAACTGGAACAACAAGCGACAACTAAGGCAGGAAAATGGATCGAGTCCAACTCAATCTAAATTTCGTGCCTCATCTTCAACACAAGGCAATCATTCCCTCCGAACTATCAGATGCAATGCAAGAGAACCAACCCCACAGGCAAAGATCCAGCAGAAATGAGACACAAACAGCTGATCACTTGCAATTAAGCTGAGTTCCAAAGGATGGTAGTCTCTGCGATCATGGAAGTGACAACATAAGGATCCATGTTGGAAGCAGGCCTTCGGTCTTCGAAATAACCTGATCAAGTAAATGCGCAAAAACACATCCATTTTAGTATGGCATGTACCTTTTAATTGATAAATAACAGAAGGATACCCCAATTTCGATCGAAAAAGAGATGTTATCGACCTTTGCCAGACTTTTCAGTGTCACGTCCAACACGAATCGATGCCCCACGGTTCGCTACTCCCTGTCGATGATGAGAAGAAGCTAAGGATTACAAGTTCTTTTTTGTGAATATAACATAGGTGTACCGATCAGGATCATGTACCCAAACGAAGGTGTTGATATCAGCAGTCTCATGGCGCCCGGTGAGGCGGCGCTCGTTCCCTTCTCCATAGGCAGCTATGTGCTCCTTGTGCCTCAGGCCAAGTTTCTGAATTGCCTCCTTGATGACTTCATACCCTCCATTACTCCTCATGGACTTAGTACTGACAATTACAAAAGGAACAAAAAAGATGTTAGCAAAGGAAAGTCAGAAACTTGATCCCCAACCATCTCGTTGATGGCATCGGTATGAACTGTGTCACCTGTAATTTGTGTGAGCACCAGCACCATTCCAATCACCCTGAAGCACCAAAACAGTCACAAAGCGACCACAATGCTATCGACACAAGACATGAATTCATGTTTGCAGATCAAGACAACAAATTGACGTCACCTGAATCGGCTTTGGATCAAAGGAAAGCACCACTCCGGCGATCTCGGTAATTCGCTGTTCGCAGAGAGATCCAAGTACTATTAAGTTGGAAACTCAAATCGCTTCACACGATATAAGAGAAGTATGATATCGCCAATCAAATCATACGTCTTTCTGGGTCAGGCATTACCTCAAGTAGGTAGCGAGCAACCCACAGCTGGTCACCAGCCGAGATGCCAACACAAGGCCCTACTTGAAACTCCCACTGCAGCACGCATGACATTGCCCAGAGGTGACGACAAGTGCAAGAAGACCAACCTTTAACACCATAAAAGGACTCCAATTTACCTGGCCCGGCATGACCTCTCCATTGATGCCACTGATGTCGATTCCCGCATAGAGACAGGCTTTGTAGTGGGCATCAACAATGTCACGCCCAAAAGCTTTGTCAGCACCAGCGGAGCAGTAGTAAGGGCCCTGTTACAAGTTCACATCCATTGCCCGAGTTATACCACAAGCTCCTATCCCTCTAGGGTTTCATACTGTTAAACAATTCATATGAAATAATAGCATGCCATCATCAAACCAGTCAAAGATTTATGAGTTGGGAGAACACAAGATTTGCTTCAGCTACAATAGATCTGTTGAGACCATGTTTTCATGTCCCTAATAATTAGAGATTCTACAAATCCAGATTGAGGAACAAATTACCTGGGGGCCAGGAAAGCCTCCAATGGGCCACCCAAGAGGCCACTTGACATCCTTCCGGAGGAGAGTGTACTCTTGCTCGATCCCAAACCTATCAACGGAAGAACAAACATCGCATTGGTGGTAACCTTTGTAGACCAACCTCAGACAAATCATCAGGTGTAAGACAACATAAACCAAAGCTGTACCAGGTTTCTTCTGCAGCAACAGCAGGGTTGCTGAAGATCTTAGCAGCATTGTGTCTTTTGTTGGTGGGAATCGGCTCTCCTTGTGGTGTGTAGCAATCACACATAACCTCAAATAGGAAACAAAGGAATCAGTTCTCATGAAGGAAGCCCAAAACGAAGATACCAAAATAGACTTACAAGGATGTCGTTGCCCCTCCTGAAAGGGTCCCTGTAAATAGCTTGAGGACTGTAGACAAGAAGAGTGTCCAACTCTCATGACAAAGACGATGAGAACTTGACCAAACAAAGATCACAATGAAGAGGAATGCGAACACATACTAGAGGATCACTTCGCTGTCCTGTCCGGGAGCTTGGCCGGTGCTCGAACCATCATAGTTCCACCTTGGAAGCTGGCTGGGGTCACTGACAGGGCCTGAGAGCGTCTGCCGATCGGAAGTATGTGTACATCAATCAAACAGGACAGCAAGCAAAGAACATGATAAATTTGAATGATCTATATACCCTTGCTTTGCTCCTGATGTCCATGCCGGACCCCCCAACCCTGTTGCATGCACAGAGAGAAAACAAAAGGCACCATCACTTCACATTAGATTCGAGGAGGAGAAAGAAACAAGACTCATCAGATCAATCCATCTCATTCGATAATTCATCATCCTATCACGAGAAATCCTCAGACTCTACGAAGAAGAAAAAAAAATCTGCTTTTTGATTTTGATGTTTGTACAAAATCCAACAGTAACCAAATGCTAGAGACCAAATGGCAGAAAACTATATCCAAAAAACAAGCAATAATCTAAAGCTAGAAGGACAGAGTAGAACAAGAGAAAGAACTTTCAGACGAACAAAGTGACATACCATATGTACTCAGCAACGATCTTCTCAGTGCAGTCAGAGAGGTTGAGGTTGATAAGATCTGTGAGCAGAGACATGGCTGAGTGCAAGAAGGCAAATACACAAAGAGCTGTTATCTTCTCTTCCCTGAGATCTCAAGAGTGAGGAAGGAAGGTTGGGAGGAAGAGGCTTTATATAGGGAAGAGAGTGGTGGAGGGAGGTACACAGAGATCAAAATGGTGGAGGTAATATGCATCCGACATGCACACCTCAGAGAAGAGTGCAGATCGAGGTAGGCAATGCAGAGTGTGACATTTGAGATGAAGAATAATAGGTTGAAAAGTGCCAATTGAATTTACTGTATGACTTATTATATTCTTCATCAAATTTTCTATGAGAAGAAAAAAAATTTGATCTTTACTTCATTTGCAGCAAAATTGTTTTCTTTATTGGATTGATTGCATCCTCTTTTATCTTCAATCCAGAACTAGAAAAACCATCTATGAAACTGAGGTGCATGGGAGCAAGCAACAGCATGGCAGTAGGCACCGAGTTCATGCAATTTGCTGCCTGCCTGCCTGCCTGCAGTTAAGATCATCTGCTGGTCTTCACAGAATCAAAATTCCGACATGATCAAGATCAAAAGGAACAAAGAACAACATAAAATTGATCTACTTGCAGCTAAAAACCTCTTGAAGACCCACAGATTTAAGGCACGTAATCATGTGAGTAATAAATGACATGACAGAATCTTTCATCATGCAATATTAGGATAAAACAATTCTCAACCTCTGGACCAAGCTAACTTACGACATGACATGTCGTAAGTTAGCTTGGTCGACTTGATTGCTTTGCAGGCTAATAATAATCTCTAAGCTGCATTTATTTATATGGAGTCGAAATGATTGTAAGGTCTTCTAACCATTCTCTGATCTCCGCTCCACAACCGTTGACTTTCTAAACAAAAGAAAATCTAATCTCATTAGCGTGATGGTTTTTGCTTTCGGAATCAACTCACCATCAAGTTGCCTTTATGATGCCTTAAGGAGGCACAACAAATGCTTCGATTAACTAGTACTAGTAGGGATCTATCTGGTTGACCCTTCGTGGTGAATCTTATATTAGGACACTTGAGGACTCTTTTAGTTGAACTCTGCATCTTCTTGCATCATCAGTTTGTGGTCATTTGCTAGGCTATCGATTATAGAAACATCATCATGGCTATCAAGGGATGGTATTCTCTTCATAAAAGAACACTTTCTTAATGTGTTTTGCTGTTCTCATCCGAGTGGAATCCATTGATGATTCAGATGAGAAAAACAACAGATAGGAGGAGTAGGGGTGGGGAGGGCATAAAAGAATGGACTCGAATTATAGCGATGACACATGAATACAATTCAGTCTTTGCTTCCTTACAAGTTTGATCACAGTTGTCCACTTTTAATAAAACAAGTACATATACATATGACTTTTAAGATGAAAGCGTCGTTTAGTGGAAGCTTTTACTTCGAATATCTAAAACTTAAATGTTTTTTTCTAGCATTCGAACCAAAGCAAAAAGGAAGAGAAAAATTACAAAGAACAGGAATCTTAAAAAGGAAAAGGGTTTTAAGAGTACATAGGAAATATTAGCTATTTTTGAATATCTATCATTCATGATTAGCAAAAGACATTATTAGGAAAATACGACTAAGTTTTTCTTTTAATTATGTTGCAGTCAACTAAAGGCAGAAAATATAACTTCCCATTTGATGCTGCAAAGCATTGTTTGGTTCGCTGTCGATGTCATGTCCTGCCGATCTCACACGTACTGTTTCGCAACGATGCAGCGCTACATCTTGCGAGTGGCAGGTCACGAGGAAAGTAGTAAGTAGTGCAACCCAGTTGAGCCAAGTGGTCGGTCAGCTGCGTGGGGGACTCTGATTCTTCCGGCATCCACTTTGGTGTTTCTGGCGAGATATCGTCCTTCTTATCCTACCCATACTACTTTGAAATGATAAGTCATGAAGAAAGAGATTAAATATAAACCCCAATCCACGCAAGTGGTAGTTCAGCTGCATGGGGCTGATTCTTCTTCTGCCATCCACTTGGCATCTCTGGCAAGATGGCTTGATGGAGAGTTCTCATCCAAACTTGAGAGTCACAATTACCGGACTCTGTCCTGCCAAGGAACTCAGGTCAGCTGGGTGGAGTGCTGCCCATGCAATGCCTGAATAGATTTAAAGCAAAAGGTAGTGCAAGCAACGAGGACCGCATAAATAATTGACAGCATTGACAAGGAGGATCAGATGCTAAGAATACTTATCTTCTGCAGAAACGTCGACGGTGGTAAAAAGAAGGAGCCTCATGTGGCCACCGTCTTCCTCCGGCTAGGAAATGGCTGACAATGTCAGATGCATTTATGGAGCCAAGATGGGTTGCCAATTTTGGTTCCTGCACAAGCAAAAGACATATATGGTCAAACACAATCTGTTGATACAATCTATCTGATACAATTTGTTGCATTGTACCTCAAACACATATATAGTCAAGTCATTCAGGTATACAAGAATTTGGATGTCCAGCCCGATATCAAACAATAGACAGAGAGGAAAAAAGAGGCAGAAACTCAACACCCACTTTACAATGTATACCTCATCTAGACTAAAATAATACACCCTAACAACCTGGGATGTAAGTTGTTCAGTCATCAAACTTAATCTGACCATGACCATTAATTGTGGCAGGCTACAGATAAAATAGAAAAGATGAAAAACCTAGGCTTGTATTAATAAATGATGTACAAGAACCATAAATTAGTAATACACATGCCTTCCCACAGACATGAAACTGGTGTGTTACAGTACTGAAAATACCTAACCATTTGTTACAACAAATTGGGCTGAGAAGCAAGTTGCTTTACATCAGCCTGTAGACCGTAAATCAAATGGTTCGATAAAACGAGCAGACCTTCGTCTTCTTTTCCCATCAGGTGTAAACCTGATGATGCTGCCCTTACCAAGCTTAGCAGAGAACCTGCCATTCTGAGCTGCTGAGTTTGAGGGTGAGATGGCCTCTGAAGTAGAGAAATTAGTTTTCTTGCACACTTTTCTAACAGGTGACTTCAATCTTTTCCTTGCTGAACGGTCATTAATTTCCCCTCTTCTGCTACCGTTGCCAGTGAGCTTGACATAAAAAGGATTTAAATCCGTGTGGCATACTAGCTCACCCTTGGCTGGAGCTGTTTGGAGATCAACATTCCCATTATTTACCTGACACAAAAAAATGAGAATCAGAAAAGTACCACTAGAAATAAGAACAAAATTATTGATTTACTTGAAAGAATAGTTCGATAGCACATCGTTCCAAGAAAAATTCTGCCAATAGGCAGAAAATAAGAAACCAGTACAAACCAGCTGCAGCAGTGCAGAAAACATTCTAGCAACTTCATGTTTGGATTGACCCTTAACAACATTTGTAAAGGGTATGCCGTCTCCACTCTCTGCTTCTATCAAAAGTTTGTCCAAGATTCTCTCACCATACAAGTGAATATCAAAAGGCGGGCATATCTCCTGTAAAATGAAGTTTATAAAAAAGAAAATGCTTTATGAAATCCAGAATAAATGTATTTTTTTGTACTATGATATAGATCTGAACAGCAGGTGCATGAAACAGGTTCCTATAACTTACTTGCTCTTCCAAAGTTTGCTCAACTCGCTGCTTCCATGTTGAAACCCGTGCAGCCATCTCTGTCTGCTTCTCAGTTTCGGCTATGCTAGCAAGCAGGGAATCCTATACCAATATATTATACCACAGTTTGAAAGCAATCAATTGCATAGCAAACCCCAGATATATATATATAAACTAATGGTAGTTACTACGAAGCAAAAAACACACAAAATATAGTCACAAGCTAGCCATAAAAAGATTATGAAACAAAACTTGAGAGAATCCAATTTTACAAACACCTGTGCAACACAAGTTTCATCGATATTATTTCCAATTTTATGTATCCCTGTCTCACCATTTAGCTATGTTACCAACAACATCCTTAATAGTCCAACAATGCACATATCATGCTAGACTGCATGTACCAATATACATGGAAGGGAAGAGAAGTTTATCTTACTCAAAATTAAGGACAGAAGACATTTGTCTCAAATGACTTGAGGTCCTCGAGGATAGACAACCACAAGTCCAAATGAGAGAAAGAATAGAGGCTTCGTTTATCAAGACCATTGTATATATTTCCCACAACATCTTCATGCATGTGTAGTCCACAGCCGGTGGTTGTTTGTGTCGTGATTTATAATACCAATTGTATCGGTACACACACCAACCAGGATTTACCGGTTCGATCAAACATCAGTATCCATTCAATTTAGTATCACTCGACGTATCACTTCTTTATAAATTGTTCTATAAATATCAGATGGAACAGATCAGTTTACCATTAGGTAACTAGGTATCATACAAGATGTTGTAACCAATATCAGAGTTATTGTTAAATACATCAAGAAGACAAAACCGATGCAGGCACAAGCAGGAGAAAAAGTACTGTCAAATAATCATATAAAAGAATTATAATTTAACATCTTGAGAATCTAATACATTAGAAGTTAAAAAACCTTTAAAAACCAAAGAATTTACTTAAAATATCATCTTTGCAGTTGATTTTTAAAGCATATAATCAGCCGGTTGGATAGCATCCAACTCACAGATACATCTGGAATGATTCTGTGGGGCACAAGATCCAAGGAAAAGTGCCTCTCGTTTGCCACTGTTGCACTGATTTCATTCATATATTATATTTATTGTAACAGCAAACATCCATCAATGTCCATGTCTATTACATTATCAGATTAGCTTTTCAGTCCTATCCACATAACATCACTAATAGGTCTGAATCAATGCCCTACTTTTATATTGGTAACGTAACTAATTCATCTGATACTCATCATTATCTACCTTACATGTATTTTCATATTATCTGTAGTTGGTATGATTGGACCACAACCAGTTTAAATCAGACATAGTTCAAACTATAGTAATTATCATGTGCATAACTGAATTTGAAAATACTGATTCGAAGTGGATATTGAGATAAAAGTGGTTAGATGGTGTGTCCAGAAAAATGATCATCACTTACATGATAAAGGTAGGAGCTATAACATATGAGAGAGCTGAATCCAATCATTAAAGAAATCACCATTTTCACTACAACTGAGCTAGATAAGAGTAGTAAGACATTGCATCCAGAAAAATCATTATCACTTACATGACAAAGGCAGGAATAATAACTTATGAAAAAGGGATAGAGAGAGAGGGAGAGGTGAATCCAAAAACTTAGAAATTATCTTCCACTGTTCATGTACAGAAAGTTGTGGGCAAATCAGGTACCATTCACAGAATTGTATTAATGCAGTTATGCAGGTCAGACAAGTTCAGATCCGCACATTAAGCAATTATTTTTTCTGGATGCAGCACATAATGTAAAATTTTTAATGGTCATCCAATCAGTGCAATAATTTTTTACCATCTGAGCTTCTAGAAATATCATAGGTGCCTAGAATCAGTCTACAGAAATATCAACTGAAGTGATTGTTAGAAATCATCACACAATTTTTTTTCAAAATATAAAAAGTATTATTGCTGAAGAAGGCTATTACATACTAATCCATGCTCCTCAGAGCATAAAAGAGGAGAAAAACTCGAAGGCCATTCGATTTTCCAGGTCTCGTGGTCTTTGTGTTTTTAGCATATTGTGCCGACCTGTGTGCACAATCATTTCCTTCTCTATATGCACAACTATTTCCTTCTTTATAATGTGGGAGAAGTTGTAACGATCAAAAAAGCAAACAAGAGACCAAATCATTACACAATTAAAATGACACCTGGTACAACTAGAAAATATATACATAATATAAAAGTTTCACTTTTGTTCCTTTACCAGGTGTGCCCGACACAAATCTTCAAGGTTTGCATGCAAATCTGGATTCTCTTGTTCGAAAGCTTTAACACCATCAGAGGTATTTGCACCATCACCTTGCTGCATATGAATGATATGTAAGGCATCAAATCAAAGATAACTTAGATAACTAATAGAGTCAAAAGCAGAATGTTAATAGAATGTAACCTTTTCATTGCAGAGAGGTCCTTCTGCATCTGTATCATACATCTCATTTGGTAAATCAGTTTCCTCTTGACTAAAGTCAGGAACATCATTCTCAACTCCATTCTCACCATTGTCATCCCCAAAATCACAAAAACAGTCATAGGTTACTTCTTCTCCAAAGTTGAGAGTTCTTCTTAGCTACATTCAGAGAGATGATCTGAGATTATTTATATAATATGTGCTTGGAATGTATATAGGTAACATCAAGTAAACAAACTTCTAGAAAGCACCTTTTCAAAGAGAGGCAGTGGTTCAGATTCGTGCAATCTTTTCTGCAAACTTTGTTGTGCTTTAAATGATTCTGCAAACTCTGGATCAATGATAGCATCAAGTTTTGCAATAGGAAACTGAGAAGTCTGGGTGTTCCGCCTAGAATAATGAGTCACATGCCTTCCAAATCCCTTTACTATTAAAACAAGGCAGGAGCCAAAAAGTTAGACAAAGAAAGAGAGATATCTCCTTATAAAGAAAGTGAAGCCTCACCTCTTTTAAATGGTTTTACTTTCAAGTTTCCTGGTTCATGAGGATTCAATGGCTTCCAGGGATCATCAATATCGTCATCAGATTCATCCTGAGGATTTGAACTTGCAAAATTGGGTTCATCTACATGATGCATGTCATCATCAGGATAACCATGGTCAACATGTGATCCAGCAAACTGGGTGTCATTGTTGATCCCAAAGCCATAACAATCCTCTGAAAATTCATTTATATTTATGCCTTGGTTTTTCCCAAGACTTGATTTATGAGCAGTTCCCCCAGATCTTATAATTGGAGATTTTAATGGACTGCGGCGTTTTTTAGATCTCACTGAACTGCCTGTTCTTGAAAAATCATAAACTGCTCTAGCATCACAAGGATCTAACAAAAGAAAATCTCCATAAAAATCACAGGTTGCTAACTGCAATAACAAAATAAGACTGAGTTAACATAAAAAATTCAAAATTTCAAAAGGGACCAAAACATGCATAAGTTTAGATACTAAATTACCAGAAATGTTTCTAATTCACTACCGTCACCACAGGAATCTAAACAGTCTCCTTCTAGCACAAGCAAATTGGCAGGAGGCTTGGCAAAATGCTTTGAAGATTCGTTTTTCTCAGGCTCATCATCCAGACAATTCTTTGCTACAACTGATTTATGAAAATTACTTACAGGTCAGTGTTGGATTCACCTTCGAGCTAGCAAAACAAACAGCAAATACTGTTTACCTGGCACATCATCTAACCCCAAAAAAAATTCATTCCCTTCATCAAAAAATGCATTGGATTCATCTCCATTTGCATCTGGCTGACTAGAAGCATTTTCATCTTGATGATGCCTGCAAAGATGTACAAAAATATTATAGGAAGTTTCAAGGCTTAAATATTGTAAGAAAGAAAAATAAAGTTTCTTGAGTAAAAGAAAACTCTGCTGGTATATATAAAAATGAAATCAAGATATGCTAGATAGACTTTGACCGGTCCCAACCTATGACGGCCCAGAAAAATGGCCCTGTTTGGCCAGATTATAGGGCTGCACAATTCAGTTGTTCCTATTTCCTGCAGGGCCTTCCTATGATTCTGATAAGTAGGTTCTCATGGCAATCATATCAACACCCATTCTGCACTGATATGACTTGGGGATGACATGGACCCACATGATCTGTTTAAATCTAGATTCGGAAATTCCTACATGGACAATGAGAGGCAGCCTCTACTGTTCCTACTGGCAGGAACTTATTATAACTTAGAACAGAAAAAAAAGAAAAAAGAACAAAGTATAGAAACACATATTTCAAATGACACACATCTACTATCATGAACTACAGAAGGAAAAACGATAATCTCAAAGTATCAAGAGTCTATTGAAGATGAGTTCAAGATAGACAAAGGGAATCTGTACATGCTGCACTATACAAAGTTACAGATAGAGTGGCATATGAATGGCATGAGATAAGTAACTCCCTGACTACAAGAAAACCATAAAATTGCTTTAAACAAATCAACACGTAGGGTAAACAGACTTCAACCAAGAACCTAGCTAATAAAGCACTGACAGATTAGTTGTGAAACAATTTGCGAAACCTCTAGCCCATACGGTTAAGGACTAAGGATTGCATGTGGAGGATACTGATTCATAATTCTTTGAATATTGTGTAGTATATATATATATTCAACAATTGAAATTACTGCTGCGTTATGACTCTGATAAACACAAATAACTGAAAAAAAGAGTTTCGAAGTGTGAATTTAAAATAGCGAATTCACCAAAAACATACAGGCGAATTCAACAATTTATAACTTCTGATGAATGAATAAAAAGTTTTTAGTTGTATATTAATAGAGACACATCACAAGAAGCAACAGTAGCCCACTCATTCTTGATGTGAAATAGTAATACCATTTTTCGTTTATATGAGATGCAATGCAGTAAAAGCTAGAAATTGTGAACTTTACTCATGAATCAATGACAGGACAAGAGTTTATTGGATCAACCATACAGAAAGATATCCACAAACCTACCAAATATGTCAAAAAGGTGTAGAAACCAAACCTCTTCTGCGAAAGAAACTCCAAGGCATGCAAGACCAGCGAATGAAGGAAATCGACCTTCCGGCTATACACCTGAATGGAGCCCTGTAGCAGCAGCGCAGCTAAACCCCAATTCCCCATTTTTAAAGACAAAAAAATCAAGAAAATCAGAAAAAATCGGGGAGTAAAGAAGAAAACTTAACCAGGGATCTAAAATAAGAGACCTTCGGCAAAGTTCACGGAGTTGAGCTCGTGGTCCTGATCAGAAGAAATCTCGCCGGTGCAGATCTTCAAGAGGTACTCCTCAAGCTTCTTGGCGAGGTCGACCTCCCAGTTAGATTGGAGGTCGCGATTGGGTTGGAGGACGTGGAATCGCGTTCCACCGGACTCGTCGCATCCCACTAAGTCGTCTCTACCGCTCATCTTCAAAAGACGGAGGCGAAACGCCCATCGGCGGCCCTAGCTCCTCGGCCCCATCGCGAAGGCGGAGATCCAAGATCACGGAATCGAAAGAAGAACCCTAGGCAACGAAATCTTGGCGTTGATCGGAAGCTTGGGTTTGAAGCGTCTCGACCTGGAAGTGGAACCCTAACGAGCAAACGAGAGAGATGGAAATGTTTTTCGTTTTCCCGCCCGACGATTTGAAGCAAGACAGGGGGCGAGCGGAACACGATAACACGCTCGATCACAGCCGTCGAATGGATAGATCAGGTCACGGGATGTGCAAGACATCACAGGAACTCAAATAGAAAGAGAACAATAAAACGTTAATTGAGGGGGCCATTATAGCATTATTTGTTATTTATCCTCTTATTTATGTCATGACGTTTACCCTCTAAAGTAAAAGTAAGAAAGGTTTATGACGTAAGATTTGCACTTTTTATTTTTTATTCTTTCTATTGTAGGATATTTGTTTTAAAAACATGTTTGATAGCCATCTTCAATTGCATAGCTTTGGGACGTGAATATAGAAAATAATTCAGCAGTTTCAAAAACAAATGGATGTAAGAAAAAAAAGAAGAAAAGATCAATGCAATTTGATCAAACGCATCACAAAATAAAAACAAATGACAATCTAAACGAGTATATAGATAATATGAAACTTTCAACTTTTTTTTAGTCATTCAAGATCCCTATTAATGGAATCTTAACCAAAGACTTGTAAGTTAAAGTAATTAAAAACATTAATTTATTGAGTTAAATTTATTATTCTGCAGACAATCAAGAAGAGTGTTAAGCCAAAAAGCCTCATCAATGTTCAAAAGATGATAAATATCTCTACAATTCAGAGGAACCTATCAACCAGAAAAGTTTCTTAGGTAATTAATGTTCTAAAATTAAGGTTGGAAATAATTGCAGCCAGTTGATCATTAATATTGTACTGGTTCACGTTACAACTATAAGAACCAAAGAAAAAAAATACTCCCAAATAAGTGGAAATAGAATATAATGATGATGATGACAATAGACTATATTCCACGAGGCACAAAGACTACAATGTACAATTTCTAATTGCATTTGGGATTGTGGCCTCAGCTAAACAGTTCAAAGAACTGGATCTCACCAGAAGACCTAGGGCTCATATGGTATTCTAATTAGGAAAAAAGTTACAAAACCACATGAGCAGATCATGCCTAAGCAGAAAAGAATGGCTGACAAGATGTCAGACTGTGTACCGTTCATCCCAATCCTAGCCACCACCAACAGGACAAGCTCTAATACAAATTGAGAAGATATACAACTTTATACCGGGCGATCCGGTCACAGAAATAAATCTTATTGCCGTGGTGCAGGCAATTAAGAAGCTGAGATCACTGCCGAGGCCTGAAGCAGATGCAAGAATAACAGGCATTCAAGGTTTTGATTGCTCTGGCATGTTCAATGATAATCTAGAAATCTCAGGACGAGGGGAAGAATGGTGTGATTCTTCGAGTATTTGTATTTCCTACATATCAGAATCCAAAGTAAAATGCATTCTAAAATTTAGTTAACCAGTTTTCTAAGAGGGAACTTGAGAAACTTGGAAGAACAAAATCACGAAAACATGACAAGTTGATGATACACTTTGATGCGGAAAAACAAGTTGGAAAACACCACAAACCTGTGAAACAGCTGAGGATGTAGCGTTGAGGGACATCAGATGAGATTTAGAATGCACCCGATGCCTGCGCTGCATTTGCTCAAACTGTTGCAGCCTTGCAGGAAAGTTGATTGCATTACAAACATTTGCAGCATCTTGAGTTTTATTGTCCTCCATTATTTGTAAAATCTGGGAATATGGGTTTCCTGATGACGAATGCTTTAGTTGTTCAATACT
The DNA here is from genome assembly GCF_036884655.1 of Musa acuminata AAA Group. Lineage (NCBI taxonomy): Eukaryota > Viridiplantae > Streptophyta > Magnoliopsida > Zingiberales > Musaceae > Musa > Musa acuminata. Next base: position 9,065,156 of record NC_088338.1, on the reverse strand, counting down.
GACTGCGTAAGATGGTACAGTTTTTAAACGAGTCCGTAATATCTTGAATGCTGCACTTTGCTGCATGCATATAATAAGAGAATAAGTAGTTAACAAGTGTACAATGAACCAAGAGAAACAGCAACCACAGGATATACACTTATGCTGAGCTTTAAGCTAATAGGCCAGAAACACTTTCGAAAACAACAGATTCCTAGTTTGATAATTTAAATTTGGTTTATTCCCAACAATTCAGTTGAATGTATGCTTTCTTAGTTGCAGAGCTACCCCCAGCTTAACATACTTTACTGGCAGCCCATTTAGTTCTGTGTAATTTGTGGCAATATCGAGAAGGTGGACTTCAGTGCAGTGGAATTCCTGAATATTTCATTCCTTGATGCATGGTTTGATAAAAATGTACATGGAAAAGTGATGGTGAGGGATTATGCTAATGTATAATAGATGGTTGATAATTAAAGTTCATACACTTGGAAGATAGAAGTAGACATGAGGATTAAACTCGCACTTTGCCTACTCCACACCAGACTAGGGTCCAAACAAACTTCAAAGGGCTCTTGGATTTTCTTTAAGAAACTTCATTTGCCCTAGAATACCATATGCAGTTAACCGCAGTTATGAGTCCATGTGCATTATATTTACGAACATTTGCTAGTCTTTTACTCATGGTTCTAAGTACCATCCGGATTGGCTCTTATTGAGCAGTATTTGCCAGTCAACAGCAAACCAGCACATGGACCAACCTTTTCCATGTCCAGTTCAGGCCTCCCTCTTTTCCTCCTGTGACACCCACCCATTCCTGCTGGCCTGGGTACTCCTCTTCCTCACCTCTGTACCTTTCAAGGTACCACAGCACATACCATCATACCATTTGTCAACACACTAATACAAACCAAAACCACAAGAGTCATGCCAGCTTCCTGTCCTACAATTTATACCATCGTTTTACTTTATAAACAAGTACCTTCTTGCTCAATATTTTGACAGCATAGGAGAACAGACAAAATAAACTAGAATGCACCATCTGCATTATTGACCTCCCGAGTTTATCAGCAACCATAACTCCAAATATATACATGTAACTCACATGCCACTTTCATTGTGCAAAACACCATGTCTCAGAAACATATATATTTGAAGTAAAATTATGAAAGAGTATCAGCAATCCCATTGAATATTTCCAAAATAACCCAAGGCCAAGCCTCCTTTCTGCCTCAAGTTTCTACCTTCCTAATTTTGGAGCATTCTTGTTCTACCTCTCCAAATGAATGATGTCCTTCAACAGAGTTATCCACAAGGATAGCTACAACCTCAACCTCATTTTGGCAAAGCTTAGTCATCTTCTAACCTGTAATCTTTCAAGTAATGTCCAAACTTCCAAGCTCACTAACACCTTTGCAACCCCACCTTGGAGCCCAACCATTAAGCCAAATGTTTCAGAAGACGAGCCACAACACCTATGCAACATCTTAATACAGTGGGTGCCTAGGTTATTTAAACATGTAGATACCATTGAATGAAGTCACCAGGTGCTTGCCTAGGTGCCCAGGCGAGGCGAGGCGAGGCGAGGCGAGGCGAGAGCGCCCGCCTATTGGGTTGGTCAGGTGACTTCACTCAGGCATGGCCCAGGCACTCGCCTTGGCCCAAGTGTGCCCGCCTGATTAAACTTAGGCGAGGCCAAGCCTGAACCAAACCAAAATAGTATTATCTGGTTCGATTGAACAGGTTATCTAACGCAAAAATCCCACTTTCCCATGCGCAAGTCATGCCCTAACACAGAAATCCCTCTTTCCCATTATGTTTCTGCAAGGTGGCAGAGTTCCTCCCATCGGCAAACAATGGCAGCAGCAGCGGTGACGGCGTCTTTCTCCAACAGCAACGTCGACGTCTTCCTCCAGCGGCAGCAACAGCGACGATGTCTTCCTCCAGCAGCAACAGCGGCGGCGTCTTCCTCCGATGGCAACAGTGGCAGCTTCTTCCCCTCCCTCCTACCTCTGCCCTGTCCACCCCCACAGGCCTCGTCGTAGAACCCCCTTCCCCAATTGCTCTTCCCTCCTCCCCGTTCACCGCTGCCTTCTTCCACTCCCTCTTCCCTATTCACTGCTGCTTTCTTCCCCGTTCATCAGTGCCTTCTTTGCTGGTTGTCAATTTTTATGGTTATGTTTCAATTTTTAGATAAATCAGAGTTGATTATTTTGGTCTAAGTTTGTGAGAACAGCAGTTGCTTACTGTGGTGAACAGAAGCTGCCATCTAGGTTAAGTTGACCTGGGAGCTCTCTAGTGGGGCTTGAGCAGCCCTGTTTATAATAATTAACAGCAGCTATTTATTTTTATTAATCATGAAATATATTTTTTAAATTATAATATTCGGGAGCGTCTCGCTTCGCTCTAGCAAGCACCTAGCTCCTCGGATATTTTGGGTGCCTAGCGCTTTTGACTACACTAATACTATGACATCTGAAACAGCAAAGCTGAAAGGCATCTACAAAACAGAAAAAACCATACAACTACAAATTAGTGAGTCATATCAGTTAGCTAATAAACAGGGAGAGTAAAGCGGAAGAATGGGGATGGGAAGGTTGAATTGACAAAAAGCTAGCATCCAGGTTGAAGAATAGAAAGATTAACAACCCTTCATATTTCCTCTGTTTTCTTTACTTTTTATTCTCTCCCTCCCTTTTATAGTTTTTCTTTCTTTTTTGGCTGTGGATAGTGTGTTACTTGTGAAACCATCAAAATGTAAGGGGTTATCACTTGTGAGTTCCACGACTCAGCAAGTTCTGCTTTGGTGTAGCGACAGTTCATGCAGCAACTGCAACTAGAAAAGGTTTTTGGTTGGTTATCAGCCCCTCGCCTCCACCATAATTGTTTGGTAGTATATTCATCATAGCCTACAGACACAGAAATTTGTCCCAAAGCTGGTTTTCTCGAACAGTAACTAGACCAATTTCTGAGGCTACAAGTTGTAGCTTGCCTTATGAATGACATTTCTTCACTGAGACATGCACAGATCTGTTGAAGAAAACTATTTTAATTAAAATAATATCATAAATATGCAGACACCAGTAATGCAATAGCTGCACAAACATATAACTTAGTACATCCTTAGTTGAATATCTTATTGTTTATGGAGACTCCATCCAACAATTTAGATTGCCATCTTATTGTTGAATGCAAAAACATACATCTTTATTGTAAGTCAGTATCAATTTAACTACCGACATGAATCATGTCAACCACTTGGTTTCTGTCAAGTATGTGCTCAATCAGGTAGTAAAAATCTGTTTTTCAAATATTCAAGCCTAATGGAGACAAATTTTGAGCTTACTAAAAAATGAACAATATACATGCACCAACAGAGAAACATACCTGTGGCAGAAGCAATAAAAGACCATACAGAGTCTTCAATAGCCATGTATGTTTTCCAGGCTCAAGAAGCTGTACAATTATGGTATATTAGTTGAAACATCAGAAAGAAGACCATGTACAGGTATTTGAAGCAAATATTGCTTATTAAAGATGAAAATGAGAACTCGTTCATCTAGCAAAAGACAGAAAAAGGTGCACCTCAACAAAACTCAATGCCAGAAAAACATGCAACAGAAAGCCAACAAAAGAAGTCAATAAGTCAAAGCACAAGGGATGTCATATCAGGGCTGATCAACTATAATAAACATCACAGAAGATAGCTCTGGACAAAATCTTCATATTCTAGGTAATCTGTTAAAACCAGGAATAGCTTCAGTTGTAAGGGCTACGTGACTTGGTCTTCCGTCAAGTACTTCTTTCAATTGCTTTCTGACAAAACTAGTCTTCTTACCAACAGAGGAAGTTAACCAACCAATGCCATTTATGCACCACTCAGGCCAGTGAGCCAAACATGGCTGGACTTGGCCAACAATTGAATGATACTGCACAATGACCACCACTGCTGGCATGGCCAGCACTCATGAATGATCGCTAGCACCAGCTGGCTGAACACAGTTGACAACCATCCAGATTGTCAAACTAACGAACTTGATCCTAGACTCAACAATTAGTATGCTAAATGCAAAAGTGCATCAGGATTGGGCTGGTCATAGACTTCCAATTTGTGAACCTGATCCACTTAACCAAGTTGGTTCGATCCAACCTCAAACGGATTAAACTTGGCTCATACTTTCAGCTGGTTTAAGTGAACTAACTAAAGGTGGAGACCAACTTGTAATAGGTAGATCCTTCTACAAAATCAAGAGTCATAGCTGTGAGAACTTGTGTGAATCTAGAGCAGCTTGTTACGTAATTAAATGATTACACAGCAATAGGATTACTCATTTCAATTACTTTATGCCGAATGAATAGCACAGTTATGCTCAAATCTTTTAATACAAGCATAGTTGGATATGCAGCACATAACATGTAAGCATGATATTTTCAGTAAACACTGCTATATCTACTAAAACCCTACATAACTTTTTGTTTTTTGTTAAGAACTAACAACCAAACAGCTCGATATAAAAGAATGGGAACCAATGTTTTCATACAACAAGAATATATTATTCAACTCTTCACTAAAAGATGCTACACATAACAACGGACGCTGGTATCCATGGAGAACCAAAGGCATCTCAAAATAATACATACTTGGCTGAGGTACATTGAGTTCACAGGAATTGATTGAATAACAAAAGATGGACTACTACAAGATGAGCAGGATGCTATGTGCACTATGTAGGCACATATTCAATCATACTACTGCCAAACAGGACTTCGTATTCAACAATTCATGACAGCGAGATGGATCACTACCAAAAGCAAGGAAAATAAAGAAATAAATGAGTTGTATAGGAATTGTACCTGCAATCTCAAGTAAGCAAAAATTGGAGTCTCAAGAAGTCGGACTAATTTGTCCAGCTGCACCAAGAACTTTCCATCGATGTCTTCTTCCCCTAGTGACTGGATTACAGAACTGGCATGATTGTATGCCTTCAATGAAAGGTGATAATAGTCAGAGCAATTGAAGTGATAGATACAGGCAAAATATCCAGGTAGCAATTATATAATAAATATGGCACCTGCGCTAGTAAACACAAACTGATTGTTGCCATCGGTGAATGGCACCAAGAAGAATACAATGATACAAATAAGTCCATGCCCAAAGATGTCACCAATGAATGCTTTAGGAGATTTCGCAACCCAGCCAATTCTGATGATGCAAGTAAAATCAAATTCAATGCCTACACAAAGAAAGTTATGTTAGAAAAAATTTCCCCCTCTTTTTGGCTCTGTGCAATGTTAATAATGTCCATTATTGTGATCAGCAATTGAAATAAAAAAGATACCTGAACCATAACCGATGAAAAATCCAAGTCTGATTCACCCTCTAAAATTAAGGAAAATTCTCGGTAAACACGTTCTGCATCCAAAAGGACACAAAGTCGGCGTACAATCATAGCCCCACGCCTGAAAAAAGATTGTAATAATTCAATTTTGCCAACTGTACAAGTTACAAATACACATTTTAGGTGTGTGCAGACCAACAATGAACTAAAGATTTATACTATGTTGGATTATAAGAAGAATTAACAGTCTCAGTTTACTTCATTGTTCATACATAAAGATTGTAGTGAAAAGGATAAGAATCGACTGGCCTTTCGAGAAGTGCACGGTCAATTTTAAAATTATAGACTACTAGCTCAACAAGGCGGCAAAAGTATTCAGCATCTTTTGCTATGCAAGCATGCACATCAAGCACCAAGAGGACAACCTGCCAACAAGAAAAACCCTCATAAATACAGCAGCAGAATAGCAGCAATGCTACTTTGATTGACCACAGGAAATTGTATTATTTTGAATAAAATATATAAGATGAATTTAGATGGTACACTTCATAACACCAGCCCAACAGTGAGCATATATTGACCATATAAATGCAACTCCACAATAGCAGATATATTAGAACAGTATACCCATATGATGAGAGGGAAGCCTACATCTCAAGTTGGTCGCATAATACAGACCATAAACATTGATGACAATAAATGATAATACTATGAAACAGAAAAGGCCTATAAGTAGATTGAGCATATGACATATAAGCTATATGAGGAAAATTTTAAGAGACACTAAAAGCCTTAAGAGAAGACAGTTGTTTCGGCACTATTGGCAAACTTAATAAAATAATTTATAGATGTGATGAAGATAGTGAAGATGCTTCTAAGATGTTTGACATCTTTAATAAGCAATACATACATACCAAACATAAGTTAAGAAATTTCTACCATATATGCTTGCCAGCATTTGCTGGCAAGTACAGAAAATTTAAGAATAGTAACAAACAAAATTTGTTCAGGTCCTTTTTTAACTGACAAAATTTGTCAGCACTAAATGGGTTAGTTCTGGAACAGTAAGAATCTCTTAAGGTTTCGCTACAAATATATATAGCTGACCAACCATATAACCTAAGATTTGGAGCACTTTGCCTTCTTTGCACTTTTGAGTTTCAAACACGCAAAGGAAAACAAAGTAGGCAATATAAAATTCTCCCAAGAAAGCAATGCAAGAAAATACAAGATGACAGCAGATAATTTATCTTCCCAAACTCCTTTTCCTTACAATCTGATATAGCACAAATAATGGCGGCACTACAAGATGGATGAATATAGTGTAAATTCTTTATTTGTTCTTAACCATGTTTACCCCCGATATCCTTATCCTACCGAATGATGTTTGACAGGTAAAACAGTGATATTTAATTAGTGTTAATCTTGCACCAAAAAAATAAATATTTGATATTAAGATTCAGATCCAAACATGGAAACAAAGACTGCTATGCAAAAAAAGCATATTAGGTTAATATGAATTTTATAGTTTATACTATCAAGCAAGGATTTTAATTTTGAATAATACCGCTCATACCGGGCGGTACATACCGGTCCGCCAGCAGCCCGGTACGCGGACTGCCCGCTACCAGGCGGCACCATCGATTGGGGCTGTTTCCGCCCCATTAACACCCTAAATTGGTCAGTGACGGTCGATTTCGACCGTCACCACCCACTACCAGATAGTATTAGCCAAGGGAAAAGAAAGAAAAGGGAGAACTTGGAGATCCGGCGCTGCTCTCCCTCGACGAACCCAATTCGTCGCTGCCCTCCCTCGCCAAACACCGCAGATGAGTTGTCGCCTCCTCGTCTGAGGTGACGAGGCCTCGACATCGTTGACGACTTCTCCTCATTCACGCAGGCAGAAGAAACCTTAGCGACATCGCAGGGAGAAGAAACCGAGCGTCGTCGAGGCGACGTTTCTTATCCATGCATGCCACTGCAGAAGTCTAACTGCTTGGGTGTCAATTCCATACCATCTTATACGAAGAGTCAGATGGAGCCTATCTTGTCCACTTTTGGTTGACTCAACTACATGACAAAAGCAGCAACATGCCAATAAATGAAGAAAATGCAACCAAGACACCACATGAACATTTTTATAACCAATGAATTTTGATCGATTGAATCATTGAAAGAAGCCTCCAGGAGATGACAACATGTGAATGCATGATACATGCTTACAAGTGGCATACATAAAAAATTCATTATTATTCCCCCTTTGCCCAGTCTTCAGCCCCAGCAATGTGTAAGTTCACAGGGAGTATGGTGCCATGTGTGATTGGCCCTTTTTTCTTTCTTGCCAATGAAAGACAATTTAATTTTGGCATGCTAATGAATGTCATTTATCTGGCCAATGGCATTCTACATTGTCAAATACAGCCATTAAATCAAGTCTGGAACACACACAAATCAGATAAAAGGTTTATCATTTAGAGGATTAATCAAGAAGAATCTTCGAAGAAGTACCTCATCTGAAGAATCTGAAAGTGCACTCAACAAGGAGTCATATGTATGATTCAAATATGAAATGACCTGTTCAAAAAAAAATTATAAACTTATTCCTGTACTAGAAAAGCTTTGTATAAGTTGGAGGACACAAGCAACAAAAAACAGTGGCTTAACCATCCTGATTCCTCATATAACTAATGGATACAAAAACAAACAATGTATTGAGATAACTGAATATGCTAATAATTAGTCAACAAATGCAACTCTTCATGCTAACTTCAACAAAGTAAACAAAGGTACTATTTTGATTGAAAACTACTACATGTGCAGATGAATGATATCACTAACCAATTACCTCAGTTCGATGCTGAGCCAAAAGCGTTGCTATCCAATGCAGCGCTTCAATTCGAGTAGTCTCCCATTCACTGGTTAAGTCTCTGAGATGATTATAAAAAAAATACCATTTAGTTCCATAAGTATATAGAAGACCTATAGAAAGGTTTGTTGTACAAAAAACAACCCTTCCATACAAATTTCTCTTGTCACCCATTTAGAGACACATGAGGTGCATTAACATGTATATACCAAATGCACAAGTAACCTTAAAGCCAAACTAATTGCAGGCGACTAAAAACTGCACCTCCTTGCAATAGAAAGGATGGCATGGATATTAAATCCATCAGCTGGATCAGCTCGAATGGCACGAAGCTCTTCATTGGTTTCACGAGCAACCTGTACATGAAAAGCATATGAAGGAGAATGGTATTTTTATTGCAAAAGTGATTACGAACAACTACAGCAAATGAGCATTAGACTTACTACTCTTATCTTCTCCTCCTTGTCAGATATGCAAGGTAATATAGCTCCCAAAATATCCGCATAGTAAGGAACAAGTTGTTCTCCACCAAGTCTTACAAACTCATTAATCTGCATTATCGATGCAGTTTAATTATATGTTCTAACAAATAATAATTTAATTACAAAGATAAAGATGAGATGACTTTTCCATAGGTTGAGGATGCCTAACTTCAAAATTCTAGAGAAGAGAATTATTGTTCAAGAAACTATGAAGAAACATTTTATCAGAACTCTGTATCCAGACCGTAAAAAGAAAGAAATTAACTTTTACCCATGTGATTGATGTCAACCGAGTGAATTCATCTGGAGAACCTGCCCTTTGTACCAAAATTTCTGCCATACGACCATAATCTACATTCTTCAAGATGGAAAAACAGGAATTAAGAAAAATAGGACAGCGACAACCATATTATGCACTATGGTCTCTAGAGATGACAGCTACCAGATTTGAGACTAAGGAAGATTCACAGATACAGACAGACACACACAGGAATGCTGAAAGATAATCCATTGAAAGAAGCCTTACTGGAGAATTCTTTATTTCTTGAAGAAACTCAGAAAGCGCAGAATCTGCTTGCTGTCGTATTTCATGACTGGAGTCACTTAGCATGTTAAACAAACCTGCAAAAATTAATTGCTCACCTATGACACCACAGCAGCGCAAACAAAAAAGTAGAGTTTTCTTTTTTTCAGATATATTACCATCAAGAAAATCAGGAAGGAAGCCAAGCATATCAATCTCTGGAACACTATCCAACACAGTGATCCAGCCGACTAGAAATTGTCGTACGTAAGGGTTAAGCACATTCATGCGCTCCCTTAGAAGTGGTATAAATTCTTCTATGCTTCAAAGAGATTTAGAAAATAAATAATAGTCATGCAAAGACATTTCAAGTGAAGTACATACAGAAATGAAGAAAATAAACAACGTAAGCCCAGCTGGTGCACCTGAATTGGTCACTGTCTGTCACAATATCCTGGCGAACATATTAAACCCAACTTTAGATAGCAACAAATCTTCAGAAATATTGTTTACAAGTTAGAAACAACAAAGTTAAATTTACTTTTATGAGCCGGTCTAAAAGATGAGCTGCACTCTGAACATTAGGATCTGAGTCTGCTGAAAGCTTACATAGTGCATCAAATATCTTGTTAAAGAAGGTTATAAAATCTCCTCTTACAACCTAAAAAATACACAGACAGAACATAGCTAATACATTAATGTACAAGACAATTTCAAAACATATCCAGACTGATTTGGCAAAGGCAATAGGTCCATACTTACCTTTGCAATATTATACAATGCTTCACAAGCATAATAGCGAACTCTGCTGTCTTGGTCAGCAAAAGAATTGAGTACTGGTGGTACAATTTGCTGAGAATTGGATGATCCAAGGAAAAAATGTTTTAGCTAAAATTCATAATATACCTTAGAAATAGTAAACTAAAAAAGCAATTCAACTTTCCTGCTCAAGCATTAGAACAAGATCATTGAGAATCAGAAAATATATGAACAGAAACTTATTCACATCATAGCAGGAAAACTATCACTTATAACTAACAAAAGTCCTATGATAATGAAGACTACATTATCAGCATCATCCAAGCCAGTCACTGTGGTGTCCGCAATAAAGCACAACTTCAAAATCAAGAAGACTCCATGAACAGATACCCATTCATGTTATACCTGGAAAACTATCATTTATAACTACCAAAAGTCCTATGATCATGAAGACTACATAATCAGCATCATCCAAGACTTTCCAGTCACTTTTGTGTCCGCAATAAAGCACAACTTTGAAATCAAGAAGACTCCACTCTCGACCTGATGTCAAATTTCCAGAGTTGGTATTTATTTCCCAGCTAAACAAGTTTAGCCAAATGTGAATTGTGGAAGGACTAAAGAGCTAAGATGTTGTATAAAAACCAAGCAAGTTACCATTGCAATTTAAGCTCGTATAACAAGAAAGAAACTCTCCAAAATTATTGTTGAAACTTGAGAGAACTTCAAAGAACAGAGGAAAACATGCTTATAAGAGTGATATTTGTCTCAGGATCTGAATGAGCTGAAAGAAGACAGCCCTACATAGATTATGAGGATAGAGATATTAAAAATGTCTTTTGAACATAAGTTTAGCTTTTTGATAGTAACAACCTTCTTGTATAAACTGCATAATTACTTTCATTTGTTTGGTTATGAATGCCTTGCACTAGCAGAAAGGCTACATAATCATTTAGTATATTGCAAGTCAACCTTCTATAACCAAGGGCCATCATGTCCATTCATACCAACTCCATCCATTTCTTCCTCGATCATCTTTTTTTTAGCTGCCCTTTGTGGCACTTCCACCTTCATTTGAACAACCTTACAGTTTCATGCATTACAGAATTTTTTGGACGTATCTAAAATAATGCATGGATTGTTAGCACAATGATCCATCTTCAGTAATTCTGCATGTGGCAAACATGCTTTGTTTTGGCACTAGGCAACTGCATTCATCAAGACCCAAGACCACAAAGATCTGTGGCACATGAAAGGCACAGGTGTGCAACAACTACTTTGTGTCGTGTCACTTAGCCACCAGAAGTCCTCATTTCTAGGTTGCACCAAGTGTAACTAGTTCATTCTCTAATAGAAAAAAAAGAACATTAACATTGTTGATTCACCTAGATAGCTCTGAATCTATCATTTTATAATCTAACCTTCAATTTATGAATATATCTAGACCATTTTCACAAAAGGGTGAGTCAAAGAAAGCCTCACACAACATATAAGTATTGGGGGGAGCCTCGTGCACTAGGCACCTTCTTTTGCAGCAATTTCACTTTTTGCCTATCTTTTCCTCACCAGCTTATCCTCTGAAACAACACTAAGACAAAATAACGGGGTACAGCACATTATGTAGATTGTCTATACTTGGTTATTATAAGATGTTCATCATTGATTCCAATAAAGCTTCTTGATTCACGTATTCATTAGTTCGATTCAAATTAATGCTAGACATATTTTCATAGTATGTTAAGAAATGTGATGCATCTTCAAGATGATTTCAACCCCAGATATGCTAAAGATTAATTTCCTATCTTCCGATGGAATATATTACATCGTGATATGTCGAGTAAGAATTAAGAAGACAATTCTTTAGAATGAATACCAAATTTGGCTTAGTCCATTTAATCTTTAAGTGGAGTTGTTCCTTCATTTGCATGACACGTACAACTTTCTCAGTGAAGCACAGTATACTATTTGGGAAAGTAGAGGAAACTTTTATATCTTCCTTGTAATTAACCTTTTCCCATGTGAATTAACCAGATTCAAACATAGCTCAGCGCGAATGTATATCATCATGCAACTCGTGGTGCATAAATGACAAATTTGTTATTGGTGGCCAATTAAAAACTAACATGAATGTTGAAAGATACAACACCGTACTTGTAATCGAGGAAAAGGGCAAAGATGTTCTGTATTTTGCATATTGCTAACCTTAAGATGCTGAGCAGCTTCCGCCGACAATCCAACAGTAGCTGCTGCAAACCCTATTAAGCCACCCTGAAAGTGAAACAGCCAGGGACATTGTTGGCAACGAAGATCAAAAAGTGAGCTACCCAACTCCAAAACAACACTGCTCAGAATGAACGACCACAGGGTTTCAGACTTCTAAATCGAACCTTCCTATGGTTTGCCTGAGGCGAGTAAGCGAATTCTGTGGTCAACAGGTTAATCAAGGCCGATATCTTCTCATGCTCCCTGGCCACCGCGAGTTGCTTGACTATCCCTTCAATCTGCGCGCTCACAACATCCGAATTCAACCATTCGCATAGCAAACGACCAACCAGCCATCACAAGATAAACAAAAGGGCATCGGCCACAATACCTCGAGGGCCGCATTCTTCCGCTTCTCGTATAGCTTATCAGCAAGGTTCCGGAGAACGGACGCCGGGATCAAGGACAAGGCGTCGGTCATGTCGCCCGGGCGCACCAGGGTAGGGATTTCGAGGGTACCGATCAAGGATCGAGGCGGGTGGCCGTCTCCGGACCTTCTCCTCCACGAATCAGAACATCGCGGAGGGTAGAATCGCGTCGGACCCGATCGGAACCCTACACGGGCAAATCGGGAAAACTACCCCAACTATAGCAAGGCTTCCGTAAGGAGGAGACGAGAAGATCCGGCAGAGAGAGAGAGAAAGAGAGCGAGCTCGAGAAATCTTTCCTTTTTCCGTGAGCTCTCACTATTTCCACGCCCTTTGCTTTCTTCTTTTTCTTTTGTTTCCTTTCCCGTTTTCTACGCCTCGCTTTCACCGCTTCGGCTCCTGGCCTTTTTGCTTAATCATCCCTGCCACATGGCACCGTTACACTGACGCCCTTCCCCGTGGGGAGCAGCCGCTTCAGTAACGACTTGGCAAACGAACCGATGACGTTGTAGGCATCCAGAGGCACACAGCCTACCAGACAAACTGCACAACTTAGGTCACGAATAATGATGCCCGTCAGACAACCTCAAATCGTTTGAGATTTGAGAGCTAAAGAGGCATTCACTAGCAAAGGATTAACAGATAAATGGGAAAAAAGATACAGAATAATATCACCAAACTGGAACGAAGAGCTACATCAACTTTGTGCCTGTGAAGCTACAGCTGTGACAATGAAGACTTACCTCGACAGATACATGTAAATGACAGAACCGAAGAGGCAGATTGACGTTCCCATACAAATACAAGAAAGGGTGAAATGTGTTTAATCCAATGTGATTCAAGATAATATGGGTAAAAGGGTACACCGAAGACAACAACTAATATAAGCCTTATCAGGAACTATAGTGGTTGAAAGGCGGTAGACGCCTGTATTTGTTCTTCGAGTTCTCGGAAGCCCCTGTAGACGGGCTCAATTTGGTTTTGTGGAAGTGACAGGCGTCGCACCTCAGTCATGTACCTGCTATTGCAAGCTAACGATCAACAAAGCTTTACGGTAACAATGAAAAAGTAATTCTAATAGAAGCAAATGCAAAAGAGATGCAGCCATCATCAAGTGATAATTATCAACGACTACAAAATAACATCACAAAAAAAAATCTAGCCTTAAAATCTTCCCAAAAACAAAAAACAAAGAAAAAGAAAGAAAACACAAGTCTCCCGTTCATGAGATCTTTTAGGCAATACCAAGAATTATACTCTCAAGGCCTCAAGACATCACAAAGTCAGAGGGCAGAAACAGTCTAATCATATACATGCCACGACATGACAATTTTGTGAATAAGTGGAACCAATCTAGGACATCAGGAATCTGCATCCACTTCAATAGTTCTCTGCTAAACCAGAGGGTGCAGAAAATGAATTATGCATGAAAGTTCAACCAGTAATATTGGAATTGCTATTATTCCACAGATAGAGCAGTTGATAGTGATGGGGCGTGCAAACCCATAGCTGCTCTTCAGCAGGCTCACTATATATTATTGGAAAGAGCAACTAATTACATGAATATCTACGTGAAAAATCACATGATATTTTATATTTATTTGTGAAGGAACCCCAATCGTACAAAGGGTATCAAATCGAATACCAGTACTATTATAAATATTTTGATTAATCTTGTTTATCACATAAGTAGGTTTCTTTATGTAGTAAACTTACTTTAGATTAGATCATGTACATCCCGCAAAAAGCTGATGAGTATGCAGCTAATTGCTAACAGCACAGATTCTATCTACTTTCTTCCTGCAAAAAATAATCTAAAAATCCTGAGAATAATTCACAATTTTGTCTAGATTCTTTCAAGAACCACAAAATTGGAGTACCTGGATGTGCCAAAGAGATGGAAGACCAATGGGTCAAAATGTGTTTGTCAACCACCATCTCATGTCACATGGAAGAATGACATGCTATAGAAAACATAGTGCACCAAATTGATGCATTTAGCCCAGCACTTAATCCGAGTCAAACCGTGTCCTATCACCATAGCAACTTCGTTGAAATTTTATAGTCATAGAAAATATAAAAAGAGCATGGATCTTCTTAAGTGGACCTTATTTGCAAGTTATGGTGATGAAGTTAACCAAAATTTGTTGTAACACAAATTCTGGGAAAGGTTTCCCCTACAAAAGCTGATGTTAAGTTCAAGAAATCATTCAAAATCAGGTGACGTTACGAGGAGGTTAGAGAATCCTGTCTCCGAAAATCATGAAGATGTTCATTTAGTTAGATAAATTACTACTTGACCATTTCTGTTTATCAAACTAAATTGGAAAAAATTGAACTCCTATCATTTATTTGAAGAACAAAACAACATTGCATAGGAAAGAAGAAAGGAACAGCAAGAAGGATACATGTATTGAAAACTATATGCTGCATAAGAACTTGAACTGTAATCAGAAATGCAGTCTGTTGCTGGAATCCTAATGATGTTGAACACAGCATAAAGAAACTGACCTGTTTGCCAAACTACTTATCTTATCCCAAACTCCTTGACCGATGGCTGCTGTCTGTTCCCGTGATGATGCTCCACCAAGAATGAAAGAAGCCCCAACAGCTGTAGTACCCAATTTATGTGCAAGTACAGACATTGCCCACTCACGGAGAACCACTAGAACAGACCTTAGAAGACGTAGTTTCAGGTTTGATGAGAGTAAAATAGCTCCATTTAACAGTTGGTCATATGAGCATAATACAGGCTCAGCTGAACCCTTACAAGCTGCAAAAAGTGCCCTAGCAACATCCTCATCTCCAACTAACTCAATTCCTGAGGTCAACCGTTCCTGACAAAGATGTGGGCAGCATAATCAGATTAAGAGAAACACCAGAAACTAGACCTCTGATGATCATAATTTATCAATACAACTTGAGTGAATACTTCAACAGAGATGCAAACATTAACACACAAAATGTGCTGCAAAAGTTAATAATCAGGACAAGCACAGAGAAGAAAATTACCAAAGCAGCTTTCTCAAGATGAAGACATATAGTCTCTAAAGGGAAGCAAGCCCCGTCTCCAGGACAAAGATTTGATCCAACCCTCTTCACCACAGAACAAGCTTCTGCAACTCCACCTCTAGAAAGAGCTTGATCAAGAAGCCTGGCCCAGGTCTCCCGAATAATTTTACTGTCAGCATCTCCAGAATAATTTGCAAAGTTGAGCATTTCCAGGCATACCTGAGCAGGATAAACCATATGAGAAAGCTTAGTATCCCTTGACCACACAATAAAACAAAGCATGTCAAAGTACCGAGAAGATAGGATTTCTTTTTCTAATTTAATACATGCCTAACAGTCTAAAACGTGCTTCAAGTCTGCAAACTGAAAAGGAAAAAAGCACCCCCAATGCCTATAAATTGTTTACTATGGCTGCTAAGAAAGAAATTAACAAGAAAAAATTATCGGATTAGACAATAACTATTACCATCTGTATCAAGAGATTATTGGGTTCTAAAGAACATGTTGATTAAAAAGACAATTAGACACTTCTCCCCTTACATTAATACTACTCTTAGGAGGAAGAAATGGATGAAAAAAACAACTCAGAATAAACCATTACCTAGCTTTCAGAGTTGGTAATATTTTAGGTATTTCCATGTCATAAAGCAGCCATGCCAGGGCAATCACGTCATTCATGTACCAAATCCTAGAGTAAATAACAATGTTTGCATTGACAGTTTTCCATTTTATTTGGTAGAAAGATTCAATTATGTAGGAAGAAAGGAGATCAAACTGTAAAAATTATAGTAACTCCATGAACATATTCTACCAAACCCCCACCAAAAAGAACGCATGACTTAGCATTAAAATACTGACAAGTATATGCCATGCTATTTGCTTTAGATAGCTGTGCTACTTTGCATTTAGATAACTAATTAGATTCAACACATGATTTTATGATTGACCTTGAACTATGTTCTCTAATTCAAATACAGGTAGAACAACTGAACAGCATAGTGAGTCAAAGCATTACCCCATACATCTTTGTTATGTTAGATTGTTAGTTCATCCTTCAGGTGATGCAAGCATGGTTTCTAAAGCCTGGAATGTGCTATATTTAGTTTAGGGGTTGAGTCAAGCTTATGTCCAGTCAATGCCATATTATTGACACAAAGCCAGAAAGGTCAAATTATCTTTTCATATATTTTTTTGAATTTGAGTCATGCTACCTAATAGGAAAAACAATCATACCAAACTGACTTAATTTGTTATTTGAATATATCACTGTACCTTTTGAAATTATCTATCAAGAGACTATTCTTCATTAACCCTAAAGCAATTGATGAAAAGGAAAATCAGCAATTTCAAAGTGTCCATACCTCCCAAAGCTTAAATGGAACAGCATAATCATTGTATAGCTGAGTAATGCTCTTCAATTCCAGTGATAACTCTTTAGCCTTCTCCTGAGCACTCCTTGCAATTTCATCTTCAACAACCAGGTTGCTCCTAGGAGAAAAATCATTTGGAATTGACTCATTGCCACCTGGCATGTTTTCTAAACTTGATGCTATCAACTCCAGCTGCTCTTTAATTTTGATTTGGAATTGAAGAACAACAAGCTTTGCTTCAAGCATGTCAAGTAAGCTATCATCAACAGTATTTCTGCTTAAACTAATTGAACCTGTAGTGCTGCTCGCACTTTTTGCCTGAATAATTGCATTGCTAAGATATTGAAGTCTGGTTTAGACAATAAAGAATTTGTTAGTCAAGAATCATTGTAAAAGATCCCTAAAAAGTGTTCCAAAATTTGCAACTTCGGCACTTGAAGAGGATAAAGTTTAAATTTATCACCCACTGACCTCTGATGCAAAGTAGGAGCCTCCTCAGTGTCAGTGCATGGCCTTTCTGCCAACCTATACAGCACATGAGCGGCAAGTAGATGCTGTCGCTTCAGGACATGGTACCTGGCTAAAAGGTCAAGATATTTCGCCTGACCAGAAACAATAGGTGCCCTCATATCACTTCCTTGAAGAGCTGTTGAATTTACCACATTGACAGCATGAACCTGAACAAAAATATAATAATCTCTTAAAAAACATAAATCTGCAGGTATGTTGAGTTGAACTGAAATGTGCATTCAATAATCATTTGGTCAAAAATATGAATTATTAATTTATTAAAAAAAACAGTAATTTTCTACATTATCATTAGTTAACAGAATGTTTCTATATATAACACCTAGAAGAAACTTTTATTTTAAAAATTCTATGAGAAAGAACCATATCTTTCCAGATTTAGCACATAAATCATTTTATTCCAAATTTCAAATCAAAGAATAATGCAATTTCCAAATGAGAAAGGATTACAAAATTGAAGGTATATACATACTGAAAATATTTCTCTGGAGGGTAAACATTATCCATTTTGGTGCACAAGTGATTACAGTAAAATCCCCAACAATTTTTTTCTTACATGAGTCACAGAGAATCCCTCTGGTTCCAGTGAAAATTGTACTCACCATACACAAGTGATTACAGTACTATCCCCAACAAATCTTTTCTTACTCTATCTCAAAAAGCCTGAGTTTTCCTGAATGCTTGTACAATAATCCATCTGGTTCCATTGAAAATTGTACTCACCAGGCACCTACTCTTCATAAATTATGGATGGCCAAACAAAAACAAAGAGGACAACCTGGAAAACTCCAGATATATTGAACGAAAATAAATATACATACAAGAATCTCTAACATCAAACAAACTCCTAAAACATCAAATACAAATTGCACAGTCACCTTGCCAACAAATTACATCAAAATTCAGGTAGATGGCTCACCCATGATGCTTATTGCTTATTGTTTCAAAAAGGTTACGTCACTCTTAAAAGGTGAAATTCAGTTTTGTATAATCGTATAAAATAAATAAAACGAAGACTGCTTTATCACAACATACAAATGTACCACCTGGGATACACCACTTTGCAACCAAAACAGATGGGGGGTACAGATGAGACTCCATGTCGAACAAAAATTCATTCACTGAACTAGATGACTGTTATAGGTCAAGCCAACTTAAAGGGAAATCAAGATCCTCTTATGATGCTTTATTCTCAGATCGACAACAACAAAGCTCCTGACACCACTATAATGACTAAAAATGGGTCTTGACTTACTGTAAGGTATAGATATTTGTGTTCTTCTCTCTTTTCCTTCTTTTTTCTTCCCATCAAGAGAATTTGTGATGGCAACGGCATGCCAGCATGCTAGACCATGCAACATGAAGTTATATCTTCTTGTGCATACCATCAACCAAGATGGGGCTACTCCAGCAGAACATCAATCACTCAAAGAAACCAACTTAGTTTATAGACTAAGAAAAGGACATTGAAGAGACAAGACAGTTACTCCACATTGTTTCTAGTGGTACTGATGCAGAATGCGGACACCTTAGATTTGTCTAGTGGTCCAACGGAGTCTCGTTTAGGGTAAAATTAAGTCTAGGGAGTTCAAAGCTAGGTTTTTTCCCAAAAAAAATCTCATGCAAATTCTTGGATTACATTTTGAGGAAACTTTGCTGGCCAGTGGCACAGCCATACCTGTCAAAAGTATCAAACATTATAACAACTGCAAAACTAGATTGGTGCCATCATCATACCAGCAATTCCTTTGAAGGTTGCCATTGATGCTACCTTTAAAACCAGGAGATGACTTTTGAGGACTAACCTAAATATCATATTTAATTTATATGCTTCTTGATCATTTTATGATTTCCTATCCTACTTAACAAAAAGGTAATCCACTTCACCAGTGTGCCATCTCCAAGACTTGTGCCTGGTCAATTTTGCTCCTCAATGCTTAAAACTTTTTATTATTTTCTTTTGGATCTGACTGCAACCCTTTTTCTCTCATCATAAGCAAAACTTCGAGTTACAGGAAAGTTGTCCACAAGTATCACCCTTACTTGCACATCTGTAAGACCGAGCACCAGGATGACTTTATACCACCTTAATGTTAATTGTATGGTATCTCCCATTGTGATGCACATCGAGCTTTACAGCTCAATGAGTGCTTTAATTTGGGCCATTTAACTCAGCATCTAGAACCTTTCTTCTGCAATTCTAATTTCTGAAAATATATCCTTCCAAATTCCACTGTATAATATGCTTTATATATAGCTCATTTTCAATGTAAAACAAAATTACATGCACTAGAACCATAAAACGTAAGCATTTGATTTATGATCATAACGATATGTTGTCTATTCTGTGGAGATTATTAGTAAAGTTTATAATTGGTTTTTAATTCATGAACAGCTTAGCCCAGTGATCTGTGATTCCTGATGAGTAAATATTTAACTGCCTATCAGCATAGTGTTGCATTTGTTCTCATGTTCTTCTATTCTCCGATTCATGTGGGAAGCAAATGAATAACTAGCAATGACAACTATAGATTAATAACAAAATCAAGCTCATTATATTTTTCAGGAAAACATACCTCCTGTAATGGCTTACGGCCAGCAGTCTGCAAAAAGGGGACCAAATCGGAACCTCCATACTCTAACAACTTGTTTTCAAGGCCTATGTCAATCAGTGTCCTGTACAAATGCTCATGAAAGGATGCATCAGGCCATTGGACACTGAGCTGAATTATCTGTTGTATGTAATTATCCCGAGAAGCCTGATCAAGAGAAGGCACAGTAGAAAGTCGAGAAGTGCCAAATTCTCTAGGTTTTCCATTTTGCCCAACACCCTTCAGAGACCGAAGGGCATCCATTATTATTTCATAGCACTGTTCTCGAAGAGCAAGTGTATTATCACGCTGTCCTGGATCAATGTTCACGTTGACTGCATCACCCTGGGCATCAAGAGCTTGAGCTTTTTGCAGAGGTAGTCGTACTACAGCTTCATAAAATCTACAGTATGGGATTCAGAAGTTATTATCATATTCTGATATTACTACTTGAATATTATGGAACAAAAATACAATCCAATTAGCATGAGCCCATATATTTGTCCCATGTACACAAGGATTATACAAAAACACTACCTGTCCACCTACCTTATAAATAAATATAAGAGATTTCTCATATTCACTTCACAACCAAAGTAAACTAACCTTAAGTCTTCAAATCTTTTGCATATAGTACTTAAATCTGCAGATTCTGGAACTTTTGTCAAGAGGTTGAAAGCGTCTCTAGATAAAATTTCCCTTTCATGTGCATTTACAGTGACAGAAGCTTTCTCAAGACACTCTACTGCTAGGAAATATTTGTAGTCGGACTCATTGTAGTAACTTGGACAACCCTCCCTTAGTTTCTCACTGATCTCATCAACTGTGCCTTTGCCATCTGGACCAATATAGTACTGTAGCAAGATGAACAAGTCTCAACATATTAGCTCAAATACCAGGGTATCTTGTAAGCAAGAACTAGAAATGAGAATTTAATCAGGTCAGATAAATCAGAGGGGAAGCAAGGAAAAGAGATGGATGAAGGACAGCCTGGTAGTAGTTGCTAACTCTATGGACAAAAGTGATACAAACATGTTATAAATTTAGAAGTTGTTCACATAACAGCTTTACCTCCACAAGTCCAGTGATAAGTCGAATTGCGAGCAGGTCACCTTCCTCTGAACAAACCAACTGATTGAATGTCAACTGTATGAATTTCTGACGTAAACTGTTATCTAAACCCTGGACTAAGCGAGTAACATTGTGATGACAAATAAGTTGAAGTAAGAAAAGCGCTTCACTGGATCTCCTCAACAATCGCCTCAGACATTCCATTGCTCTCACCTGCATCATGAAATAAAAAGCTAGAGAACCATATGATGGTTTTGAGTAAACCTCTTGTATACCTCCAAATCTCTTACCTCCATGGCAGCTAGTTCTGCTGAAGTGTATACAAGTCGCTGCCTCTTACTTCCTGCACCACCATCTCCTGCATCAGCATTTCTAGTTTGTCTCCCAAACAAATTTCTACCTGTACCTTGATTACCAGTTCCATATAAAATAGAACCATAATGATCTCCCAAACCAGCAACATATCCGTAAAGTCCCCTTCTCTTGTTTCTTCTGGACCTTAAAAATTGCTCCAAAGAACGAATTTTACTTTCAAGAATCTTCATCGTGTCAACTGAAAGCCTGCAAAGAATGACCCCTTCTTCAAAACGACCTACGTTCCCATGGACTACCATGACAGGTAATTCCCAAATAGGAAAGAGCAACCTAGATGAGCATAAGCAAAGTCCTTCATATGCACCAGAAAATACAGGTTCAGCCTCCTGAACAACTTGCCCCATGCTAAAGCCTCCAGATGGAGACCTAGCACTTGTCAAACCAGTGCTACCATCAATTTGTGGCATTCCAACCAACCGAGGATCCTCAAAGGCTTCAGCTGCTTTCTCAGAGACTGTATTGCTAAGATTTCCTGCATCATATACTAACTTTGCTGCCAGCATTAAACACATTGCTGCAGCCTCTCCAATTCCAAACCGATTAAAAAGATCTTCAATTTGAGATCGTGAAGCATTTGACTCAATTAACTTTCTAAGAATGTCCACTGGCCTGTTAAAAGCTACCTCCATCAGACCCATGGTACTGAATACCACAACCCTCCTCCTTGGTAGGATATGTTGGGTTGGAAGATCCCCTCTAGCCCAATGCTTTCCAGATGGCTTTTCAGATGCTTCACCCAACCCAGCAAAAGCGTCTGCATCTGAGAACAAAGATTGTACAGTAACTACTGTATCTGGCAGAGGTAGGACATCAGCCGCAGTGAGCATCCTCCCTTCAATAGGTAAAGATGATACCAATTCTCGTAATGCACGTGTGCTTCTCGTAGTCATTCCAAAGTTACCAGAAAGAGATGGTTGCACACTTGAATCCTGGTTCACAATCAGAAGAGAGGACATAGCAGATGCTGATGAATCTGAGAGAACAAGGCTACCTGCAGAGTGAAATGCTGCTTCCACCTTTAAAGTCAGATCTTCAGGTTGAACCCTACCTGATGCAGACATGGTACCATAATTAAGGCCACCACCAACACCTAAGGGAGGTGAAGGCCTAGTTGCAATGACTTTTAAACAAGAGGGCCTTTGAAAAGAACCACCAATGGAAGAGTTAGTTCCACCTGAGGAAGTAGAAAGATACAGTCTCCTGCCATCTGATAGAACAGCAACTAGGTGCAGCCGTTTTGATTCAATGGTAGACAAAGGTGCTATGCAGACTATTGTTGGTTTTGCACCTCGTGCAACTGCTCTTGACCCAACAGATCGTCTGCCCCCATATTGTGCCTCACGTGGATCGATCAAATTTTTCTCTTCAGAAATTTTTGTTAGCAGACCATCCCCATTTTCTCCAAGATCAAACACCTGTACTTTCATAGCTTCTGTTCTTGCATAAATGATATGTCTTTCATTGTCCACAACCATGTCAAGAATTGGATCAACAGCCCCAAACTTAAAGGCATTTGGCACGATCCACCTGAGCATTTGCCAACAAAATGTTTAATTCATAGTTTAACATACAATAAAAAAATACATGAGCAGCAAATTTTAACCAATACAATTCAAATTGTGCAACAAGATACATACCTTGAAAGAAGACTTCCTAAACCAGTTGTGAGACAAACCTTCCGACAACGCTTATGCCAACCAGAGCCAGTTGAATATTGCATTTCGTACACATGTCCATCACGGCCAGCCAGAAATATACGACCTTTATCTGTACATGTGATGCATGTCATGGTGACTCCGTCAGAAGGTATTCGATACTCAGGTAAAGGTTGTAGTGAAATCTCAGCATATGGATCTGATCCATCTCCACTAACAGTGCAGCACACTCCAACGAGAATCAACTGAATCCACAGAATCAAAACTATCATCAATCTCGAGACTATGACTAAAAAATTACATACCACTGAAATGTTTTAGACAAAGATAAACAGAAAGGTAATCAAGAGCCAAAAGGCTGGAATTTACAGTGTTAATATTTCAAGTCCCGACCATAGAGTCAATAACCAGTATTCACCAGTTCGATCAAGTACCAGTATTAGATACATAACTACTTATTTTCATTTTTAACTGTGTTACTCAATATTACCATATTAGCATAAGTTGGCATCCCACCAGCCATACTAGTATTGTACCAGTCTGTCACGGACAAACTTCTAAACAGGATGTTTGATGTAATGGTTATGTATGTTCGTGTCTTTTGGTATGTTCATGCTTTGCACAGTATATAGAGGGACGGCCGAAGGCTTAATAGTCCCATTTTAATTGGGTTTGTGGCTGTTTTAGGCTTGTAAATAAAGGTTGTGTCATGTGGACACTTGTGAGAGATTCTCGATCTGTAGTGGACCATTTTGACCCTTTGTTGTGCAACTGTTCAGAGCTTATAAAGTTTGTTTGTAATTTGCGTTATCTATTAAGTGTTTTCGGAAATGTTTGCTTGTGGATCTCGAGTGAGGCGTTTTCTCTAACCCGTTTTCGCTTTTGTGGGTCCTAAGGGACCATGGGAGGCTTCGGGGAGGCTGACCTTTGCGGACGGACACGCAAGAGTGCCGCACGACTTAGGCGAAACCAGCTAAGTCCGTGACAGATGGTATCAGAGCGGGACAAGCACTCATAGAAACACTTAGCATGCAAACGTGGGGGACCTAGCGGGGCTGCGTTGAGGGCAGTCAGCACACACGTGACCGTTTGGGGGAAAATGGGCATGGAGATGTAGGGAAAAGGAGTCGCTCGGAGGAGCGGGCATCTGAGATTGGCATGCAGAGGATGGCCAACCCTTCGCGCAAGAGGCACCACGAGAACAGGCAAGCTTGGAAGAATGCGGAGCGCACAAAGGTTGGGATGGCTGAGTATGAGCTACGGCTCAACGTTGACAACTATACTTGATGGTGCTCAAGGCACGCGAGGCGCTTGGTAAAGGATGAGACCATGCAATGTGGAATGAGTTGCTCAGCGACCGAAAGAGTTGTGCAAAGCTCACAGAGGTGAGAGGAATTACTAACTCGAAGAATTTGATACTAATGCATAAGCTTGTATGCGGACAATGGAATGTTTGCGACCATCCTAAGGCGACCGAAACTCGGCGCCATGGAGCATTGAAACTTTCTCTTCGGCATATGAAGGATACGTCTGTAGGAGGCTGAAGTATGCAGCGAGTTCAGTATGCTGCTAGGCCTTGAGTGGTGTAGTGGGGGTTGTATTGACGTGGAGTTGCAATCTAGCAAGTGCGTTTGCAGGAGGCAGAACAATGCACAGTTTGTTCAGCAAATCGGAGTAGTCCAAGGGGATGGTGGTCTCCGAAACGAAGAGAGATGTTACTCCAACGGGATAGTTATCCAGGAGGGATAGATCCCGGTTTCTCTAGAGGGAGAATCATATGCAACAGATTGCACATATTGAGGAGTACCTTAACAAATAACAACTCCACGAAGCTCAATGGACCGAGCAAGCGGCGAGGAGTCGTCGTATGATCTCGCTTGAGAGAATGCATTGGCGAATGCATTGCGAGATCAAGTGGGGGAGCGACCCAAAGCAACAAATATGAGGGCACACTTGGAGTCGATATGGAGATTGGACTCAAGGGAGGACTAACCCGTGGAATGGTGGGCGCGAGAGCCACCATCAACTCAATGCAAAAACAAGGAGCGGAGCAACTTGGGTGTAACTTGGCGAAGTACCCAAGCTGCATGAAAGGAGCCAGCATAGAAGATGGAACATGGAGCGGAGGCACAGTGCTTTCCTTGAACAAAGGTCAAGGACATGAACTCTTGCAGAGGCAAGAACAAGATCATGTTGTTCCATGGGTCCTTCATTCTAACGGAGCGGACTCATCTTGCATGGTTCCAAAGACGAAGGGAGCTTCTGGGCACATGCACCTTATCTCGGAGAAGCATTTGATGGAGGAACTAAGGCGACTCAACTTGCGGAGGCGAAGTTGGGTTCAGAAGGCCTTGACACGGGGCAAGAGGACGCGAAGGCAGGTACTCTTGAAGAATATGCCACGGTGTTACCATTCAAGTTGCCATGAAGGAAGCGGTGCGCAGCAGAGATTGTGCTGGTAGGGGCAGAGGCCCAGGATCCAGACAAGGGTGCACTAATTGCAGCGAACGGTGGACTTTGGGAGCTACTAGGCGACGGACTGTCCTAGAGCGGTGATTCATCTAGGTGTGACCCAAGAGTGGGTGGATGAAGGTCGATTGTCAAAGGAGCGAACAAAATCAAAGGCGGAAGAGACCCTGTGATGTATTGGCAGAGGCCACACATGGAGGGTTCACAATTCGAGTTCATCCCACAAGGATCAGAATACAATGGAGATGTCACCAGGAGGCGACATGGTGCAGCGGGTTGTGGTGGAACAGTTCGTGGCAATGTGATACACACGAATGAGTCCCGTGAGGGACTAGATCATACGGAGGTATGATCGGGAGCTACTGGAAGCTCCACTTCGATGAACAACACGACGACAAGAAGGGCTATGGATTCAAAGAGTGAAGGCCATGGTAGCGCAGAGGCGGGGCTTCCGTGCGTGCATCGAATTTTGCATCG
Organism: Musa acuminata AAA Group; assembly: GCF_036884655.1. NCBI lineage: Eukaryota > Viridiplantae > Streptophyta > Magnoliopsida > Zingiberales > Musaceae > Musa > Musa acuminata. The sequence continues at coordinate 9,039,030 of NC_088338.1, read as the reverse complement.
GATGAAAGCCTTGGTCATCAGCATATGGGGGATGTGTTCCACCAAGGGAAAAGTTCGAATGTAAGTACCAGTGAGTCCCATGGGTGGGACTTGATCATGCAAAAGTATAATCGAAGCAGCTGGAGAGTCGGACTGCTCCAGAGCCCATATTCGCTTAAGGGAGCCCGACAAGTCAGAGGACGAGGTCGAGTAAGCGAACGTTGCTACCAAGGAAGCTAAGGAGAATAGAATTGGTGCAAACCCTACAACGTGATAGCAAAGGCCATGCATGAGAGTTTCAGTCTGTCTTTCCATCGACCAAAGGGAGCTGCTTGGAGAACACAGAGGTGTTGAAGCAGGGGGCCGAAAGGGACGAGGAAGCGACGATGAGTCTAGAGGGACTTAGCTACCCAAAATCAAGCATCAGTCAGAATGGAGGTGGACTCGGAGGAGTGCCACAAAGGCATATCTACTGATCGTGAAGAAAAAGGATGTAGATGCGAGGCGATGGATAGTCGGACCATGGACATGGCAGCACCAAGGTATCGCAGAGGCGGGACTTCCGTAAAAGTCATTGATCCCTTGCTCTCATGAAGGGAGAGCGCTTGGTCGTGAAAGGGGCCGAGGAGGAGCATGCAGAGGCAAACTCCAAATACCGAGACAAGGCTGAAGGACAGAGGCCAAGGAACTTCGTAAGACCGGGGAGCCCGACAAGTCAGAGGACGAGGTCGAGTAAGCGAACGTTGCTACCAAGGAAGCTAAGGAGAATAGAATTGGTGCAAACCCTACAACGTGATAGCAGAGGCCATGCATGAGAGTTTCAGTCTGTCTTTCCATCGACCAAAGGGAGCTGCTTGGAGAACACAGAGGTGTTGAAGCAGGGGGCCGAAAGGGACGAGGAAGCGACGATGAGTCCAGAGGGACTTAGCTACCCAAAATCAAGCATCAGTCAGAATGGAGGTGGACTCGGAGGAGTGCCACAGAGGCATATCTACTGATCGTGAAGAAAAAGGATGTAGATGCGAGGCGATGGATAGTCGGACCATGGACATGGCAGCACCAGGGTATCGCAGAGGCGGGACTTCCGTAAAAGTCATTGATCCCTTGCTCTCATGAAGGGAGAGCGCTTGGTCGTGAAAGGGGCCGAGGAGGAGCATGCAGAGGCAAACTCCAAGTACCGAGACAAGGCTGAAGGACAGAGGCCAAGGAACTTCGTAAGACCGGGGAGCCCGACAAGTCAGAGGACGAGGTCGAGTAAGCGAACGTTGCTACCAAGGAAGCTAAGGAGAATAGAATTGGTGCAAACCCTACAACGTGATAGCAGAGGCCATGCATGAGAGTTTCAGTCTGTCTTTCCATCGACCAAAGGGAGCTGCTTGGAGAACACAGAGGTGTTGAAGCAGGGGGCCGAAAGGGACGAGGAAGCGACGATGAGTCCAGAGGGACTTAGCTACCCAAAATCAAGCATCAGTCAGAATGGAGGTGGACTCGGAGGAGTGCCACAGGGGCATATCTACTGATCGTGAAGAAAAAGGATGTAGATGCGAGGCGATGGATAGTCGGACCATGGACATGGCAGCACCAGGGTATCGCAGAGGCGGGACTTCCGTAAAAGTCATTGATCCCTTGCTCTCATGAAGGGAGAGCGCTTGGTCGTGAAAGGGGCTGAGGAGCATGCAGAGGCAAACTCCAAGTACCGAGACAAGGCTGAAGGACAGAGGCCAAGGAACTTTGTAAGACCGGGGAGCCCGACAAGTCAGAGGACGAGGTCGAGTAAGCGAACGTTGCTACCAAGGAAGCTAAGGAGAATAGAATTGGTGCAAACCCTACAACGTGATAGCAAAGGCCATGCATGAGAGTTTCAGTATGTCTTTCCATCGACCAAAGGGAGCTGCTTGGAGAACACAGAGGTGTTGAAGCAGGGGGCCGAAAGGGACGAGGAAGCGACGATGAGTCCAGAGGGACTTAGCTACCCAAAATCAAGCATCAGTCAGAATGGAGGTGGACTCGGAGGAGTGCCACAGAGGCATATCTACTGATCGTGAAGAAAAAGGATGTAGATGCGAGGCGATGGATAGTCGGACCATGGACATGGCAGCACCAGGGTATCGCAGAGGCGGGACTTCCGTAAAAGTCATTGATCCCTTGCTCTCATTAAGGGAGAGCGCTTGGTCGTGAAAGGGGCCGAGGAGGAGCATGCAGAGGCAAACTCCAAGTACCGAGACAAGGCTGAAGGACAGAGGCCAAGGAACTTCGTAAGACCGGTGTCAACGAGCTTCTGATCAAGATAGCCGAAAGTTAAGGACTTCGGGTGTTGCAATAGTGCACGACCAAGGAACGAAGTAGGCAATACGCGGTGTTATACCTTTGCTACTCAGTGGAGTAGGCGGCCGAGTTGATGGAGAAGACGGTACAATCCCAGAGGCGACCAAAACTACTAGAGACTTACTCCAAGTTGGGGTGAAAACTTCCTGCATTCCAGAAGTTTGATGGTATTGAAAAGGTGAATCACAGTAACTAACTCAACGCAAGGAGTGCAAACACTTCAAGTGCTTCAGAAGTGTGAGCAAAGGGCAGGCGAAGGCCAGTAACCAGCTCGATGCATGGAGTACAACCTCGAGGAGGCGGGCGAAGTCAAGTAACCTTTGCCTTCTCAACTCTTAAAAGAATGGGCGAAACCGAGTACCACAATTCTCTTATCTATCCAGCAGAGGAGCTCTACACAGGTTCAAAGACCCTTCGAAGATTTTAGAAGACAATAGTTGTCAAATCCTCACCAATGGTGATCAGTGCTACTGAGAGTAGATTATCCGCTTCATTTCCCAACAGAATGCCAATCGAAAGCGGAAGTGATGCGAATCTACTTGGAAATGACAACTAAGTGAAAGAAGAGTCAATGGGCAAATTTTGTGGAGGAATGACCCAAAATTCAGAAGTTTGCGAGGCGATGCTCGTTAAAGCTCCAACAAGCATCCACGCAGTTCAAGCAGCATGAGGCATTTGAGAAACTAGCGCATAGTAATGATGGTCTTTTCCTTCATCTGGAAGATCTGCAGGAACCAACGAGGATCAACACAACTCAGCCAATCCCACACTAGAGTTAGAGTCATTGGCGAGTTGAAGCAGCATGGCGGATCAAAGGTTCGACTACTCAAAAACAACAGCGGAGAGCAGTCGGGAGCCAAGAGGCGCATTGCAGCTGGAGCAAAAGATTAAAGACTCAACAAAGGCGAGGAGTTGCAGTGTCGGCAAAGGCTTCGACGAGGACGTCGAAGGAATAAGTGGGAGAGAATGTCACAGACAAACTTTTAAACAAGATGTTTGATGTAATGGTTATGTATGTCCGTGTCTTTTGATATGTTCATGCTTTGCACAGCATATAGAGGGACGACCGAAGGCTTAATAGTCCCATTTTAGTTGGGTTTGTGGCCGCTTTAGGCTTGTAAATAAAGGTTGTGTCATGTGAACACTTATGAGAGATTCTTGGTCTGTAGTGGATCATTTTGACCCTTTGTTGTGCAACTGTTCAGAACTTGTAAAGTTTGTTTGTAATTTGTATTGTCTATTAAGCATTTTCGAAAATGTTTGCTTGTGGATCCCGAGTGAGGCGTTTTCTCTAACCCGTTTTTGCTTTTATGGGTCCTAAGGGACCATGGGAGGCTTCGGGGAGGCTGACCTTTGCGGACGGACACGCAAGGGTGCCGCACGACTTAGGCGAAACCAACTAAGTCCGTGACAAGTCGTATGTATTACCAGAATCAATATCAAGGTTCGACTTCTCGTGTCGACCGACTGCGCCGGCTGGCCGATGGTACGATACATAGTGCTCCATACTGGCATACCGACACACGGTACGCCGGGGCATGCCGACGGAGACTTAGACGATCTGTGTCTTGATCACCCATCAAACCAGTAAGCACCACCATTACCATACTAACTCGAGTAGATCAACAAACCATGATCAATATTGAACAAAGATTTAGATCCTTGATCTAATTCATTTCTAGCAATAATATATATATAAAGAGAAAATGATAGAAAAGAATTCTGAAACACACTCAAACTAGTTATCCATACAACTCATATGAAAGGGACTTAAAACCGATTTTAATTTCGAATGATACCGCTTGTAACGGGTAGTATGTATTGGTCCACCAATAGACCGGTACGGGGGCCGCTCACTACTGGGGCAGTACCATTGATCTAGCCCGGTATCGAACAATACGGGGCTGTATCAAGCGGTGACGATCGATTTCGACCATCGTCACCTGATACCGGGCGGTATCAGCCTGGCTGCGGCGAGAGAAGAAGAAGCGTCGAGGGAGAAAAGGGAGAAGGCGCTCAAAGAAGAGGGAGAATCGGAAGAACCTCGACGCTTCCCGATCCGACACCACCCACCCTCGACGATCCCGATCCAGGAGGTAACGGAGAGGCGACGACTCGGCTTCTACTTCGCCACGTTCTTCGCCAAAGGCCGGAGACGCCTGCAGCCTTCGTCGCATTCTTCGCCGAAGGCCGGAGACGTCTACGACCTTTGACGTCTTCGCCGAATGCCGCAAATGAGGAGAAGACGCGACAAGGAGAAGAAAAGGAGGCAACGTTGCCGAGGCAATGTATGCCTCCCTTTTTATTTTTATATTATTTTTATATATTGATTTTTAGTTTTTATATTATATATATATATATATATATATATATATATATACACACACCAAGCGATACACCCGTACTATACCGTACTATATCATGCAAAGCTCGAAACGTCAATACAGTACGAAATTACAAACCTTGCTTAAAACTATTGTTTTTGATAAACAATAGAAGAATACTGATAACCATACAAAAGAATATTGGTATCGGTCCGTAGGGTACAATTGAAAAACCAGTTTGCTTACCACCTGGTAAACCAGATGCAGTGAGCTTACTGTGCTGAAAAACCATATTGGACCGACCGAACCCGACAAAATTGCCTGATCTATTGCCTAATTGGCCATTGAGATGGCAAATACTGCCCCATACCAGCTAGTACAGGTATTAGGTGGTATTTTAAAACTTGGTATTAATTATCAAGAATCCAAATATTAGCATATAAGTCTTTCAACGCTAGAAACAGTAAATACAATTTAAAAGCAACGGTCATGGTGTATTTTCTATATGAGAAATTTCTTTATAGATTGAGAACTAGAACAAAGCAATATAAGACTGCTAAGAAAAACCAAAGTTGGAACTTGGGACATCACAGCTTCTTGTTATCGAAGAAGATGCAGTAAAAGGTTCGGATTCATTTATAAGGAGGTGAACTAAAAGGCCATGCTAACAATGTCAATGCATGTGTTAATATTAAAATTATCAAGTCAGGCTCTATTCTTTTTCAGAAAACAATAATGCTTCCAAATGAATTCAACAAAAATTGTTTGGCAGCAGTGATCCTACCTCAACAGGAGTTGCTAACACTAAGAGATATTGGATAGCTTCAACAAAAATTCCAGACTTCGATTTAGCAAGCCCAACAGCACAAATAGCTTGTTCATCAGCACTATATTCAGGGCATTGTCCATCCCTTACAATAAATAAAAACTTAGAATTAATATAAGATTTAAAAAAAGCATGCACAAGTATACATTGTTTTAAGGACCATAACAAGAACTAATTGGTCATATCAACAAAGATTTTGCCCACAATTTAGTCAAAAACTTCGTAAATTGTCATGCTATGCAGACATGACTGTAGCATATAAAAACTTGGTAAATTGTCATGCTATGTAGACATAACTGTAGCATATAACAAAATGATCCTGCCGATAAGATCTCTGTAACTTGACAAAGTTAACAATACATGAATTTCCAAAATGATAACAAGGACAGTAATGTTGAATAGTGAAATAATCTGCATTCATAACAGTTAGAAACAAATGGGACAGACATTTCATGACCAGCCCATATCATAATTACAAGTAATTAGTTACATGATGCAGAACTAGAGAGCCTGAAAAACAAATATTATGGTTACTAAAAACAAAGTAGATTGTCGAACAAATATAGAGGATTAACTTTGCCCTTGTGATGCTTGTTTGGCCCGTCTCCCCCTCCCCCTCCCTACCCCCACAAACCAAAATGGAAAATTTAACTTTTCCATTGTGATGCTTGTTGGGTCAAGAACCTTTTCCTTCTCTCCCCTCCCTTCCCCCCCCCCAAAAACAGAAGGGGCACCTTGAGTATGACTCCAACAACAATTTCTAAAATGAAGTCAAAATTTTCTTAAATTAAATTGAATTTTCTTGACATGTTCACAGAACTAATGAATCCTGACTGGGATTTGACATGGAGATAAAAGACAAAAAATCAAAGATATATTGGCGAATGGAAACCTTACCACTTATCAAAGCGCCAAAGAAACAGGGAATTGTCAACTGATGCCCAAGCTCTTCGAATCTCAGAAAATATTCCACACAGTGCTGTTCCTTCACCACCAGATGCATTATATCTTTCAATTAGAAGAGAAGGTAACTCCCGAGTCTCCACCACTTCAACTAAAGGAGGCCACTACAATAATATTCTTGTTAAAAGGAAAAGGAGAGCAACGGCCTGAATACCAGAGATATATTAAAGAAAGACATAATACACATACGGGAAAACCAAGAGATGACAATTTCCTTCTATCATTTTGTTAAATCATCAGGTGTAAACAACCAGGTCAATGTGTACAAATGTGTAAAAATACTCAAAAAAAGCAAGAGAACCAAAGAGTCTGGATGTCAAGAAATATGAATTGGTGGGAGAAAGACTTTCAGGAGTCACTTGGCTCACGAAAGTACGGTAGAAATGTTATATTTTTTTCTGTGAATCACTGATACGATCATAATAATACTAGATTTTGTTGCAAAATGACATAGATTTAAAAAGTGGCAAATCATCAAAATTTCAGGTTATCATACGGAGAGACGTAGCAGTAAATAGTTATATATGTGTGTCTGCATGGAGATGTGTGTAAACACATGGGTATGTTATAGGCCAAATATCATTTTGAAATGTTTGCTCTCAGATTATCTCCAAATCATCCCTTGGGTACTTTGTAGTTTCCGAAAAGGTAGATTCATATTGTACCATCATAACAGGATACATGAGTGAGAAATTTTCCAGAGTGGGCAAAATGCCCATTGGATGACAAAGGCAAGATAAATTAGATAGAAAAAAAGTCTGATTCAGCATATGAGACATGTCATGAATTCTAAAGTTAATCATCCATATTGCCCAACTGAAAAAGGCATACATGGAAGAGAGCACCCAAAGGCAACTTCAGTAGTAACAAAAGATTGTCTTGGATTTTTTATATTAATTCAAAAGAGAACATGCTTGAGATGTTGCGTTTCAGCCAATCCCAATCCATATCAGATGGGTTAGATAAGAAGCATCGAGCCCGAATATAAATTGGATATAAATTTTAAGTCATTCGACTAAGACCGGTGAAACTACTGAAAACATTGATACTATTAAAACCACTCCCTACTACCAACCCCTCCCTTCTCGCATTAAGATAATTATTTCCATTGGATATCTCGTCAAGTTTTGCATTTCTTCTCCTTCCCTTACTCTTCCTACAGCTGATGCTTATGGTAGTCACCTAGTTGTTAATCTCCCCAAACACTTATCAAGAGTAACCTACATTCCACTCACAGTCAGCATTCCACTCACAATAAGGAGAAGCAAGAGGCATAATAAGTAACCTACATTCCACTCACAGTCAGCATTTATCAAGAGTATGAAATGTGATTTGTGTTGATCAAAAGCACATATCTCTTCAAATTGTTCCTTTCCATGGAAAACAGTTTGCCTTCTAATTTAAAATCATGGTAGAACTTTCCTTTGCATGTACTGTTCTTGGTCAAACTTCATCTGCGTGGGGAGGAAAACACTGTCATGTTTTTCAAGTGATGACGCCTCCAACCAATCCCTCAAATTCCTCCAATTTTAATCGACTTAGAACCCAACTCACTTCAACGATCATGTCAAGCATAGGTAACAACATTTTCTCGCGAAATGCCTGATGATCCTGATCTTACCCACACACGTTTGACTTGTGGCCAAGAAACAAAGGGGCAGTAAACAAACACCTCCCAGTCGACTTCAAAACGACGCGTTGAAATGGATTAAGGTTCCAGCGTCGCAAGAAAGAGGAGGGCATATGTGTGTTACCTCTTTGGGAAGGGAGGAGTAGGGATGACTGGCGTAGCGGGAGGCTTCGAGGGCCTCGTCGAGGTCGAGCTGGGCAGCGACGTCCTTGCCGATGCGCTCGCTGATATGGAGGCCAGCGGATGCCACGTCCGGCCCGACGATCTCGTCCTCCCACGCCATCCAATCGCCCTCCGCTGCGGCCGGAACGGGAGGAACCGCGGGGCCAAAAACCCTAGGACGGAAGAAGAGGACGAGCTCCGAGAACCGGTGCTCGCCCACAAAACTCAAAAGAATACAACCTGGTCACGAGTGGAAAGACGAAATAAGAAACGCTCTTCTCGGTACCGATGCGGCGGAGAGAGAGAAAGAGAGCGAGCGGGGAAAGGCTTTTGGGGAGAGTAGTATTTTCACTTACCCCGGACAACAGTGACTCACTTTTGTACCCATTTGTTTATTACGCAGAACATGTTACGTGTTCTTTTGGGGACTTCCTTAGGGTTGGGTGGAAGTAATAATTAATGAATTTCCCCGAATTTTAGTATGATATAGTAAGTAATAATGGGCGAATTGGCGATAAAAGATACTTACTTCAACGTTCCTATTTTAATTTATTTTTCCGCGGCTCTTATTCTTCAAAATCTCTTGTTTTTATTTTTCTTAAATTGTGATCTTATTTTTTATAATCCCAAAAGTACCCCTCATCCTTCTCCGCTTGTCGCTAGCGTCGCTCTCTGACTCATCGCTGCCATTGACGATCTCCTTCACCTTCCCCACGTCCAGGACCCTTCATCGTCAGTTTGCCTAGGTCAACCACCTCCTCGACGACCTCCTCTGTCTTGTTAATGCCCATGGCCCCTTCCGCTCCAGCGTCATCACCCTCAAGAATACTTAACGACAATCAACTGAATCCACAAAAATAAGAAGTATCATCATTCTGGAGAAGTATACTATGACTAAACGTTTACTTACGAATAAACAAAACGATAATTTAAGAGCCAAAAGCCATAATTCAATAACCAGTATTCATCAGCTCGATCAAGTACCGGTGTCAAAACATATAGTTCGATACAGAAACAGAACTACTTATTTTCATTTTTAATTATGTTATTCAATAACACCAGATTGGTATAAGTTGGCATACCACCTGCTATACTAGTATTGTACCAGTCATATATATTAACAAAATCAGTATTGAACAGAGAATTGATGCAAAAGAATTCTGAAACACACTCAAACCAGTTATCTGCAAGGGACTTGAACTATTGTCAACAACAGAAGAATACTGATATCCATACAAAAGAATATTGGCGACGGGCGATAGGTACAATTGCAAAACCGGTTTGCTTACCACCTGGTAAGCTAGATGCAGTGAGCTTACTGCGCTGCAAAAACCATATTGGACCGAACTAGACAAAATTGCATGATCTGAGATGGCAAATACCAACCATACCAGCTAGTTCAGGTGGTATTTTAAAACTTGGTATTAAGTATCAAGAACCCCATTCTTGGAATATAAGTCTATCAATGCTAGAAACAGTAATTACCATTTATAATCAATGGTCATTGTCGATGTGAAATTTCTTTAAGGATTGAAAACTAGAACAAAGCAATATAAGGTAGTTAAGAAAAACCATAGTTGGGACTTCGGACATCACTGTCTATTATGTGAAATTTCTATGAAGATTGAGAACTAGAACAAAGCAATATAAGGTTGTCAAGAAAAACCAAAGTTGGGACTTGGGACATCACAGCTTCTTGTAATGAGGAATATGCAGTAAAAGGTTCCGATTCATTTATAAGGAGGTGGACCAAGAGGCCATGCTAACACTGTCAATGCATGTGATTAAAATAAAATAATCAAGTTAGGCACTATATTTTTCAGACAACAATGATGCTTTCAAATGAATTCAACAAAAAATATTTGGCAGCAGTGATCTTACCTCAACAGGAGTTGCCAACACTAAGAGATAGAGGATTGCTTCAACAAAAATTCCAGACTTCGATTTGGCAAGGCCGACAGCGCAAATTGCTTGTTCATCAGCACTATATTCAGGGCATTGTCCATCCCTTACAATAAAGACCATATGCATTTGAAAACATATGCAGCACCAGGCATACAAGTAGCTAAACAATTCATGTTCCAAAATATTCACCACCTCAGGCAAGAACATAAAGAGATCCTCAGAACTTCAGACACAGTATGGTGCCCACCGCACCATTACTGCAGCATATTAGTTGGCTGAAACGAGCAACAAATGTGGTTTAAGAAACAATTAAGATGCACCGACCACAATCACTGCTCAGATAACTTTCTATCCCTTTTCTTCTATGCAGTGTGGCATGACATTCTAACCTTGACCATCCGATCGCAGGCAATGGTTAGAGTATCAGACAAGTTTTTCCTTCTAGAAGCAGAATTAGTTCATGCAAGTTTATCCTGCAAAGATCAGGCATTTTATCTGGTCATGCCAAATGGTAGATCAAGTTAGCAGACTGACAGCCCTTGAAGAGTTAAAAGATGGATATAGAGAAAATCTGCATTTGATCAACAAATTGCTTATTTGGTCAATTGATCAAACCTTGACAAAGTTCCCATACTACAAAATCATAAGAAATCTATGTGGATGAATATGCACTCTTCATTAGTGGTGCGTTTTCTGTAATAAGACCCCTCCTTTTCATGTCTTCTTCCAAATTTGAGGCAGCAGAAATATCATTCTGCATGAGGTAACCTCTAATCAAAATATCATACACCACAGCATTTGGATCAATCCTTCTGTTTAGCATATCATCAAAAACCTACTTTGCCTCAATCATAAACCCTTTAGTTGCTGAACCACAGATAAGTGAGCTAAAGTTAAGCAGATCAGGATAAATGCCCTTCTGAACCATTAATCTCTTAAGTCTCAGTGCCTCAATTATATCCCCTTCTCTACAGTGGCCAGCAATTTTTCAAGTGTAGCTAAACTTATATGGAGCTAGACCAGATTTTGGCATATCCATGAAAACCTTATCAGCATCATTTGTATTCCCTTGCTTGCACAGCCCATCGACAAGTGCGGCATAGGTAACCTCATTAGCTTCTTTCGCTTTCACAAGATATACTTTTGCCTCCTGCAAAAGCCCATGCTTGCAAAGCCCGCCGAAGTAGTGGACAGATCAAGCTCAAAACCTTTAATGAGCATTTCATTATGCAAGTCCAAGCCCTTCTTCACATCCCCTGCTTTGAAATGGACATCCATCAGATTGTTAAAGATAAATTTATCTGGAATCAGGCCTCTTCCCTCCATCTCCTTTCTCATCTCTAAAGCTCTGTACAACTGACCGTTATTGCAAAGTTCCCAAATAACCCTCACATATCCCTTCACATCGAGACGGATTCCCCTCTCATACATTCTACTCAAATATCTCATTGCCGTATCAAAATCTCCTTTTTTGAAGTACCATCTATCAAGGAAGTATAGACCACCACATTTGCTGGCACCCCTATCTCGTGCATCTTTTCAAACATCTCTACCGCTCTCTCCAGCATCCCCTTCTTACAGAGAGCATCAACAAGTGCATTGAAAGTAAATACGTTTGGCAGCACAGAAAGACTTGTCATGCGATCATACAAGTCCAGTGCCATATCCAAACGATCGTTCTTGCAGTATCCATCGATCAAACACGTGAAAGTTACCAAATTTGGAGAAATCCCTAAGAACTGCATATCATTCAGTGTGAAATACCCCATTCTCAAGTCGCCCAATTCGCACAACATATTGACGAGAATGCTATAAGTAACCACTATCGGGGAGTGAGCCTTCAACATCAATGCAAAGAATGCTGTAAGTTACCGAGGCATTCTACGCTTGCCGAAGGAGCTCATCATGGTGTTGTAGGTGACAATGTCGGGATGGGGCCCACACGATTGCATACTGCTCAAGATGGCGGAGGCCCCGCGACAATAGCCTTCGACGACGGAGTTGAAGATGACGACGTTGGCATCGCAGTCGAGAGCGGGGAAAGCGACGTCCACGAAAGCCTGGGCCGACCGGGGGCCACCGTGCCTAGCGAGGAGGGAGACAGCGGAATTGAGGGCCGAAATGTGGGGCCAGAGTCCACGGGAGACGAGATCGCAGAGGAGCTTGAGGGCGAGATCGCCGACGGAGGCGAAGACCAGGCGGTGGAGTGGCGGTTGCTGGCGTCGTGGGATGGGGAAGCAGGAAAGCTTTCGGAGTTTGGCAAAGAAGGGCTTTTAATATGAATCCGGAAGTCCGACCCGTTTTGGCAAAGAATATGGTTCGGGTATGTGTGTGGATCCGGAAGACTCACACACACAAACATATACATATTATATATATATATATATATATGTGTGTGTGTGTGTGTGTGTGTGTGTGTGTATGAATATACATATATATATATATATATATATATATATATATATATATATATATATATATATATATATATATATCACACTAATTTTTATATTTATCGCTCTTAATTTTATCTGATAATGTGTATTTCTTATAAAATTAAAAGCTTGGAAATATGTTATTATTGGCTAAAATTTTATGATGTTATATTACACATCAGAACAGCTTCTTGACTTCCGTACCATCATCTCCACCGTGTGTTCTAGGTTTGGCGACCATCAAAAAGAGTCGACTTTGGAGCCCTTATCAAGCAGACGATGCATCAAAACTGGAAGAGGCTCAACGAGTTTGCAGCAGACTTTGACTTCCTGAACTGGTGACCGTTGTCGTAGTAATCTATAGGCCATGGAGAAGCCATGGATGGGAGCGCAGGGTGTCAGTACACTGTGCTTTCTCCATCAACAAGCTCGCGAGTCTGTCTCATCAGACTGATGGTCATCGTCGTGGTTATCTATATAGAGATCGTAAGGGAACCATTAACGGTGGAGTTGCAGGAGGGCACAACATGGACATGTGCATCAACGAGCTCAGCATCTGACTTTGACTGACTGCTGCATTGAACCGGCAGTCCTTGTCGTGGTCATCCATAGATCATGAAGCAGTCATGAGCTGTGGAGTTGCAGGAGAGAACGACACGGACGTCAACACGGTGCTGCGTGCCATCGACAAGCTCACAAGCATCAAAACTGGAAGAGACTCGCGTGCATCTGACTTTGACTTCTGCAGTGAACTGGTAGCCTTCGTCGCGATCATCTTTAGATCGTATGGCAGCCATGAGCGGGTGGTGAAGTTACAGGAGAGCACGACATGGACATAAACCCGCCGTGTGCGTGTGCCATCAACAAGTTCACAACTGGATGAGTCTGCGTCCTGGCTTTGACTTTTGTAATGAACTGGTAGTCCTCGTCACGGTCATCTATAGATCACGAAGCAGCCATCAGCGGTGGAGCTGCAGGAGAGAAAGACATGGACATAAGTGCACTGCGTGCCATCAACAAGCTCACAAGATATCAACGCGAAGAAGATTCACGGAGTCTGCATCTGACTTTGACTTGTGCAGTGAAATGGTAGTCCTTGTCATGGGCATCTGTGGATCATATTTGAAGCAACCATAGGTAATGGAGTTGCAGGAGAGCACGACATGGCCGTCAGCGCACTACGTTTAAGTGGAAGAAGAATGAGAGAACACGTAACATGGAGCTCTTCCCATGCGTTATCCATATAGAACAGTTGGACGGCCCCTCAACTCTCATCCATGGAGTTGCATGTCATTTCCTTGCCTGCTTTATCTGTGCCCATCTTTCATTGAAAAGTGCTCGGGAAACAGAAGCGCCATGTTCATCATGTGATCGAGTGGAGTCACACTTTTCAAAGTCACCCACCACCATCATATCACATAGCAAGAGATCCCATTCTATAATTATTCTCAAATTTCACATATTTTATAATAAATAAATTAATATACTTTGAGTTTCTTTTTGGTTGATGATAGAGGGTTTGAAAGATTTGTGAGAATTATACCTAAATATTTCAGAGGAGGAATAGTCCATCAACAAACCTGATACATCATAGAAAGAGGCCCTCTCCAAGTATACTATACTAAGAATATTCCTTAATAACATAAAATATTAATTTATTCTACACTAGATTGAACTTGACTTAGCATGGAGTTCACAATTAATTAGTTCTTAGCATGAACTTGATACTGTATATATATATATATATATATATATATGATTAAATTTTTTTGGTCACATATTTGAACCAAGAAAAGAAGGTAAAAGAGATATTTATTTGAATACCTTCATTATAATTTCATTTGTCATTTATGTTTGTTAGTGCATTATTGTGCAGTAATAGATTGCATGTTCAAATTCACTGTGAGCATTATATACGTTATTTAATATAATAAAAAATATATTTTTAAATAAAAATAATTAGATATTAGGTTAAAAATTATCCGAGCTTCAATTATATTAGTTTTTATCAAAATTTATACTAAATTACATCGATAACTCTTTTTATTTCTTAATGTATAATATATATTCTTGGAACGAGTGATGTTTCAAAACCCAAATCGATTCCAACCAAGCCTATTCTAAGCTAATTTAGATAACAATACAGGATACAATGTAATAAACACCACTTCTATTGGTCAAAAATTGGGTCAAGTCAAATATAATTTGTATGTATTCTGATCTATCCTAATCCAAATTGCCAATTAAATTGAGAGTTCAACTCTAACACACTTGTATCCCTATTTTTGCTAGATGCACATAGCTAGATAAAATAATAATAATATATTTTATGAAAATGTTGCCATCAAGGATGGCTTCCTAGCCGATGTTGAGATCTACATCAAATGGATACAAATTGAATTATATTCTGAATGTTCCATTCATATTTTGAAGATAAAATATGATACTCCCTAACATATTCTTAATTCCAACTATTATATATAGACCTTATTGAAATACTTCAACATTACTTACAAATCATATATGCATATAGGAGAGGGGAGTGAGCTCTTTTTCTTTGCTAGTTCAGACTATAAGATTGATTTTTATATCTATTATATTTGGTAAGGGGTTGTGTCATGAGATTTATTTATTTTTTTGTGAGCCCAATAAAAATATAACTTTAATACCCAACATTGGGTCTATTCTTTTCCATTTGGCTACAGGCAGACTCAAGCCCATTAGCAACTGCCACCAATCAATCAAATCATGAAGCCACCCAAGTACATTAAATAGCTCCCAATCCAGGAGTCCCTGAGGGGTCCCAATATTAACTGCAAGAGACCTGCATGCACCCATGAATGGAGAACAATACAAAAACAGGTTGGTAGCCAAAGAAGCCTCCTCCAATCATGGTCACAGGTCCTGCCAATTATATGTGCCAAATTCATCCCCCCCTTCCATCCTCCCACCCACACATCTTTTTTTCCTCCTTTTGTAATTTGATTCCATCAATTAGTGTGCAATAAAGATAAAAAAAAGGGAAATACCCCCAAGATTCCCACATTCCAATCCGAGGCCACTTGGCACTTTTCGATTGGTGGGTTTTTACTTTTACCACAGCCGCTTCTAAGTTGTATTTCACTATTTTTTAAACCCGTATTCCTACCTGTAATGTTAATGGCGTAAAATAACGGACCCAGCCCGGGCCCACGTGTAATTCCAAAGCTTCTCCCAATCACAAGACAGGTAGTTGCGGAAACGAACAAGGCCACTTTGGTCCTTTTCTGCACACCCTCTGCCATGTAATTATTTTCTCCACCCAATTTAGTTACTTACGGGTATAACTATGACGTTATTGGTGAAACTAGTGGGTCCGGGTCGGACCCAACCTCACTTTTGTGCTAGAGGGTAACAGAAGAAAGGTGTAGGGAATAGTTTTACTCGTTTCGCCGTCTCTCTCTCTCTCATTAAGGAGGCCATCAATAAACTCATAACTCTCATTAAGAAAAGCGAAAGGACCCCAAGAAAGGACACACCCCAACAGTGGTATCCTCTCTCTCTCTTCCCGTTCTCCTCTCACTCTCTCTCTCTCTCTGCTCCCTCGCTCACAGTGATCTTTGGATCGAGGGATCGGTCGACGAAGCCGCGGTTCGCAACTCTCAGGCGTCGGGTGCTCTCGATCTTTACGTGGATTTGATCTGAACCGGGTCGGGTTGCGGCGGAGGGGGCTTCCCGTTGACTTTCCCGCTCTGCTCTTGGAGGAGGTTCCGGCGGATCCGCGGTGTCAAATCTTGTCGAGCTTTGGATTGGAAAGGTTGGGCATGGAGGTTGGATAGGGATCTGTGGGAGGTGGGGTAGAAGTGGTGATTTGAACAAGTTTGTGGAGTGATTGGCGGGATTGGGGATTGTCCGAGGAAGCGAAGGTTCGGGAATCGGAGGTGCGAAACATGAGCGTGGGAAGCAGCTACGCGAGTTCCAAGTTGGAGAGTGACAGAGTGCCGGATAAGTTCCCGGTGGGGATGAAGATTCTCTTGGTGGATGACGACCCGATCTGCTTGGCTGTGGTTCAGCGTATGCTTCTGAACTGCCAGTACGATGGTGAGTTGCTCTTTGCACCCCTGTTTGTGCCCGAAAGCTTGCGTTTCTGAACTCGTGCTGGGTTGTGTTGGTCTTTTCAGTTATTGGGAATCTGAGGTTTTAGTTATGAGCTGGTCCTTGATATGTCTTATTTTTGTTCCTTAAGCAATTTGATCGTTTTTTATGGTCTTTTTGCTTACACATTGGCATCGGACACCGATGTGAATGTGGGCGCATTGTGGTAGTCTAAGGATTACATTAACATGTGGAAAACTAAAAATCTAGGACCAAATTTACAGAGATTGAAATAAAAAAATGACTTTACTGGCGAAGCATACAACTCCTTTATTCTTCTTATATTTCAGATCCTAACATTAACTGGAAATTTAAGTGAGATACTTTGCTGGATATGCAACCAGTCATTGCTTACTAATGTGAATCTGTGTTGAGTAAGTTACTCCGTTTGATGCTAGTTTCTACTTCCGAAAGTAAATTTAGCCAACCAATGAGTAGCGACACTGTTTGCCAGCACATCTAATCCCTTTTGGGTCTGGGTTATTGAAAGGAAATTGCTAGTGTGGTGTACTTGATGATCACAATGTGACGTATTAGGCTTTTTGACTGATGAATGTGGTTACATCCCTTTCTTGTTTAGCATATTGGAAAAAGTCTGAATTATTAGTAAAGATTTGTAGTTGTCTTAGAAGGTAGGCGTAATTACGTTCTATTTTACAGATTGCTAGCCGATCCTAGGAACTTATCATTATGAACATAATTATTCTGTTATTTTAAGACATTCTAGGCATTTCCCTGGGAACCTTCTTTTTCAGAAATTTTGTAGTCTTTGGCAATCAGCATAAACGATCACCATCAACATTTGTAGTGACAGTTCCTACCTTGCTTGACTCTAACTTGTCTGTGCCTGGTTGGAGTCTGTGTTGAACATATTTTTGTGCAGGTTTGAAACTGGTACTATTTAAGCTTGATTCAGAGTTATACTGTCATAGAGCCAAGGGGAAAAGGAGAGAGGGGGGACAGCGGGAGCTGGTTTTCATTATCATGAGCTTATGCATCCACATTTACTGCTATAGGAATGTTTTATGGATCAAAACTTCAAAGTATGTTACTGATGCTGGGTTCTAAGTGACCTGCAGAAGTTTTAAATGCTACTGATGGAATCTATCTAGTTAGGATATATAAGATAGAGTAAGCATCAAATTGATGTTATTGATTTGCCTTAGAACTATCAGTCACATAACTTTATAATCCACCTATACTATAGAGAAAGAAAAACTACCTCTGATACAAGTTCCCTTTGAAGATAGTGAAAAGTATTTACTGCTAGAGCCATGTTCCTTTTTTTCACTGCTTATGTTGAGGTTTTTTGCTTCTTTTCTCTGGTTCCTTACCTGCTTGCCTGCTTGCCATTAGATATTTGTAAAACATTTTGAGTGGTATTGCATTTTAGTTTAAGTGGACATGCATTTGACATTATACGGTACAATGCCAATAACTCGAACCCTTTCTTACATCGACAATGCTCCTCTGAAGTTTCTTGTTTAGCTCTAATCATGTAATTATAGTTTTTAAAATATTCAAAATAATAATGCTCTTCTTCCATTTCTGTAGTTACAACTTGTTCTGAGGCTACAAGAGCTTTATCTCTGCTAAGGGAGAATAAGGGTGCTTTTGATCTTATAATCAGTGATGTTCATATGCCTGACATGGATGGGTTTAGGCTACTCGAATTAGTTGGTCTCGAAATGGATCTACCTGTTATCAGTGAGTACTTAGTTTTTCTATATTCATTATATGCATCCGGGGTTCTGAGCTATCCTAGAAACATTTACTATGCTTTATGCGTGAATCTGCAGTGATGTCTGGTGATACAAGATTCAATGTTGTGATGAAAGGAGTCAGTCATGGGGCTTGTGATTTTCTAACTAAGCCTGTACGTATGGAAGAGCTACAGAACATATGGCAGCATGTTGTAAGAAGAAAATGGCTAGATAGTAAAGAAATAGAGCGTTCAGGTAGTGTTGAAGAAGCTGATCGCGGTAGACAAGTCACAGATGATTCTGAATATGCTTCCACAGTGAATGATGGAATAGATTGTTCATGGAAATATCAAAGAAAGAAAAGAGATGCTAAAGAAGAAGATGACAATGAGTTAGATAACATAGACCCTTCTTCATCGAAAAAACCACGTGTGGTGTGGTCAGTGGAGCTCCATCAGCAGTTTGTCAATGCCGTGAACCAACTAGGAATAGACAGTATGAACTTTCATGACTCATGTTTTATTGGATAGCAACAATAAATGCTTTTCTAACTGTTAATTGAAATGAATTGACCATACAAATTTTGATTCTTTGTAAAGAAAACATAAGCTTGACTTTGGAAAATTTAATCAAAAACTCTCTATGTTCCTAAAATTTTTTGCTGGATTTTGCAGAAGCTGTGCCCAAGAGAATCCTAGAATTGATGAATGTGCCTGGTCTGACTAGAGAAAACGTTGCTAGCCATTTGCAGGTTTGTCTTTGAGCTAGCTATTCATTTTTGTGCAATGATGCTGCTCTTCTTTTTAGTTTCTTTTTGTGTTTCTGTGAAATTGGAACCTATCACATGCTCTGATCCTTTTTCTGTCCATCTTACCAGATCAATTTGGTTGTTCATGTTCTTGACATAGATGTTTAATCTCATATGGTACCTATGAATTGACTTATTGTCTTAAGAGTCCTGTTAATCAACAACAATCAACTTCTAGAAGCAAAATAAATTGGCATATATCATGTTGACGAAGTATAGATGATATTAGTGAAAATTTGCCTACTTGCTATTGCTAATAGACTAAAACATGATATAAGATTGTAGAACACTGCTGTCTCAAGAAAATATTTTATACTGTTTCTTTAGATTTTGAGATTTTTATGCCAGTTCATATTGTAGTTATTGCTTTGAAATTTATCTACAATTTATGCATAAATTGCGAAGCGGATCGGGTATTGATGTTGTACTCAATCAAAGATTATGTTACCCTTGAAATTCTACATTAGAGTATGGATGAGATATCTTTTTATATAAAGGCATAAATGCACTTTTATTAATCGAAGTACAGATTTTAGAGCCAACCATCAGAATTTACTAGTCTGTACCAACACATCAAGAACAAGTTTAAGATAGTGGCCATCCTAAACAATAAATTCATATGACATAATCTCAGTGACAGTAAGATGTATATTTAGACATGCATGAACTCCAACATCAATAGAGCCAACAATACAAAGACAATGCCTTTGACCAAAACAGGAACCAACCATTAGGCACAGAACATATTGCATAGCTAACATTAGCAGTACAATATCATTAACTGTAGTCTTGCACAATAGTAGTTAATCTTTCATTGTAAATATGAGCAATTGTACCATTGGATGCTTTCGGTAATTGTTAGTTCAGAAGTCAATACTTGGATTGATGCAATTTACATGTCAAAAGAAAGATACTGGGGGCTTGAAAGAGCTCCCATTTTATTGCATGTTTTGCCTTGACTAGTTTGGTAACTGAGTTAACTGATGGGCATGAAAGCACATAATGATTAATCGAGACTCATTATTCTGCCTATGTCAATGTAGTAGTCATATAACAATATGAGCCAATTTTCATTTTCAAGGAAATATTATCTAAGTTTTTCCCTGTGAAATCTGGATTGTTATACAATAATGACGATAACCTTTTAGCATTTTAACATGTACAGAAGTTCAGGCTTTATCTGAAGAGATTGAGTGGGGTAGCTCAACACCACACTGGACTTAATAGTCCATTATATGGAGCTTCTTCAAATGCAAAAGTGGGTCAGCTGGGAAGATTTGATTTCCAAGCTTTGGCAGTCTCAGGTCAAATTTCGCCAGAAACCCTGGCTGCCTTGCAAGATGAGCTCTTAGGTCATCCTCCTTGTAACTTAGCGATGCCAACAATAGACCAGCAAGTGCTCCAACAAGCTTCAGTGCAACGAAATAATAGTGTTACTTTTGAACGAGGAATAGCATTTGGTCAGCCTTTATTAAAGGGCCAGGCAGTATCCTCTTTTCCTGTTTGGCCCGCAAACGATCTTGGTGCTCTGGGCTCTGCCAGCAACCTTGGAGGGTTGAATACTTCTCAGAACAGTAACATGCTCATGACGATGTTGCAGCAGCCACAGCCGCAGACTGTGCCGTCAGAATCCAATCATGCTATTAATGTCCAAAGATCTTGTCTGGTTGCCCCAGCAAAATCATCAAACAAATTTCAGGTTCAGGGCAATCCTATGCATATAAATCAGGACTCTACCATAATCTCCTCCCAATCTTCAGCTAATTTTCAACCAGGGAATGCTGTTGTTCCGGTGATTCAAGATTCTGCGGTAGTTACTTCTCACTCATCCACCAGTTTGAAGACGGGGAGTAACCTTTTTGTTACAAATCATAGATCCACAATACTCCCCTCTCAGTCATTGACTGGCATTTCACTGGGGACCGATTCTGGGCTTCTAAATCAAGGTTCTATAATAGTCCCTTCTCAACCATTAAACAGTTCTCAGGCTGGGAGCAACTCTATTCTTAGCAGTCAGAACTCCATGGTAGTTCCATCTCACTTATCGGGCTCATTGAGGACAGATAAAAATATTATTCCTATCACCCATAACTCAAGTTTGAATAACAGTAGCTCACTTGTGAATTACAATCGCCTGCCCACCCAGTCAAATGTTATGCCATCCAGCATGAAGCAAGTATTAGATAATTTAGCTGCAGTAGATAGTTTCTCAGTTCCTGTATCAATGAATTCACAAGTGTTATCAAGTACAGGTAGCAGCACTAGTTGGCAGTTGCATAGCCCTGACATTAGCATTAGTCATCCAAATGGCACACACAGTCTTGTGCCTAGTTCTTGTAACATTGAAGCCACTGATAGACTGTTGGTAAAATTACCTGACAAGGGACTAGGGAAAAATCTCGGTTTTGTTGGTAAAGGTACCTGTCTCCCAAGTCGTTTTGCTGTGGATGACATCGAATCTCCAACAAATGACTTGACTAATAGTAGTGCTTACACTGGTGATGATGGATATCTACAAAATCAAGATATTTTTGGAATTAGTGGGACACTTCAGAGTGGACATTGTGCTACCACAAGTTTCAAGTGATCTCATGAAAGTTTCAGTAAGACTTGAATCCTTCACGTGCATTATGTAATTATTCGAACTGATGGCTTCTTACTCTTGACTTTCAGTTTTTATGTTTTCGAGGCCTAACCTTGATTGATTCTAGCTGGTTTGCTTGTGTGATATAAAGACTCAAAAAAGTACACTTTTATGCCTTATACATGATGATTGATTGATTGTTTTTTGGGTCCCACTTGTCATTTATAAACAGCCTAACGAGTGTTTTCTGGCAGTTATGTTAGAAGCAATATAATGAAAACAATTTTAGGAGCAACACAAATGAGTTGGCTATTGCTCATCAAATGTCATTCATTTCCTGATTATTGTTTGTTTTTTTCCCTGGATTTATTTTGTAATCACATTAGGACCATGTATTGCTATAGAATTTGTGAAGGCATTCATACTATCTGGTGACTACTCTAAGTTTCACTCCAAGATTTTTTCCGCTATCCTTGTTATTAAGATTGCTAGTCTTAGTGATTAGTAATGGGACAGTTGCTCCTGAATTGTCTTTCAGCTGGCAGATTGTATGACTCCTAATATGCATATGTGTTATTACCCTCCCATGTAGTTGTTTGAACGCATCATATGTATGGCTTAAACTGTTGGAGAAAGGGCTCCACATGTAAAATACCTGTTGGCTTCAAGAGTCCCATATTTTATGTGCATTATGAATGAAGGTGGATAGCATGAAGGCATGTTTTCTCCAGTTCAGGTGCAGACTCTGTGGTCTTAACTTCTTTCATAGCATGGTAGAGATAACATGCATATTGTTATAGATACATCACTGTAGACATCTCTGTTATTTGGTTTCTGATATAAAGTTTATTTCTTCAGCTGTACATATTTCAATCACGATCCTCGTTTTCAAATGCACCTTTACATTGTGCATAAATTTTGCTAAGAATCAAACACTGGCTGTGGTACCCATATTAAAATGTTATCGGACGAGTGCATATTGATGGATATGGTATGTTATGTCTTGATATGCTTCAGTGTACTAGTAATAAAAAATAAAAAGAAGTTTAATATCTGGATATGGCCAGTACACCGGTATAATAGTATCATACTCTTTATAAACTGCCATATCCGAGACCTCGTATTTTAGCATGTCCATGTTGTGTTGTTCCACATGGGAAGAGCTTTAACCAGTCACTTTGTTTTGTAGGTAAAGTTTGGCTGGATGACTTACTGATCATGGCGGCATATCAGTTGGCATTACACAAGATCTCCAATTGCTCTTTCTTAAGTTCTCTGTTGCTTGTCATGTTGGAGCGGAAGAAATCTTTATGGGATTCTTTTTTACCATCCCCCAAGATTCCAAGTTATCAAGTTGGTCCCCAGCAACGTAATTATGAGAGGTCGTTGGTGGTTAGAAATTGCTTCGGTCGATTATGTTTGCAAGTTGTGGATCGTAGAACGAAGCATCGGTTGTCAGAGTGGTAGTTCTTTGAGCTAGTTAATTTGATACAAATATATATATATATATATATATATATATATATATATATATATATATATATATATATATATATATAATTTCTTTCTGTTTTCTTCAGCAAAACGATGTGATGGAAGTGTGAGGTAACATTGGGACCTGCTCAGCGGTCATGTAATTAATTGTCAGTTGATGGGCGTGGTAGAAAAAATTGGTGTACATTAGTAAGTATGAGCGAGGCTCATTGATAACCTGTGTACCTGTTCTCGTCAATAGTTGTGGTTTTTATGTCCATTCGACAGCAGCAGTAACTTGCAGCTGATCTTGTCAAGCTTTTTCTGCATTGGCAGACCAGCTTTCTTCGTGCGTAGTAGCAACAGTTGTTTGTTTTGTTGGATGCTGTTTACTGCCCATAGTTGTTCAACAGTCTACTCTCTCTCTCTCTCTCTCTATATATATATATTGAACTACATTGTGTTAGGTAAGCAATTTCACGTAGATAGGTGGGATATGACTGGAGTTTCCCTCACATTATTAGTTCTTTCTTTTTGTATTATTCTCAAGTTGGGATTTTCATATTTATTCATTCATTCATTCTTTCTATCTTTTGTAGGATCTAATTTTGAGGATTTCTTTTATTAATTTTTTTTCCAAGAAGAAGCAAAAGAAGGCAAAAATACAAGATTAAGTATTTTTGCCGACAGTGATCGATCGATCAGATTAAGTCAAATCCGACCGACAATGATTGATCAGATTAAGTATCGACATACAATCACAATCATCAAATCAAGCAATGCAATAACACAGAACAATACTTTTATGTCTATATCTATATATGCAAAAATACAAGCACGAAGGAAACACGAGCCAATAAAATGTTGACCAGAAAATTTTGATCTGGTTTCCCTGCCATTTATGAGCACAACAACACGGCAGTAGCAGGTACAAAATGTAGCATTCAGATAAACTTGCATAAAACATAAAAAAAGAATTACACCAGCACTGCTGGTTGCCGGAAGAACAAAAGCTTCACTTCTTTAGCAGCATCGAACTGCATTGAGCCATTATCTTTGAAGCCCGAGTAATAGAATTCGTCATGTAGAAGTTCTCGACCGCAGCTTCGAATGGCTCGAGGCTCATCTGGTGTTGGAAGTTTGGTTTCATATCGATCGATACAGTAGATGGCTCTCTCTCGTCCACATGCAGTAGATTGGGAGCCACCATCCTAATCCGTGCTCGGACAGCTTCAAGGTTATCATAGGGCAGGCGCACCCCAGCAACCTCGGAGAGTGCCCGAATGATCTTCCAATCATCTCTTGCATCACCAATGGTGGGAACTGCTGGAACAGTCCATTGAGAGCAGCCTTCCGCATTCTCATACGTGCCTTCTTTCTCGCTGAACGCAGAAGAAGGCAGAATAACGTTAGCTCTGTAGACGCTCTCATCTCCATGATGACCCTGGTAAACCACAAATGCATCTTCTGGAAGCTTCTCTAAGTTCACATCATCGGCACCCATCAGGTATAGAAACTTGGCAGATTGGATGCTCTCGCTAGGGCTGGATACAAGACCAAGGTCGAAGGCGGCAGCTTGAGCAGCATTAAGAAGTAAGACGTTTAGGCCGTTCCAATCAGCCCTAATAACTTTATGAAGCTTTGCGATGGTTTCAACTGCAGAAAAGATGGCATCTTTGTCTTTGCGTTCGAAAATTTTAGCACCAACTATGATAGCAGGGTTCTTTGCAGATAGCAGGGTTGAGCAGAAAGGATGGTGGCCTTCAGCAATATCAAGAAGGGTTTCGGGGCCTGTGCCGAGATGCTGGTGATCATAGTTGAAGTCCGATGGAGGACCGATGTAGGCCACTTTCGCTTGAGTAGCTCTCACTGTCTTTCGGATTCTTGCATTTATCATGGGGGCTTCTACTCTTGGCTGCCAATTTTTTATACCAGCACATAGTTAGACTACGAGACATGACAAGAACTACAATACTCTGAATTAGATAACATTGCTATCTCTGATCATATGTCGAATAAAGCAGTTTAATGGGTACTTATATGATTGTAAATAGGATGAATTTCTGCCATCAAAAGACAAGCAGATAAAAAATATATATATAGATAAGAAACAGAACCAAAAGCATGAACTTAATAGAAACTTTAGATCTAAAACAGATCCTGGACTGGCCTGTATGATAAACTACATAAGAGGTGGAATTCCATGAAGGCTGTTCAATATTCATCGAACAAGACGATCTCTTTCCTATTAGGTTAATAATCTAAAAGAAAATTAACTGAAGCAGGTTACATGGATGTTGATCCATAATACAAATCTAGCATGGTTCATGTCCTTCATGAAAATGGATAACACATCAATTCTTAATAGTCATATTTTATAAAGTTCTCTGGCAATTATGGATACTAGTAGACTGTAGACTCTTAAAGAATACATTTTTGGTATAAAAAGAGATACAAGATTTAAATGAACATAGTATAAGCAAGACAAGGTTTGCAGTATGGTTCAGCACATATGGTATTCATCGATCCAATAGCCCATCGATACAAGGATCATAGTAAACCGGATGATTCATGCCTAGTATAAAATGTACCACCCAGTACAAGACTTGTATCATACAGTAATTTTTATTTTTCAGATTTTTTTTTTGAAATACGATATATACCAATATATCGATGTATATCAAGATATCAACACATTGCAGTGATTTAAAAAGTGCTAGGCGTCAAAAGGTGCTAAACTCCAAAAACATCCGAGGCGCTAGGCGCTCAACCGAGCGAAACAAGACGCTAAAATATATAATATAATTAATAAATATAATTATTTAAATAAAAATATGATATTAAATATTTAAAATATGATATAATTATTTAATGTGATCCTTGCAAACTGCTGTATTATTGAAATTTCCTACTAGATGTTGTTTTGCACGAAAATTACCACCTTTAGTAGTCTTATCGCAGAAGATGCAAATCAATATATTAGAATCTTTCGGATTTTTTAAATAATTATCTTTCTATGCAGGATCTTTTTTTTTATGTCAATGGAGAATTTATTGAGTTTCCTTGTACGCTTGTCATTTATCTTGAAACCCTA
Organism: Musa acuminata AAA Group; assembly: GCF_036884655.1. NCBI lineage: Eukaryota > Viridiplantae > Streptophyta > Magnoliopsida > Zingiberales > Musaceae > Musa > Musa acuminata. Next base: position 9,012,685 of record NC_088338.1, on the reverse strand, counting down.
ACAATAATTTTAAATAAATAAAAATTAATAGTATTAAGATCAAATAATAATTTATTAATCTAATAAATAAAAAATACTATTATCTGCATACAATTAACAGTATATTGTTAATATACTTTTAACAGTATACTAAGTCGAGTCGATGTGAGAAGAGAGTAAGAGTAAGACCGAGACTGCTGATTGAGTGTAAGAATAAGACCGAGGCGCTGACTGAGAGCAGCGGCGACAGTGGCAGCGATGAGCAGCGACAGTGGTAGCGGTAGCGACGAGTAGCGATAGTGGTAGCGACGAGTAGTGATAGTGGCAGCGACAACGGAGAGAGGCAACGACAGTGGAGAGAGGCAACGGTAACAGAGAGGAAATGTTGGCAGCGGAATCGCGAGTAGGGTTAGGGTTGGGGAAGTCGCGAGAGGGATGCTAGGAAGCTGATATCGGTGCTTTAGTTGGTTTAATTGAACCAATTAACGCAAATGCGACCGAACCAGACCTAAAACGCTGGTTTGGTCGCCTGTTTTAACTCGGGCGCTTGCCAAAAGCGCCTGGCGCCTGCGCTCGGGCGAGGGCCTAGTTGGCACCTCTTTGAAGCGTGCTGCCTGGACATTAAACGAGGTGCTCGAGCCTCGTCTCGTCTCGCCCGAGCGCCTATTGAAATCGCTGACACATTGTATGCTAGTACAGCTCGGACCCATACTGGTCCCAGTACCCAAAATTAAAATCCTTGGAGCAGGATATTGGCAAGAACCTCCTTTGACACAGATAATCCTGCTATTCTTTCTCTCTATTACATCTCTTAGGTTGCTTGCAAGATATCTCCACGAGTAAAAAGATGCTGAAAATCTGAAAATCTCATATACAATTTAGAAACCAATTGTGGTTGTCACAAAGGGCAGATTGTTAACAACACAAAATATTACAACCATAAAACAATCAGTTTGTTTACCCAGGTAAACAAACTTTGTTTACCCAGGTAAACAAACTTTGTTTACCTAAGTAATTTTACATCAGCAGACTGCGTAGACTAGATTGCACACTACATAAGTACTTTTTTTATTGCCCTGTAACCTTAGTGAAACAGTATTCTTGAAATTAATGCAACAGGTGAGACTAGGGACTGATACAGTATAATATCATCATCTATAAGACAAATACTTTTGCAGAACTTATAAATTAACCTAGTAAATTCAGACTCACCAAAAAATAGTTATGTTTTTAAAGTGTGTTAAGAATTTAAAACACACAGTTATACGAGGCAAAACATTGGTCTTGATACAACTAGAATTGACAACCAACAGAAATCGACACATGACTTCCGGTCAAACCATTCGGAACAATCCAGACTCAACATGTGTCTCCCAGTTGGTCATGAGGGCCCAACTAGTATGGTGATAATGTGGCACCATCTAAGTCTATCCAATCAGCACAATGATGATGTGGCATCATCTAAGCATGCTCAGTAAGCATGTCATCCAAAAGGGAATATTTGCCGTTGATACCCAGCATTGGGACCTATCAAAGGAGCACATCTCTAGCTATTTCAGCTTTGAACCCTCCTAACTCAATTCTTTGAGCTCTTTGCTAGCCATGCCCTTGGCACTGTTTTGCAAGATTGTTTGATTCAAAGGAGTCCGCTATCAAGGGAGCGAGATGCAAAGGAACACCCAACTCGGATGATTTTGAGGGGTATCAAGTTTCCGACGAGAGAGCATTTGGAAAACGAGTTAGGTTTGGACCTATAGAAGGAGCACATCTCTAGCTATTTCACCTTTGAAACCTCCTAACTCATTTCTTTAAGCTCTTTGCTAGCATGCCCTTGGCACAGTTTTGCAAGATTATTTGATTCAAAGGAATCTGCTATCAAGGGACTAAAATGCAAAGGAACACCCAACTCGGATGATTTCGAGGGGCTTCCAGTTTCCAGTGAGAGCATTTGGAAAACGAGTTAGGTTGGGTCAACTTCGCTATGTCGGATTGATGACTGACATAAAATAAATTAACTTGAGCTACTTTGATCCAATGGTCACTATACTAACTATACCAAAGCATAATACATCAGTTCTCTGAGTAAGATCTTGATTTATCATAGGAGTATGCATACATACAGATATGTGATTAGCCTGTACCGATCACCATGATGCCCATGTACTGAACCAACCACCCTAAGCTGTCCACCCAAGGACAGAATGATTACTATTGCATTTTTGTTATGCAGATGAAGTGATTGCTTCTGACTATTGGTTATACAGTAAAATTACTAGTTTAAAATTCAAGCAATATGCAATTTAAGAAGTTTAACCAACCAAGGGTATGACAAATTTACAATAATTTACAATAGTATGTAACATCGATAGAGACAATTGCTGCATGTCAAAGCTAAAGAAAACCACTAAGGTAATAATTCGGCTTACCACTAATAAAACAAATTCAACGATAGGACTTATTTTCTTGGAGATTGAATGAAAAATACCTGGGTGCCAACCAACAGGAAAGCATCAGCCTTCTCAAGACCAGAAATATTCGTGTTCAGAAGAAAATTAGGACGTAAATCTGCATTAGGACTTATGCCATTCCCTTCACAGGATACATTATCTGATCCCATTTTGTTCAAAAAATCTTTCAGTGCCATCATAGATTCAGCATCAGAAAGCTGACCAGCAATTCCAACTATTTCCTCAGGTTTTACTTGATGTGCAACCTCAGCAACCACAGCAAGTGCATCTCGCCAACTCACTGCCTTGAATCGTCCATCAGGTCCACGAATCATAGGATCATTCAATCTCTGCCTTTTGAGTCCATCATAACAAAATCGTGTTTTATCTGATATCCACTCCTCATTAATTTCCTACAAAATCAATACCACACCCTTTGTAAGCCAAACTCATACCCACTTTGTTGAAATACATTAATTGATTTCTATTTTCCAACAGAAGTCATACTTGTCAAAAAGATGAAAAGCTATAGAAACGTACAGGCACAATCACTTCTCATCTCACACAGATATAACATGAAATAGTTGGAAAAAGAAGATTGAAGCATGGTGAAATTAGAGAATTGAATTGAGAAACAAGTATGAGTAATTACAATGCTACTTAGTGGTTGCAGGATATCTACTTGATCAAAGACAAACAGATGGGAGAAAGATAAAAAAGAAAAACTTGAACTTAAATTGTTCTACAGACTAAGTGTAGAAGTTGGTTAGTGACCAGAATAAGAACTAAAATATTGTTGGTTCTTTACTAGGATAACATTGTTATTTGGAAGAGTAACTATGTTTATTTTATTCCAGTGTTTAAGTTAGAAACTCCATGTTTCATGCTAAATTTGACCAAAACAAGCTGTAGAAGTTTTTACTCGATGGTTACTGGAATCTAGGAAAAGCACCTAAACATAAAAAAAAACCTCAGGAATTTGTTGATGAAGTGATTCACAAATATGATTTATCCTTTTGCTTATTATATCCTCAATTGGTATAACTCTAATTGTTCCAAGCTTGCAGAATCTTCAGGAGTGAAAAAATTTTCAATTTAATCCCGACCAATTTCATCTGTACCTAAGTATCTTCTATATTATATTGCCTCAAAAGCTTGTCTTCTAGATTCTTTTTAATTGGTTTAAAACTAATTGCAGCATCCATATAGCAAATGATTCTTCAAAATTTGCAGAATTGTCAAGGGTGCAAAAAATTTCAGTATAATTTGTGCTGGTCACAATTGTATGTGACTTATGTATCATCTTGCCTCAATGAATTGCTTCTAAATCAACTGTTTTTGTAGTATATTCTACATCATATTATCATATTTTCTTCAAAATTTGGATCAGTTTTCTTCTCAAGAGGGAAAAGATTTCATGGCATTGTATCTACCTCCTAGGTTTTCAATGCATATATGTTTCTGAGAAACTCACCACGACCAGTGACACCAGCATAGTAAATCAAATAATTCCCTTACTTCAAATTTACCATAGATGTAACCTCAGCATACCAAATGATGGCATATAAATAAGAGAATATTTCGATGCTGGACAATTTTCTAGTGCACAGAATAATGGAAAGAGAAGTAATTGGAAAAAGAGGTAGAATAGAGGACAAAATGGATGAAAAGATAGATAACAAACATTCAACCAATAAAAAATAGAATTTATATCAATGATCATGTTTTTATTTATGATTTCCTAGTTGAATATTTCCTCCACCAAAATGCAAGAATTAATCCCTTTAAATCTATCAAGGACCACCAATATAACAAACGGAACAAGCATCCAACAAAACCTTTTCTGTATCCTGCCAAAGCATACTTCTTCATTTGGGAATTGTCTTTTAGGTGGTTCTTGGATATATATCAAGTGCAGATGAAAAGACTAAGAAAGATCATGCTGCCACCAATTTGTTCCCCAATTAAAATCTAAACATGAATCAAGTATCAACTAACTCATTCGCCTTAAACTAGACTATTATACCAACTCAAAAAGGAGACAAACACATCATGTACTTCTATGGTTCTCTTGTACAATACATAAAGATATCACAGAAGTTCAAGAAAAACAGATGAGAACCAGTTGGACTAGACCTGAATCTAGGTGCATCACTTGACTGGCCACACCAATACTAGGCATCTTTCTAATGTATAATCACGGTTCACAAAATGATAGAATGAAACAGAGAAGAAAATATTTCTAATTTTTTATGGTACAACAATGAAAAGGTGAAGAAGAAGGAAATCTATAAGATGAATGAATTTGGATCCATTTACACTTTCCGATAAAAGTGTAAAGTATTATGTTGCAAAAATGGCTCTATAGCCATTAGCTGCAATTTTTACTTCTAACTATAAAACCCATATTACTTTTTACATTTTATAGAAGATACATTTAATTTGTTTTGTAGAAATCATCAGAAAATATGACACTTTCTAGTTTCTAGATTAATTTCCACGAGAAAAAAAAGGTGGGTGCGACTAATTCTCTGAAAACAACAGTATGCTTCCACGATAAACTCTCCTAATGCAAGTGGTACTGTCTTAATGCAAACACTGACAAAAGGACCATACATTTATGGTCATTGAAGATGACAATAAAAAGAAACAGTATGGCATTTCCAGAATGCTTGAAAAACTTGACTACTTCAAATACAATATTAAGAAAAATTGAGAATAAATATGGAAGTAAAATAACTGGCAGATACAATGGAACAAAACACTTACTCTATGTCGATGCTGAAAAGAGAAAAATAACAAATACCTCATTCAGACGAGGAACGATTCGCATGACTTCTGGACCTCTGCTGTCAATTCTTATGTTTGACCCAACTGCATCAGTTACATCAATTGTCTCTGTTCCCTTTAACTCCCAATTCCGAGCTTTAAAAGCAAAAGGTTTAGAAGTCAGAGCTCCAACAGGGCAGATATCTATAACATTGCCAGAGAGTTCACTTGTCATAAGTTTTTCGACATAAGTCCCTATTTCCTCCCCACTACCACGGCCTAACATTCCCAGGTCCTGGACACCAGCAACCTCTGTTGCAAATCTGACACATCTGTGAAAGACAACAGATTTCTGTAACAATTTGCACATTATACAAAAAGTACATAAACAAGAAAAGTTACTGTGTTTTAGCATGAGTTAGCTTTCTAGCATATGAAAACATTCTGTTAAACTGTGTAAAATTCAAGTTCTGATAGAAGTCCAGGTCAAAGATTTACGCACAAGAGATATCCTCCATGACCAAATACTACATATAAAGAGATAAAAGTTCTGCCCCTATAACATGTGAAGGCTTAAAAATTTATCAAAGTGAAGTTTCGTTTGAGTGCATGTACTTGTCAAAGTCATGTTCAGGAATTTGCCTGTTGGAAGAGGATATCCCATAGCAGATGCACAATCAGATAGAACCAAAGTAGATAGCAACCTCCGATACAATTGATACGATAAAAAGGAACCCCATAGAAATCCTAACTTGGATTCAACTCAAAATACTCAAACTCAAGAAAAACAGTGTTGAACATTGTGTGCCAAGCTGGACACTTGAACCAATTTTTGAACTTCTAAGAGTGTTGATGATCACATCTTATTGATGCAACTTTTTCATACTGTCACGGACAAAATTGTAAATGGGGTGTTCGACGTAATGCTTATGTATGACCGTGTCTTTTGGTTTGTTCACGCTTTGCACATCATATAGAGGGACGGTCGAAGGCTTAACAATCCCAATTTAGTTGGGTTTGATGGTCATTTTAGGCTTATAAATAAAGATTGTGTCATATGGACACTTATGGGAGATTTCGATCTGTAGTAGACCATTTTGGATCATTTGTTGTGCGACCGTTCAGAGCTTGTAAAGTCTGTTTGTAATTTACATTGGTTATGAAGTGTTTCCTGATATGATTGCTTGTGGATCCCGAGTGAGACGCTTTCTCTAACCCGTTTTCTCTTTTGTAGGTCCTAAGAGACTCTAGGAGGTTTCGGGGAGGCTGAACTTTGCGAACGGACACGCAAAGGTGCCGCACGACTTAGGCAAAACCAGCTAAGTTTGTGACAAATGGTATCAGAGCGGGACAAGCACTCATAGAAATACTTGGCATGCAAACATGGGGGACCTAGCAGGGCTGCGTTCAGGGCAGCCAGCACGCGCGACCGTTTGGGGGAAAGCGGACATGAAGATGTAGGGAAAAGGAGTCGCTCAGAGGAGCGGGCGTCTAAGATTGACATTCAGAGGAATGGCCAACCCTTCGTGCAAGAGGCACCACGAGGACAAGCAAGCTGGGAAGAATGCATTGTGCACAAAGGTTGGGATGGCTGAGTTTGAGCTACAGCTCAACATTGGCAACCATACTTGATGGTGCTCAAGGCAAGCAAGGCGCTTGGTAAAGGATGAGATCATGTAAGGTGGAATGAGTTGTTCAGCGACCGAAAGAGTTGTGTAAAGCTCACAGAGGTGAGGGGAATTGCTAACTCGAAGAACTCGATACTTATGCAAAGGCTTGTATGCGAACGATGGAGCGTTCGTGGTCATCCCAAGGCGATCGAAACTCGACGCCATAGAGCATTGAAACTTTCTCTTCAGCATGAGAAGGATACGTCCGTAGGAGGCTGAAGTGTGCAGCAAGTTCAGCATATTGCTAGGCCTTGAGGGGTGCAGCGGGGACTGCATTGACGTGTAGTCGTAATCTAGTAAGTGCGTTTGTGGGAGGCAGAACAATCCACTGTTTGTTCAGCAAGGCGGAGTAGTCTAAGGAGATGGCGGTCTCCAAAACTTTCAGAGAAGGAAGCGAAGAGAGAAGTTGCTCCAACGGAACAGATATCCAGGAGGGATAAATCCAGAGGGAGAACCATGTGCAACGGACCGCACATGTTGAAGAGGAGTACCTCAAAAACAACTTCACAAGGCTCAACGGACCGAGTGAGCGACGAGGAGTCGTCGCATGATCTCACTTGAGATAATGCATAGTGGAATGCATTGCGAGATCAAGTGGGAGAGCGATCCAAGACAATAAAAATGAATGCACACTTAGAGTCGATATGAAGATCAGATTCAATGAAGGGCTGATCCGTGGAATGGTGGGCGCGAGGGTCACCATCAACTCAATGCAAAATAAGGAGCGGAGCAACTTGAGTGTAACTTGGCGAAGTACCCAAGCCGCATGAAGGGAGCCGGCATAGAAGATGGAACATGGAGCGAAGACACAGAGCTTTCCTTGGACAGAGGTTACGGACATGAACTCTTGCAGAGGCAAGAGCGGGATCATGTCGTTCCATGGGTCCTTTATTCTGATGGAGCGGGCTCATCCTGCATGGTGCCAAAGACGAAAGGAGCTTCGAGACACATGCACCTTACCTTAGAGAAGCATTTGACGGAGGGACTGAGACGACTCAACTTACGGAGGCGAAGTTGGGTTCAGAAGACCTTGGTATGGGACAAGAGGATGCGGAGGTGGGTACTCTTGAAGAATATGCCATAGTACTGTCATTTAAGTTGCCATGAAGGGAGCGGTGCACAGCGGAGATTGTGCTGATAGGGGTAGAGGCCCAGGATCCAGACAATGGTGCAACAATTTCAGCGAAGTCGGTGGACTTCGGGAGCTATGTATGTCCGTGTCTTTTGGTTTGTTCATGCTTTGCACAGCATGTAGAGGGACGGTCGAAGGCTTAACAGCTCCAATTTAGTTGGGTTTGGTGGCCATTTTAGGCTTGTAACTAAATGTTGTGTTATGTGGACACTTGTGAGAGATTTCGGTCTGTAGTGGACCATTTTAGATCCTTTGTTGTGCGGCCGTTCAAAGCTTGCAAAGTCTGTTTGTAATTTACATTGGTCATTAAGTATTTCATGATATAATTGCTTGTGGATCTCGAGTGAGGCGTTTTCTCTAACCCGTTTTCTCTTTTGTAGGTCCTAAGAGACCCTAGGAGGTTTCGTTGAGGCTGACCTTTGTGGACGGACACGCAAGGGTGCCGCACGACTTAGGCAAAACCAATTAAGTCCGTGACAGTACGTGTCATGGATATGATTCTAAATATTTGTGCTTGCTTGTGGTTTGATACTAAGATATTGATTCAGAATAAGACATTTCAATATACAATTATTATCAAAAGGATATCAATTTCCAACTGAGTTTCCACAAGTTACAGTTTACAGAACTAGTTCGTCTGCATGGTTCGCCAATCTCAGTTATGAGTCACGTCAAGTAACAAAATTGTAACAAAAGGCATCACCTTGTGCACTGGATACAACGAGTCATCACCGTCTTCACAAGTGGCCCCAGATTCTTATCGACCACCGACCTCTTCATCTCCGTGAACCGTCCACGGTCAGCACCGAAGGCCATCGATTGGTCCTGAAGATCACATTCACCTCCTTGATCGCAGATCGGGCAGTCCAGTGGATGGTTCATCAGGAGGAACTCCATCACCCCTTCTCTGGCCTTTTTCGCAACCGGCGTGTTCGTCTTGATCTTCATCCCTATCAACCACAAAAGAACCACCAAAAGATCAAATCAATTCAGCTGAGACAAGGATGCGAGAGACGGGAATAAGGGATCCTTGGATCCAAATGGACCTGGGAGAGCAGGCATGGCGCAGGAGGCGACGGGCTTGGGGGACTTCTCGACCTCGACGAGGCACATACGGCAGTTTCCCGCGATGGAGAGGCGGCTGTGGTAGCAGAACCGGGGGATGTCGACGCCGGCGACCTCGCAGGCCTGGAGGACGGTCATTCCCTTGGGGATCTTGACGGGGTATCCATCGACGAAGACCTCAATAGCGTCGTCAGGGTTGGGGATGTGGACCCGAGCGCCGGCAACTGGGGTCCGCGGGGGCGGGTCGGCGGCGAGTGCCGCGGAGGATTCCGGCCTGAGGACGGCCGAAGAGGAGGAGATCCATCGGAAGTGGGCGGCGGAGGGGTGGGAGAGATAGGATCGGAACAAGGGTTTGGAGCAACGGAGGGAGCGGAGGAGGAAACCCATCAACCACAGTCCTTTCTCTCGGCCTCGTTCGATCTTTCTGGAGCGGCGGCGACGAGGCGGCGGAAATGGGATGCGCGAGAGCGTGTCGTTATCGGGTGCTCGTGGTGCGTTTAAACGCCGATTGCGTGGGTGCGATGACGCCGATGTTCGTCTGCAGATGGAGGTTAGCGGTGAGTTTACTTTCGGTGATTGAGTGCGTGTTCAAATCTGGGCCATGGACTTTGGGCCATTTGGACCGCGGTCTGTGGTGATCGCTGAGCCCAGAGCCAGACCTTTGTTTTTTTTAAGATATGATTTTTTTTATCATTGTATAAAGTTATAGTTATATATATATATATATATATATATATATATATATATATATATATATACATATATATATATATATACATATATATATATATATATACATACATATATATATATATACATACATATATATATATATACATACATATATATATATATACATATATATATATATATACATATATATATATATACATATATATATATATACATATATATATATATATACATATATATATATATACATATATATATATATATATATATATATATATACGCGCGCATATATTGCTTGCTAGTTAATTCTAAAAAAATAACTAAATATGAACCTTAAAAACAGATTGATGGATTTGGCCAGCAATATTGAGCTGTAATGGGCCAATTTGGGCCGTAATAATTAGGAGGCTCAACCCATTTTCTCGATTGTTTTCCCGCACATGACGTTATCTTTCCTACTTCGGTCTCGTGGTCGCTCTCCGGCAAGGAGCAGCGGAAAAACCCCAGCAGGCCCTGCTTCTGAACTCCTCGAAGACCCTCGGAGCACTTCGAACACCTCTTCCAATTCGATCTCCTGTGTATAACCCTACCCTGCTATCCTTCTATTTCATAGTGATTTCATCCTTAAATCTCTATCATTTACTAAAACTTTCTATTTTGGTGCGACGTAACCTCATTTCCTGAGGGTTCTTCTGTAGCTTAGGCGACATCAATTAGTGTTTTCTTTCTCTCGTTTCACTCTTTAGGCTTCTTTTGTATTTTTTTGGTCATCTCCGTTTTATGTATTTGTTTCGTTCATCGTTGTACCTCTTTAGGTTGAGACGAGATGGCGGCGAAGATAGATCATGAATGGACTGGAATTCGGCAGTTCCCCTTTGGTACGCAGAACAAATTGCATGAATTGTTAGGGAAACTAAAGCAAGAGGTCTTTGCATTCTTAAATAAATTGTATTTTAAGACAAATAATTAACTAATCCTGCTTTGTTTAATCACGGTGGACACTTGTTCCCTTTAGAATTTAAGCACATTGACAATTCTAGTTATGGGAAAGGCTGGAGTTGGGAAGTCATCTACTGTGAACTCCGTTTTAGGGGAGAAGGTGGCCACTGTTAGTGCTTTTCAGGTTTGATTGCTCTTGCCCTTACTTACACGTCAATTAGGTGCAGTAACATTTGCTGGCTGAATCAAAGCTATCATGATACGTTGTCAATTGATAATGTTGTTGTAGTCTGAGGGATTGAGGCCTGCGATGTGCTCTCGTACTCGGGCAGGTCTGAATATCATAGACACTCCAGGGTTTGTGGAAGATGGATATGTAAATGAGCAGTCTCTTGAAATTTTAAAAAGGTGCTTATGTGATCATGGGTTTTTTTTGGAACTATATTTGGAGGTTAAACTTACAGTGCACCAAGCTATTTATTGAAGTTGCATATGGGTTTGAAGAAAGAAATCTCAAATATAATTAAAATGCTTGTGATGATTATTTAGAGCATGTTATTTTCGAAGGCAAATGGATATATAAGGTTATGAACAATCTTGAACCATTATGACATTAATAGCATATCATGTGACATGCCAATACCTCAGGGAAACTAGTTATCTATATGGATTTTCTTTAAATGCATCTATGTAATTGTCATATTCTTTTCATTAACAGTCGAGTAGTGGATATCAAAGTAGCTACTTATGTCGCATAATGTAGTGGTCATTTCCTCTTCTTGTCATAGCACTTGATGGTGTTCTTTTCCAAAGTTTCTATTGTAATTGTCCTTCCTACTATGGGTTTCTGGAGTGTGGTTTTACTGATTAGTTATTTCCATCTCTGAGAATATTTTCAGGTTTCTTTTGAACAAGACTATAGATATTCTTCTATATGTGGACTGGTTGGATGCATATAGGGTGGATAGTTTGGATAGACTGGTCATCAGAGCCATAACTGACACATCTGGCAAAAGAATATGACACAGATCTTTGGTTGTTTGAACTCATGCATAGCTGTCTCCACCAGATGGAATGAAATATGATGATTTCTTTGCTAAACGAGCAGGAGCACTTCTCACATGCATTCACTTGTGTGCTTGAATTAAGAAGCAGGAGTTTCAGGTATAAAGTATCTCTTAGGTGACTAATCTCCCTTTTCGTTTATGGATTCTTCCTCCATGCTCACTGCTTTCCGAATTTGTTGCTAAATATTATGACACAAATCCAAACTGCTTCATTGCTATTGCCATTTAAAACATAATCTCAGAGTTATTTACCTTATTTAGCATTTATAATTGTATAATTGTGGGTAAAGTTTTGTATACAATGTATAATAGTGGGCAAAGTTTCATAAACTATCTTTCCTTTTGTTTGTCCATCTTGTGAGGTTCCTGCTCCAGTCATGACTTCTGTTGTGCAAATGCTGGACTTTGATTTTTTTTTTTTCCCTCTTCTGTAGATTTAATGAACTTGATATCAAATTTATTTCATCTACTGAAAACAAGATTATTTTCTGGAGTTCATCCATGTACCTGGCTTCATTATAGATTTTTGCTATCTTATTTGCATTAGAGTTTTTCTTTTCATCAGAATCTATGCGAGATCTAGATCAGAATATTGAGGTATCTTCTTTATTTTTCTTCTCAATGTTTGTTTTTTTTAAATCTAATCAACCTTGAGTTGAATTCCATTTAATATCTCCCGACAAGTTTCTTTTCTAGATTCTCTGTATACTGAGCTGGATTAGATATTTTAGCCAAACTTTCTTTGTGGTGATCTGTTCAATATAACGGCTTCTTTCTCAGCGAAGAGATTTCTTCATATCAGTTGTGCTCCAATCAGTAAAGGGCTCTCGAAAGTGGCCCCTTACCCTCCTTTTTTTCTCCTCCCCATGCTCTTTCACTCAGGCATACACACAGACAACACGGAATTACACAGCCTGGATTGGATTCCTGAATTATGTGACTATTATTTACAGTCTGTAATGGTATAATGTCATTGTCAATTTTCATTTCAAGGTCAATGATAATAACTACTTGTTCCATAAGAGAAAATTCAAACACCAAATTTCCCACACATTGGGGGAATTCTTTATCATGTACTTGGCCTGTGCCTGTGTTAACACTTGATGAATTCTTTACTGGGCATTTCATTGTGCTGGTCAAACAAGCCCTGCACTATATTTGGCATATCATGCAGGTAGGTTGCAATCAAGCCAAGCCAAGCTCGACTAGGTTGACTTTGTAGCCTTTTGAAATACTAAGGGTTTTGGCATATGTTTGTAGATCCTTATACTGACTCCAAGATCTAGATGTCTAGGCACGAGTGACATCGATTTTGTGAACTTCACCTGTGATTATGATGCATATGGTGGTGATAATCAGGATAAATGGTGATGCATTATGACAAAAGGTACACTTGTTATAGGGTAAGAAAGAAATGAATGATATGAAATATTTGAGAATTAGGGTGAGGGAGAGAGCAGCTTGAAGGAGGAAGAGAAAAATGATTGATTATGAGATATTGACTTGTTAAATCAAGGCCTTTGGATAAATAGATGAAAATTAGAAACAATAAAAAGAGATTTTGAACGCTCTTTGGTTTAATTAGTGATATTGCTTTACTTAAAACTCCATTGCAAGTAATGATCTTTGTAACTGACTCAACATATTTGGCACATTATGGCTTGTTATTGGTAGACAAATGGGCAAACACACTAAGGAAAAAATAATCTTAATAAAAAATTAATAAATTTTATATGAGGACACCATATACTGCGATAACAGACCTCTGACCTATTATAGAACAAAAACTTATTTTAAAGTGTGCATCAGATTTTAAAGGACTGTCTTATGTGTTAAACGTTATTTGAAGAACTGTGAGATGTGGATAATTGGCTTTAACTTTGCTCTGACATGACATAGTCACTTGCTGACAAAATTTCAGTCCTTTGCAGAAATTGAGATCTTGGGTTTTTGAAACTCTGTTGATATCTTGATGTGCTTATTGTTTTGTAACTTTCACATAGGTTTTGTCCTATGCCAGTTGTTAAATGTTGGGCTAGATTATGAAAACATGTTGCTTATTTGTATTGTACCTTTCACATATGGTTTGTTCTAGTTGTTGAATGTTGGGCTAGCCTAGATCTGTGTGATGAAAACCTTTAACACATTTATTTTTCTAGGAATCTTCGATTCCTATGGTTCTGGTTGAAAACAATGGGAGGTGCAAGATGGTGTTCATTTTTTTATTCTTCTCTCGTCTCGTTCTGTTTTGAGCCAAGATTACCTTCTAAAAATAAATAATTTGGTTTGATTTTGAACATATTCTTCCTGATGGTACTGCATGGATCGCCTATTCTGGTTGATCAAAAGTTGATCGACAGACGAAACCAGAACGATAGGGGAAAGTTCTTCATATCTCTTATCCTAGCATTTCAGGACAGTTCTGTAGAATAAATTATTTAAACGTGATGGATGAAATTTCCTCTATAAAGTAGAAACTCATGTATTTGTGTTCCATGTTTCAGTACTTCGTCGTGGTTAAAGGTATTCAACCTTCTATAAAGGCAGACATTAAGAAGGAAGCTAAGCCACTATGGGAGCTTGGCGACATGGGCTTAGAAAATTGTAAACCTTTTCTTCTTCAACATCGACGATGCTTGTTTTTGTTTTTGTTACAGCAATGTATTCCTGATGATCTCTCTAATATATCATAAGGGTGCTTAATTGTAAATAGTTGATTAAGTAGAAGATCAGATTTATCTGGCTCAGGATGAGATGCTTGTTTATGTTTTTGTTACAGTAATGTATTCCTGATGATCTCTCTAATGTATCATAAGGGTGATTAATTGTAAATAGTTGATTAAGTGGAAGATCAGATTTATCTGGCTGAGGATGAGTTGTTGTAGCCTTTCATGGTTAGACAGTTGAACGGCTGCATAAGATATATTTGTTTCATTTGCCTTCTTATTCCAGCACATGGAAATGCATTTTACTTGCTTCTTTTGCCTGAATTGGTACTGCAACTTATGAAAAATCAATTCATTTTCCTACAGACTATTGTCAAAAGGAACTTCCGGTGCAATTATATCCCTTTATTTTTAGCTACACAAGTGTTTGTAGGATAACTCTGTAGTGGGTTTTCCTCGATCTTTTCTATTGCTAAGAAAATAAAAAGGCCTTTTATTTTCTTTCTTTGCCAAAGAAAATAAAAAAAGCCTTCAGGAAGTCGAAAAACTAAAATGATGTGGCCTGGGGCCCATTAGCCCAACCAATCCTGTGGGGAATTCAGCTGTGGGTTCTCCGATGGAGCCCGAGCACGACTTGGTCCCATGTGACTGATCTCTTTTGCATACCAGCCGTTGGATGCGATGCATCACACGTGGCGGCATGGAAGGCGTGGAGACCGTTGCTTGCGCTCGCTGCATACGTCACGCGCAACGAGCACCCCATGCTCCTCCTCTATATAAATTGTAACCGGAACAGAGATGTCGAGACGTTCCATTTCGGAACCCCCCTTTCTGCTAGCAGTGAAACCAGTGCTTACCCTGTTCTTCTTATTCTTATAGGCAATCTGACCTACTCCGATCTCGAATTCCAGATCGCGGCGCTTCTGTATGGCCTCCATGTCGACCGCCGACTCCGCTTCGATATCCGGACGAAAGCGGTCGTTCCACGCGGCGATCGCCTCCAACCCGACGGAATTCCGATCCGGGTTCCCTCGCCGCGACCATGTTCCCCTCTTCCCGAACATTGAACGCGTCTCTAGTGATGCATTGCTCGATGTGGCGGAGAATGAGGAGGAGGAGGGAGAGTCCACTTCTAGCTGCTTCCAGAGCGACGTCTCCCACGAATCCAAGGTGATTGGGAGCTCTGTGAGCGGGGCTCCCCTGAGTGATCTCCGTCGTATTACCCAAACCTACTCTCGGAGGATCAAGGAAGGCAGGAGTGGAAGAGATCCGAAGCGATCGAAAGTGGAGGTTAGCAAGAGAGACTCCGCTATTGGAACCGAGGTCTCTGAGATCCTCGAGGCGTTTCCTCGTGGGAATTCTAAGAAGAAAGCCCCGGCGAGTAAGGTATTGGAGAAAGAACCGGAGATTTCGGACTCCTCCTGCCTCGGTTCCATCACCGACGTGAATGGCGGCGGAACGCTCAAATCGGCGACGGACGAAGCAGCCGGGAGGTCCCAGATCTCTCGGAACTCGGTGGCGCCAATTAAGAAGCTGCGACGCGATCGGGACCTCGACTCCGATCTCGCCTGCTCCGAGCGGATACCGAACGAGGGCGAGGAGGAGGAGGAGGAGAGTTCAGAGTACTCGACGTGCAACGAGATGACCCTCTCCGAGATCGAGGAGGAGCTCTTTGGCCTTTGCAGCTCCGAGGCGTTCATCTCCGACAATAATTCCTCCTCCTCCTCCGAACTCGTCGTGTCCTCTTCTTCCTCCGACGGCTTCTCCGAGAAGACTCTCGACCGCGCCGCCCCCTCCGCCACCTTCTCCCTCTTCCTCCAGCTCGCGCGGCAGTTCTTGCCGTCGAGCTTCAGCATGGACCCCGGAACTCAATTCGAGGCTTTTGAGGAGTTCACGGTCAGTTTCAGATCCAAATTATTATTTCTGTTAATAAAATATTAAAGTAGAAAAAGTTGAGCCGTTGGATTTGGTGCAGTTGATGAGGTTTGAGGACGAGGAGGACGAGGAGAGCTATCGGAGGCTTCGAAGCCGGGAGAGGAGAGACGCGGCGGTCCACAACTACGCCGAGGAGTACAGCAACACGACGAACGACGGCGGTCTGATCCTGGAGCAACGGATCGTGATGATTAACTGGATGGTGGAGGTGAGCGATCCCTTGATATACTCGTCCCCACTTCCTCGTTATTATTGGCTGTTCATTTTCTGAGTAGTCTCCTCGTATTTGTCCTGTTGAGTTCCAGTGCTCCGCCGGAACTGGAAGAAGTTCACACTTGTCCTTTTCTGATTCGTTAGTTCTGTTCGGTAGTGCAGAAAGTGCCACATGCTTTCCTCAGTGCCCTTTTTCTGTTGGCCTCGGGCTGACATCCTCATGTATATTAAAAACAACATATAAGAGAAACTCGATTTACCCGCGTACCAGTTACGCGTGTAACTGCATCCGGGGACTCATCGAATCATCTCTGTCTCAAATGTCAGGGCGGGCGGTGAAATAGGGTAGCTGTAAACATGTACGAAAATTATTTCAGAACATAATCGACGTGGATTTGAAGTTGCTATTCTGTGCTTATAAAATAACATGTTTACCTTTATTATTTTCTGAATCATATATTTGATTCAGGAAGGGTTGAAATTAACTCACGCTACTTCACCTGGCCACTGAAGGCGCTCGTGATTGGAGGATGTGACACGACACGTGGGGTCATGAGCAGTGCATTTATGGAATTGTGTATTAGGAGCAACCAAGAGCGCCTCTCGAGCGAGGCTTAATATAGTGGAGAAGACCTTCGTTCCTTTTCATGATTTTCCATTTCTTTTTCGTGATAAGTTCTTTGTCTTCCGTGATATTTTTTCTGTGATTTTGTGCTATTATCTATGTTCTTTCTAATTTCTTGTGCCTCTGTGGTTATACTTCTACTTGACTCATGTTCGTTGTCAATTTGTGGGTTATATATACTTAATGCTTTTAGTTCTGCTCATGCATTTGGCTTTTCTTTACCCAAGCTCCATTTATGGTCTGTTTTTATGCATTAATGATATTTTCTATACCCAGTTGAGTTTGTTCGGTATGTTTTTTTTCATCTTTTTCTCCTCTAATTTTTAATCTTCTTTGAGCATCATGTTGTCTAACTTTAGTTCCTAACCTAACTCTAATCTGAATCATTCAATTCTCATTCTCAGGGTCACCAATCCAGACACAAAAGACACTTGCCTTTGATCTAAGGCAGCTTTGAATGAATAGTTTAACATTAGTTCGAGTCCTATTTTGACTCAAATTTTGCTTGAACGAAGTTAAGCGAGTCGATCGCAAGATCTAATCAAGTCCAAATATTATAGTTCAGGTTCTATATGGGCGTTCATTGGATTTACATTCAATTATATTTTTTTAAGATATGAGAAAAAAAAATATCATTTTACTTTCAAACTCTTATAGATGGATTTTCTATTTTACCCCTTTAATGTGGTTTTATTACGGATTTGAGTATCATGAATGGTTTTGTTGGGGAGCAGCATTCGAGTGCGATGGAGCTGCAGAGTGAGACGCTGTTCTTGGGGGTGAGCTTGATGGACCGCTTTCTGAGCAGGGGATACTTCAAGAGCGAAAAAAACCTCCAGTTGCTAGGGATAGCTTGCGTCACTCTTGCCACCCGAATCGAAGAGAACCAACCTTACAACAGGTGACTAAGCTTGTTGATTCTTTAGGTATTAACCCGTTTAGTTCTTATGCTTTCCTGTTAAGAAAATTTTGATATTGATTATAAATGATGCTACAATGAGCATCTCTAGAGTGACTTCTGGAGTCACCGGTCAGCATATGATTTTACTTTCTACCTGAATAAGTTTTATTTGCATAACAACTTTGGTTATAAATTGCTCGTCCTCTATCTCAATTTAGCTAAATATACTACTGGGAAACTAAGATGGAAACCATGTATTGGCTAGGCTAGTTTACGTGGTCAAACAATGGAGCGTAGCATTTTTCAACAGAAGAAATCGCATCAGTGGAATCAAAAGATAAATTCAGAACATTTTTCAACAGAAGAAATCGCATCAGTACACATGAAATAGAATTATTGAGATTGTAAAGCCCATAGCACCTTATTCATCAACGATTTAGCATGGATTAGTTCATTGAATCCTGGTTCGGTTTTCATATAGCTGCATGATTACAATGTCACCTGTATCTTTGTTATGGTATCAGCATACGGCAGATATCGTTCAAGGTGGGGAACAACTATTACAGCAGAAGCGAAGTTGTAGCCATGGAATGGGTGGTGCAAGATGTTCTAAGATACAAATGTTTACTTCCAACAACTCACCATTTCCTCTGGTAATCCACTCTTTTGAATGTTCCTTCTGTCCAGAGCACAAATCGAGGCAATAAAACATCAGGCCTTTGATTTCCTGGGCCTGTAAATTTCTTCCAGGTTTTATCTCAAGGCAGCAAGAGCAGATGCCAATGTACAGAATCTGTCGAAATACTTGGCCGTCTTATCCCTTCTGGACCATGAAAGGCTTTCCTACTGGCCATCTAGCATAGCAGCCGGCTTGGTCATCCTTGCTTGCCTGGCCACCAACCATGATGACTCGTGCCAAATGGTTATGGAGGTAAATTCGACGTCTGCCTTGTGTGCATGCATTTATGAGTACATAACCAGAAAATGGAAATATATTCATACAAAAATCCCTGAGTTCAAATTCTGTGATACGGTTTATCAAACTTGAATTTGACTATTAACAACTTATCAGAAACTTGAATAGTTTTTGGTGAGATGCTTTATGATCTTAGTTACGGAATGAAACCTTTTATCAAAAGAAACAAAAGTGGAAAGTCAACTGTGTAGAATCAACCTTGCACATTGTATTGCTTTGGTGGTTATTGTTAACTCTAGTTCTATATCTGCAGACCCATGTTAGAACAAAGAACGATGATCTACCGGAATGCATGCAGGTTCTCTCTCTCTCTCTCTCTCTCTCTCTCACACACACACACACACACATCCCGTAGAGTAAATAACACATTTTTTTTCTGAATTAAGATGATTTTGAGCTTTTGTTTAACTGAACTACGTAAGTTTTTGTTTTTCAGAGCCTTCAGTGGTTGGTCAAGTACGCATGCTAAGTACAGGGTTTCTAGTAATAATGAAATTAGAACTGAGTTCATCAAAACACTAAAGGAGGAGGTAAGTAATAAACATAGCCTTTATAGATAACACTAGATTCTTGTGCATTTTTGCTCAGCTTGGAATTCCTTCCACTAGAAATTAGTGCGCTATCAAAAGTATACAGATGAGTGCTAACAGCTACTTCGATCAACATTAATTGCTGAGTTTGTAATCGTGTTGTAATTCTACAGTAAAACACATCATCGTTTGTACCAAACTTCCAAACTTTATTTCGGTAGCAAGTTGTATTTTCCTGCTTCAAATCAATTTCATTTTTCAATTGCATAGCAACCTACATCAACAAAAGAGGCATTTAAATCAACCTCTTCAATAGTAGGTTCATATTGTTTTCGTTTAATTTGTACGATGATAAAGAGTATGACAAAGAATTCCTTCAGTTTATTCCTCGCACTCTTGACCTGTGATTTCATTTTCTTAATTCGGGTACATATGATGTCAATAAGCTATCAGATTAATTTTCATGATTCGCCATAATTGGGCGAGGGAGTGTGGGTGGTGGGGAAAGGCTTAATAAGCGCCGGTCAGGTTGTCTCGAAGAGGGACCGGGGGAGCGTTGTGGGTGGATCGATTATTTGCAATCAGATCAACTATGATCTATATTTGATGATTATGAACTATATAATGGACATTACACTTTGCTCATCGGATGATGATCTTTTTCTAGTTTGAATATGATCTGATCTATAAGCACCACAATATTTGTATATTTGAGTTACGTAGGATACCGTCGAGTGATTATAGCAAGAACACTTTTAACAAATTAATTAATGAGATAGTTATAAAATTTCGGGTAAAATCCAAAGTATATTCTTTATCATAATTGACAAAAAATTTGATCAGACATCCTAAAGAAACACCATGGTAAGACTAAATAAATGAGGCTCATGTCGTTCAAAGCATCTATAAGTTTGGCATTTTGTTATTTAAAGATATAAAATATTTGGCTCTAAATTAATTAGGATTTTATATTATTAATGCTATTGAATATGTGGTAAAAATTTGTTTGTATTTTGTCATATATTTCCAGTATCTTCTCCTCGTGTGTGGAATCGAAATCCTTAATGCACTCTTCATTGTATTTATTGGATTTATGACAATATATTGACTAAAACTAATTATCAAGTTTGTCGAACATTACGTAGCTCATCGAGTATTTAAATATAGTTGAAGAATACATAGTAACTGAATAGTCAATGGTGCGAATATGGATAAAAGATTACATATTAGAAACTGCGAGTTGTCGAAATATTGCTTACACCTAATTGTCTCGATGAATGTTAATGTTAGCAATATCACTTGCTTTACCCATGGAGTTATCAAGTAAAGATCAAAGCATGCTTAAAAAATTTTGCTAATATAAGGTGGATTAAAACTTAATTCAAGAACATAGACCTCTACACCCGCATAGTCCTTATGTAAGCTTCTCACATCAAGCGAATCCAAAATTCAACTGAGAAATCTCTTTTGATGGGTTTCAGAGGTTTCTCCTGATAACGTTGAGTTTTAGCAAATTAAGAATACTTTTAGCAAATTAATTAACGAGATAGCTATAAAAATCTACATTCTTTTGTTTTGGGGTAAAATCAAAGTATATTCTTTAACCTAATTGACAAAAAATTTGATCAAGCACCCTAAAGAAACACCATGGTAAGGCTAAATAAAGGAGGCTCGTGATGTTCAAAGCATCCGTAAGTTTAGCTTTTGGTTATTTAAAGATATAAAATATTAGGCTCTAAATTAATTAAGATTTTATATTATTAATGTTATTGAATATGTGGTAAAAAGTTGGAATCGAAATCCTTAATACACTTTTCATTGTATTTATTATATTTATGATAATATATTGATTAAAACTAATAATCAAGTTTGTCGAACATTATGTAGCCTATCGAGTATTTGAATATGGTTAAAGAATACATAGTAACTGAATGGTTAATGATATTTATTAGATTTATGATAATATATTGACTAAAACTAATCATCAAGTTTGTTGAACATTATGTAACCCATCGAATATTTGAATATGGTTGAAGAATACATAGTAACTGAATGGTCAATGGTGCAAATTTGGATAAAAAATTGCATATTAGAAACTGCGATTTGTCGAAATGTTGCTTAAACGTAATTGTCTCCATGAATGTTAATGTTAGCAATATCACTTGTTTTACCCATGAAGTTATCAAGTAAAGACCAAAGCATGCTTCAAAAATTTTGCTAATATAAGGTGGATTAAAACTTGGTTCAAGAACATAGACCTCTACACCCGCATAGTCCTTATATAAGCTTCTCATATCAAGTGAATCCAAAATTCAGCTAGGAAATCTCTTTTGATGGTTTCAAAGGTTTCTCCTGATAACGTTAAGTTTTAGCAAATTAAGAACATTTTTAGCAAATTAATTAATGAGATAACTATAAAAATCTACATTCTTTTGTTTTGAGGTAAAATCCAAATCCAAAGTATATTCTTTAACCTAATTGATAAAAAATTTGATCAGGTACCCTAAAGAAACACTATGGTAAAGCTAAATAAAGGAGGCTCGTGTCGTTCAAAGCATCCGTAAGTTTGGCTTTTGGTTATTTAAAGATATAAAATATTAGGCTATAAATTAATTAGGATTTTATATTATTAATGTTATTGAATATGTGGCAAAAATTTATTTGTATTTTGTCATATATTTGTAGTATATTCTCCTCGCGTGTGGAACAAAATCCTTAATACACTTCATTGTATTTATTAGATTTATGACAATATATTGACTAAAACTAATCATCAAGTTTGTCAAATATTATGTAGCCTATCGAGTATTTGAATATGGTTGAAGAATATATAGTAACTGAATGGTCGATGGTATTTATTGAATTTATGATAATATATTGACTAAAACTAATCATCAAGTTTATCGGACATTATGTAGCCCATCGAATATTTGAATATAGTTGAAGAATACATAGTAACTGAATGGTCAATGGTGTAAATTTGGAAAAAAGGTTGTATATTAGAAACTAAGATTTGTCAAAATGTTGCTTACACCTAATTGCCTCGATAAATGTTAATGTTAGCAATATCACTTGCTTTACCCATGGAGTTATCAAGTAAAGACCAAAGCATGCTTAAAAACTTTTGCTAATATAAGGTGGATTAAAACTTGGTTCAAGAATATGAACCTTTACACCCGTATAGTCCTCATGCAAGCTTCTCACATCAAGCGGAAATCTCTTTTGATGGGTTTCAGATGTTTCTCCGTATAACGTTAAGTTTTAACAAATTAAGAACACTTTTAGCAAATTAATTAATAAGATAGCTATAAAAATTTACATTCTTTTGTTTTAGGTAAAATCCAAAGTATATTCTTTGACCTAATTGATAAAAAATTTGATTAGGCACCCTAAAGAAATACCATAGTAAAGCTAAATAAAGGAGGCTTGTGCCGTTCAAAGCATCAGTATGTTTGACTTTTAGTTATTTAAAAATATGAAATATTAGGCTCTAAATTAATTAGGATTTTATATTATTAATGTTATTGAATATGTGGAAAAAAAATATTCATATTTTATCATATATTTGTTGTATCTTCTCATGGAATCAAAATCCTTAATGCACTCTTTATTATATTTATTGGATTTATGACAATATATTGACTAAAACTAATCATCAAGTTTGTCGAACATTATGTAACCAATCGAGTATTTGAATATAGTTGAAGAATACATAGTAACTGAATAGTCAATGGTATTTATTGGATTTATGACAATATATTGACTAAAACTAATCATCAAGTTTGTCGAACGTAGCCCATGGAGTATTTGAATATGGGTGAAGAATACATAGTAACTAAATATTCAATTGTGTAAATTTGGATAAAAGATTGCATATTAGAAACTACGATTTGTCGAAATATTGCTTACACCTAATTGCCTCGATGAATATTAATGTTAACAATATCACTTGCTTTACCCATGGAGTTATCAAGTAAAGACCAAAGCATGCTTCAAAAATTTTGCTAATATAAGGTGGATTAAAACTTGGTTCAAGAACATGGACCTTTACACCCGCATAGTCCTAATGCAAGTTTCTCACATCAAGCGAATCCAAAATTCAACTGGAAAATCTCTTTTGATGGGTTTCAGAGATTTCTCTTGATAACGTTAAGTTTTGGCAAATTAAGAACACTTTTAGCAAATTAATTAATGAGATAGCTATAAAAATCTACATTCTTTTGTTTTGAGGTAAAATCCAAAGTATATTCTTTGACCTAATTGATAAAAAATTTGATCGGGTATCCTAAAGAAACATCATGGTAAGGCTAAATAAAGGAGGCTCGTGACGTTCAAAGCATCAATAAGTTTGGCTTTTGGTTATTTAAAGATATAAAATATTAGGCTCTAAATTAATTAAGATTTTATATTATTAATGTTATTGAATATGTGATAAAAATGTATTCGTATTTTGTTATATATTTGCAGCATCTTCTCCTCGTGTGTGGAATCAAAATCCTTAATACACTCTTTATTATATTTATTAGATTTATGACAATATATTGACTAAAACTAATCATCAAGTTTGTCAAATATTTTGTAACTAATCAAGTATTTGAATATGATTGAAGAATACATAGTAACTAAATGGTTAATAGTATTTATTGGATTTATGACAATATATGAACTAAAATTAATAATCAAATTTGTTGAATATTATGTAGAATTCATAGTAAGGTCAATGTTGCGAATTTAGATAAAAGAGTGCATATTAGAAACTGCGATTTGTCGAAATATTGCTTACACCTAATTGTCAACACCTAATTGCTTACACCTAATTGTCAACACCTAATTGCTTTACTCGTGAAGTTATACCAAAGCATGCTTCAAAAATTTTGCTAACATAAGGTGGATTAAAATTTGGTTCAAGAACATGGACCTCTACACCCGTATAGATTCTCGTATCAAGCGAATCCAAAATTCAACTGGGAAATCAAGGTTTCAGATGTTTCTCCTCGTAACGTTAACTGATCCGGTGAACCGCCATTGCCAGGGTACTATTTCATCTCGCGCCACCGCGGTGTTCACCTTTCATTCTCTCGCCGTTCCCGGCCACGGCATCGCATCGCGTCCGTTGGATTTCCAATTTGCTCCCTCGTCCACCGTTGACGACCACATGCCTCCGCGCCTGCCATCTGACGCTAACCGGGCCGAGCCAGGCGACGCGGGTTTCCCCTGGCAGGCCCCCAGCAGATCGCTCGGCTGTCGGGACCCACCTCGCCCGCGGTCCATTTCCCCCTCCCTTCCTCCGGTTTCCCGCGGCTCATCATTTCTTTCCATCTATAAATCAGACCGCTTTCCTCCGGCTCCAACTATATTAATCTCTCCCTCCCTCCTCGCCCCATCTCCATAGCCCCTCCCCCTCTTCTTCTGGAGATGAAACATGGTAATCCCTACAACTTCTATCGCAAATTACGTACTGTTTTAAGCAATATCTCGTACAATCTTGATCGCCATAGAGATCTCGGTTTCTGGATCTCGACAACAAGGGTTGCGCGGCGAACCAGACGAGCGAAGCCGAGGACGAGGGGAGGAGGCGGAGAGGGCAAAACCAGAGGCCGGCATGGCTGGAGCAGCTCTTGAGCACCGACTTCTTCGGGCCGTGCGAGGCGCACAAGGACATAAAGAAGAGCGAGATCAACATCTACTGCGTCGACTGCCGCTGCAGCATGTGCGCCAACTGCCTCTCCCTGCCGTCCTCCCCTCACCGCCGCCACCGCCGCCTCCAGATCCGCCGCTACGTCTACCAGGACGTCGTCCGCGTCCTTGACATCCATAAACTTCTCGATTGCTCCAAAGTCCAGGTATCATCATCATCATCTCGATTCTTATCAAATCTCAAATCAATCGCGGCATGGAATCTTCGAAAAAAATAAAAATGTATATATACCATATATAATAATCTTTTGCTATAAATTTGACAGTCTTATACGGTGAACAGTGCCAAGGTGTTATTCCTCCACCCCCGGAATCAATCGAAGTCGTCCAAACCCAACCCCGGCAGCCCTCTTTGCAACATGTGCAGTCGCTCCGTTGCCGAGCCCAATCGCTACTGCTCCGTCGCCTGTAAGGTATGTGTAGGTGACCCTTAAATCACACAGTCGCCGTCCGACCCATACTTGCAATTATATGCCTCCAGGTGTTCGACGATTCCAAGGACGCATCCACCGCCCATGTTGATGAGTGCGACCGATCAGAGCCGTGCTTACCACATCTGACGTCTGACTTCGAGGACGAGCCCGATGCTGAAGCGTCCGACGCGAGCCAGGATGGGCGTCCCGACTCGCCTCGCCCCGGTTGGAGGACACGTGTCAGGAAAGGAGTTCCCCAAAGGTCGCCATTCTTCTAATTGAATCCAACCTACTTACCATTTGTTTAGCCGTCGAATCAATAAATGCTTAGTAAATAAATAGCTAATTAAACGCATATCATCATTCCATTTCTGTTATATCTGTGCTTATATTTGGAGTATTTTTTTTCTGACTTATCAAATTAGAAATCCAGATGATGAAAACATGATGGTGGAATCAAAATTGGATGTAGATATCTCTTATGTTTCATAAGATTTTGAGAAATCGATCGATCTTGAATACACTCTTTTATTGCAGATCGAGCATAAAAGCTGTTTTTTGTGAATTCTCTGATGAATTTAGGAGGTATTTTACATGAAAGTGAAGTCCTTGATTAGGAACACTCAAAAAGTCTACTAAGTGGGGATCACAAACATCATTATGATGTTTAAGCATCTATTAGCATAGGAATCATGATCCATGTGGAGCAATGGTACGTAATGATTATGATCAAAGCATGCTTTGAAGAGAGTGATATGTGATTTGTTGGACCCATAAGTATCCTCTCTCTTTATATATGAAACTTACCGCTTGTGAAACAATACATTTTATATGTTGTCCTCATTCTTTCTATTGTATTACACAAGTGTTGCATGTTTTATATCCATCTTTATTAAACTCTAGTTAATAGGTCATTGGTTAAACTAGTGGAAGAGGATATATATAGTATCTTAAAGATAATATATATAATAAAAATGTTTTTTAAATAGAAACATAAGAGGATAATAATCAAAGAAAATGATAGTCTTGAGGATAAAAAATAGTAAATATAATAATAAGATTCAAATTCAACAACAATAACAAGATATCAAATCCCAATTATTTGGGGTTGATTATATGTATCTTTTGTTCTGTTAAGTTAAAATTATTTATAGTTATATTTATATTTTTTATTAATTTTTTTTAGATATTACTCTATCTGTATCATGAGCGTTGATCATTCCACATCTCTTAACTATCTCATACGTCTCCTAATAAAAATCTTTATCATTAGCGTTAAGCATTGATCCAAGTGCTTGGATCCCTCTCAGTTGCTACTTCTTCCCTTCAGCGAAAGCTAAAAAGGGGGCTCAAAATGTCGATGGAGCATAGCACCATTCGATGCCTCCAGCGTCAACCCGCAGCGCTTCCTCAACGAAGCCCTCAAAACCATCGACGATACGGTCGACGGAGCCTTGTTAGATATCATTGGTACCTGAAAAGTAAAAACATCATTGCCATATGTTGGATGTGTCGACTCGTGCTGTATGTGATTGATTTCATACATAGCATTAGATCTCCCAATGATAAGAACAAAACCATAAAACTTGGGATGGAGGAGGTCATCTCAAACTGGCTCATCAGTGGGCAGGAGTGTTGGAGCTGCATGCACTCATATGTACTGCCACAAATTAGCAAAAGGTAGCTACACTAAACATAAGAATAAACCATAAAATTCTCAAACAACAAGCTGACCACTGGGAACTTTGGTGATTGCAACTACGACAGCTAGCATTTTCTGCAACGAACAAGCATCAAGATGTTATATCATGTGTTCCTTAGAAATGCTTACTATTTCTTAAATGTCGTTGCCAGCCCTTTTTTTTTCTTTTTTTTGCATCGACAAGAATTTGATGACATGTAGTACACATAAATTAGACACAACATGATATTATAAGGTAATGTTTAACATTTATTTCAAAATGGTAGAATCCAGTATTATGTGTTCCTTCAAATGCTTACAATTTCTTAAATATCTTCAAGCCTTGTAGATGAAATGCCTGCAAAAACATGTGAATGAATGTCTGCCATCCTTTTCATCCTTTAATAATTTGTTTGAGAAAGAGGAATTTTACCATTGTCAGGAACCATCTGTTTGTCACTGCTCAAACTGTGCTTCTTCCGAACCTTTTCTTGTTTCATGTTTTCCAATCTATTGCTCTCTAGTTCTGCCACTTTCTGATGCAGCTTGGATGCTGATTCTGCTAACTCTGAAACAACAGCAGATTCAGTGTCAACATATAAAACAATAAAAAGGCAAGAAAAACAAAAGCTGGGTCATATAAATACGTGGTCGTGTCGGGTGTTCCATCGTATTACATTATATGCTGATTTGTTGAAGTTAGTTAAAACCATAATTTCGTACCGTATCGAAGTTTCGACGTTCGTTCGGTACGGTACAGTATAAAACTGTATATCGTATATTTATAAAAGGCAACGTCGTATCGTCTCGACGACGTCGCCTCGCTTATATATATATATATATATATATATATATATATATATATATATATATATATATATATATATATATATATATATATATATATATATATATATATATATATATATATATATATATATATATATTGTTCCATCCGATAACGAGCGGTTCGTATACCGATAAGCTGACGGACCAGTACGTACCACCCGTATCGAACGATATTATTCGAAATTACATACCTTGGTTAAAACAATATAAGAACGAAGGCAATACTTCTCCCACTTGCTTATTCGCTTATCCAGAACAGTTCGAGTAAGTGATGAAGGAAAGATACACCCTATTAGAAAGAAAAAAAATAACAATTATCATTTTGTTAGTGTTATGTTCGTTTTATTTTTTGAGCTTTAAATAATAGTTTATTAAATTTATTTAGTTCAGCAAAAATCGGATATAAGTTTATTTGATATTTATTTATTATTAAGAGTCCAAGACTCTAGGTGGAATTATATAAATAAGGATGTATCTGTTTATTTTTAACAAGCAATGAAATATTAGTCAGTCTTTTGACAAACCCAGTTCATTTCCCTCAAAGTAATCATCCTTTTTTCTCCTTTTTCTTTTATGATAAAACCCTAGGGTCTTATCGTACTAAATCTATACTATAGATGTGTGATCATCCCAAAATACTATAGATGTGTGATCAGTAACATATCTATATTAGTTATCAGTTAATAAAAAAATTATCAATAATCAAGCTTCCATAGTACTATGAGAGACAAAACTGAAGTAGATGGGAAATAGATATGAACGAACAACAATTACCTCACTGAAAAACTTGTCACATTGATTTGAGAACCTTAGCCGGATTTGATGTATGATCTTGCTTTCTTAACTAATGATGATTCCCAAGTCCTATAGATGTGTGATCAATAACATATCTATATTAGTTATCAGTTAATAAAAAGAATGTCAATAATCAAACTTCCATGATACTATGAGAGACAAAACTCTAAAGTAAATGAGAAATAGATATAAACGAACAACAATTACCTCACTGAAAATCTTATCATATGAATTTGAGAACCTCAGCCTGATTTGATGTATGATCTTGCTTTCTTAACTAATGACAATCATCATGTATATGCAAATTACTTTCCAACTATTTTTCAATAAGCCAATATCACATTATTTTTATTTTAGTTCACAATATAAATAATAGAAGAAGCAACCAAGAACACAGAAGTTTTAGTGAAGAAATACATGATTAATTACCAAATCTCACAGTGTCCAAGCTACCAAAACTAATAAAAAGTAAAAAAAAAAAACCAGACAAGTTGCTTAAACGTCCTTAGAAGATCAGAGGATATGAACAGCAGCAAACTACCAAATGAACCTAAACATCCTAATGGTTTATCAGACTGTAAAATTTCAGTAAACAATATGTTCTTGCAAATCCAAGATCAACCTCTTTCTTCAACCGATACTTAATAAAACCGATATTTAATCGAACTAAGTAACACTGTCTCTAACCACAAATGACAATGTAATTAAGTTCAAAATCACTATAATATCATATGGTCTTGGGTTAATTATATATTATCTAATGTAATTAGTTATATTTAATATTTTGATCCCTATACTTTCAAAAGTTACATTTGTATATTTACGAAGTGAAATATTTAACGTTGTTGCTCCAATAGAACTTCTTTCTTTTTTTTATTTTTAATCTTGTGAAATTATCTTTTTAATCCTATATAACGATTTCATTATTTTACTTTCATAAATATAAAAATCTTATTATAATTTTTAAAAATATATGAATCGAAATAATAAAGATTGCTAGTTACATGAGTAATTTGTAATTAGCCCCGTGGTCTTCACCATTCCTAAAGGATCATTAAAAAGGAAACAAATCAAATATCATGCAACAATGGAAGGTGGACATTGTATAGGATCAACAACAAGATAGGGTTAAACTCGCACTAAAGTAACTTACCTTGGCCAGCTCCTCAGACCGATCGGCGCCAAGGGCAGTGATTTGTGGTGCTTGCCTGGAAGAAAACAGACAAATGATCGGTGACGAAGGTGAAAGACACACATCGGGCAAAATGGGAAATAAAAGGGGAAGAGGACGAGACGAAGACGGAAATGGAGGCAGAAATCGAAGGCTCCGTCAACCATGTCGCCGACGGCATTGAGGACTTCATTGAGGAAGCGCTGCGGGTTGAGGTTGTAGGCATCGAACACCGCCTCGCTCTCGCTTCCCTACATCACCATTCCTAAAGGATCATTGGGATTTAAGCCGCAGCCGTTGCACCGGGACCACGCAATATGGTCGGTCTCTCACGTACTCATGTGGTGGCGCGGCGTCGGCCCCCCATTCTCCTGCCACGCGCGGCTCTCTCCAGCTCCATGGGGCCTCCATCTCTCGATCGCGGGGGTGCAACCGATGTGGACAGGAGCAAGAAAAGTCGCGGGACCGAGCCACTACAAGAAGGAACGATAGACGAGGAGGAGGAGCGAAGGGGAGCCGCCGGGGGGAGGGCGAGGCGATGCACTACAACAACCAACGATGGAGCAAGAGCGAGGGGAGCCACGGGGCCGAGTACGATGAAGATAGAGGACGCGGCAACCGCCATCATTACGTGATTGGCGAGAGAGAGAGAGAGAGAGAGAGAGAGAGAGAGAGCCTAATCGAACAAAACCCCTACCGATGAGATGGAGACATCCAACTGAAAGGAGGTTATTGTTTTTTTGTTTTTTGTTTTTTATTTTTTATTTTACATATGTGTCCAACCAAAATATTAAAAATATCATATTTACCATTCATATATATATATATATATATATATCGTATGTATGTAAGAAACAATTGGCGACAAGCCTGATGAGATGAGATGATCGAGTTATGTTGATGTCATCAGCTACAGCTTGAGTTTTGGGTGCACACACAGACTAATGCAACACAAGTTTGCCTCAGGTGTGGCTCATATCATGAATAACTATTATCATTCGCACAGGAATCATGAGAACGAGGGGAAGAATTACCCTCTCTCAATCTGCATGGTATAATCCTCCTCAACAATACATCATTGTCTGTAGAGTGAGACATGTTGGTTCTGTTCCATGCAATATCATTATTTCTATCCATTCATCCAACTTGTCTAGCCAAAAATCAAAACATATCTTGGTATATTCTTCTGGGTGGTTCTGCTAAAAATCACAATACATGATTAAAGAAGCAAAAAAGAAAAGGAACAAATCATAGCCAAAGAAGAAACAAAGTGAATGGACAAACCTTTGGTTGAAACTTGAGTTTCTTGTACAACTCATTTCTCTCTTTTTCCCCGTTGAGCTCATCTTCCATCAGCCGAAGTGAAAGCATCCGCAAAGCCTAGTGGCCCTGTCGGAATGCTGGTGCGGGTGTTGTCCAAGCTAGCGAGGAATGAGGTCGTGGCTCCATCCACATGGCTGCGGTCCTCCAATGCCTGCCATTTCTCTAGTGCTTGCGGAAGTGTCATGTCGAGGTCGATGCCGTAGCTTTCCTCTGAGTCTGGATCTGAAGGCTTCCAGAGCTCTGCGAGTGACGAGAGAACATTGACTGCGTGACTCATGTCCGGCCTTTGGTGAGGCTCTCGAGCACAGCAGTGGCCAGCGAGCTCCGCAACAGTGCTGATGCTAGCTGAGGTATCCTCATCGAGGTCGATGGTGGGATCGATGGCCTTGTGAAATGCATCCTTGTTAAGCAGCATCCTCCAAAACCACGTCACCAAGTGCACATTCTCCTCGGGTTGGCTCTCATCCAGCGCCTTTCTACCAGTGATCAGCTCCATCAGTATCACTCCAAAGCTAAACACATCAACCTTTGTGGTCACACGCCCAGTAACTGCAAATGAGTTAGGAGGATCAGTAACATTTCATGTTTTCGACCGACACAAGAATAGGAAAACCATGGTAACTTAGACCTGTATGAGATGCTAATCGCAGTTAATTTGATGAATCTTTACACATGAATGACCGAACCTGACCACA
The DNA here is from genome assembly GCF_036884655.1 of Musa acuminata AAA Group. Lineage (NCBI taxonomy): Eukaryota > Viridiplantae > Streptophyta > Magnoliopsida > Zingiberales > Musaceae > Musa > Musa acuminata. Next base: position 8,980,454 of record NC_088338.1, on the reverse strand, counting down.
AGGTGAAGACTCTAAAAGGCCAAGACATAAAGTAAAATGAAGGTTTGTCAATTCTTTTGTCCATGCAAATACTTTTTTCTTGTCCATGATTGAGAAACATGTAATAGATGATGCACTTAATGTGTTGTAACAAAAGAAAATATTAGTTTGATGTGGCCAAAAACTAAGAGAAGCTCTATCAATGCATGAAACAACATGCAGAATGCATGTACTATTAGAACTTTTTCTATTTCGTCGGCTTAGCTCTGTGGGCAAAATAACCATCAATAATACCTACAGCACCATAATCTGATTGTTGACGACACATACGAAATACAAGTGCTCTCTCAAATTTTCTAAACCAGTTTGTTCATCTAATAGAAGAACATGATGAGCGACTAATGCTAAGTCGACCACACCACAACCTTCAGATTCAGGGTGATGCTCTTCGTTTGAGTAATGTTTTATACATAATGTTTAGAAATAATTGACCAAATAGCAAACATGGATTATACCAAAATTCTTCTCATTTTTTTCAGGTTCAAAAACATAATGAGTAGCATAAAACTTATAGGAGTTCATTAAAGATAGGTGCAAATTCCTCGTCATGCTCCTCCATGTAACTCTAGAAGTAAGGATTACCTGCATACTCCGGCGCAAGATAACCGAATGTCCCCGCGACTCTCGTCTGGACAGAGCAGCCTTTCTCATCTGGCGCAAGTCGAACGAGTCCAAAGTCCGCAACCTTAGCCTTCATATCATCCCCAAGAAGAATGTTAGAAGGCTTCAGATCCCTGTGGATAAAGCTCTGTTGTGCCAAACTGTGTAAATACTCCACCCCCCTTGCCACATCCAATGCGATACTTAGTCTCTTCTTCCATTCCAATGGCTTCAACCCCGATTCCTTCCATTCGAAAAGATGGCAACTTAGCGTCCCTTGAGGCATGTATTCATAGACCAAAAGCCTCTCGTTTGCATCCAAGCAGTACCCAAGCAGAGACACCAAATTCCGATGCCTGACCTTTGTGAGAACTGAGATTTCTGATTTGAACTCATTTAGGCCCTTTGTCCCCATCACACCTGCCTCCATCCTCTTGACTGCAATCTTGGTGCCATCATGCAGCTCACCCTTGTACACTGTTCCGAATCCACCACGACCTAATATGTTCTCCTCGCTGAAATTGTTGGTCACATTCCTAAGGACTTGAATTGAGATCACCACGTTCCCAGTCTCCACAACATGGACATTGCCCAAAGTCGTGCCATCATCAACGCTCGATCCTGCGACCGTGATCTTAATCGTGTCTGGGTCGGATCGCGAATGCCGTGGGAGTATCACGGTCGTGTTTGGACTCTGAACTCTGCTGCGCTGTTGCAGCTTTCTCTTGTAGTAGCAGAAACCCAACACCACAGCAAGGCTAATTCCGACCACCACAGCAATCACTGAAACTACAATAACGCCCACAGGAACAGAGGAAGGATGGCCATTGCGGCTGCTACTTGCATCAGATAACACATTTGGATTTGAATTGCTATAACCGGTCAAATCCTTCCCAATGTTCTGATTCCCCGCAGTGTTCACCAATACATTCTTGCTAAAGCTCGGAATTTGCCCCCATAAGTTGTTGTTCGACACATCCAATTGCCTGAGAGATGGTAAGCTTGCGAGTGAAGCTGGAATTGTCCCGGTGAGGTTGTTGTTCGACAGCAGCAGCCGCTGCAGTGATGCAATCGATCCAAAGTCCGGCGATATCGTCCCATTCAGACCCATCTTCTGAAGGTTGATCACCGTGATGTTGCCACCGTCGTCACAGCTGATCCCCAACCACCCGCAGGGCTCATTACCCACCCAATTCTCGGCAAACCTAGCAGGATAGCCGAAGTCTTTCACAACAGATAGCAAGACTGTCACGCGGGGATCGCAGTCGCCGGGATTCGGAAGGCAAAAGCGCTCGCCTTTGGGGTCTACGTTGACTTCCTTCACCGAGCTCGGGAAGACGGGCACGGGCCCCTGCAGCAGATTATTGGTGAGGGTGACCTTGCTCAGCGACGGGAGCTGGGTCAAGGACCTGGGGACGACGCCGGTGAGGCGGTTGTCCCTGAGCTGGAGGTCGCGCAGGCGGGTGAGCTGGGAGAAGTCCGGCAGCGGGCCGGAGAAGTCGTTGGAGTGGAGCCAGAGCTCCTCAAGGGCGGTCATGTTCTCGACGAAGGAGATGCCGCCGGAGAAGCGGGCGGCGCCCTGCTGGTTGTTGAGCCAGAGGGAGCGGAGCGGGGTAGCGGCAAAGGCGGCGGGGACTGGGCCCGAGAGGAGGTTGAAGGCGAGGCCGAGGTGGTCGAGGGCGGGGAAGGCGGTGCCGAGGAAGGCGGGGAGGGGGCCGGAGACGCGTGCGAAGTTGGCGGAGAAGTTGACGAGGGCAGCGGCGTCGCGGAGGGAGTCCGGAAGGGACCAGGGGGCGAGGGGGTTGTTGTCAATGAAGGCGGACTCGAGTGAGGTGAGGCCGGTGAAGAAGTCGGCCGGAAGGGAGGAGAAGCTGTTGCCGTGGAGGAGGAGGACCTGGAGGGCGGCGAGGCCGGCAAGGGAGGGGAGGGGTCCCGAGAGGCTGTTCTGCTGGAGCTCGAGGCGGGTGAGGGCGGTGAGACTGCGAACGGCGGAGGGAAGGGAGCCGGAGAGGCTGCAGTTGCCGGCCCGGATGGCCGTGACGCGGCCGCCGGTGCAGGAGACGCCGGCCCAGGCGGAACAGGGTTCGGCGGAGGGGGACCAGGCTAGAGAGGGGGAGCGGTTAGCTCCCAGGCCGGCGGCGATGACCTGCATGGCGGCTAAGTCTCCCGGGTCGGTGTCGGACCCGGCGACGGCGAGAAGCAGCGTCATCAGCAGTAGGTGGCGAAGGAAGCAGCAGACCATGGCTTGTACAGCGAACGAGCAGGTGAAACTAATGTGTGCAGGAGGAGGAAGAAGAAGAAGAAGAAGAAGAAGAAGAAGAAAAAGAAGAAGGTGACGAGGAGCACATGGAATAGAGAAGAGGAGAGAGACGCAAAGAAGAAGAAGAAGAAGGTGACGAGGAGCACGTGGAAGAGAGAAGAGTAGAGAGAGAGAGACGCAAAGAAAGAAGAAAAGCACATGGAGTGGAGCGAGGACGCTTCCTCCGTCTTCTGAAACCCCCAAGACAGGATCCAGGTTTTCTCCAACTCATAGGACCGAAACCTCTTGCCACGTCATTTCCTCGGGGGCTCTAAGGTTGTCGATTTGGTCGCTGCGGAATACGCCACTTGGTGTTTTGGCCTTTTTTTGTTGGCTCGCTGGTGAATCCTGAACCCTGATATGGCCAAGACATATTTCGTACCCGGGCTTCCCTTCTCATTTCTATCACCTAAAACAGTAACCCAGAAAGGAATCCAGAAAGAGCTTCAACACAAAGAACAAAAGCTTTCGTGGGTGCGGTTGCGGGTTTGATTCATATCGGGTGGCATATCATTCATCGATCCATCATTAGATGCGACTTACATCACGATTAGAGGACGTGGAGGTACACGTGCATCACACTCGAATCGTGACTAAACCCGCAACCAAGTCGTGACACGGGCACTTACTGCAGTTCGTAAACACACCCGGTGATCGAGTATTCCTTCAACGCCAGCTGGGGTCTCCTCACCGCCGGCAAACGCGGTGGTTCCGAAGCAGAAAGATCTCTTTGGCCATTTTAACTAACCAAGTGACAAGCTGTAAGTAAACCGAGTCGTGTTTATAGCTTACCTTCTCCGTCATCTGGAGTCTTGTCACCACTCTGAGAACAAGCTTTTGCGTGTTAGATATTTTTGGAAGCCAAAATTTCTCTATCCGACGAAGCGGTGTTAGGCTGTAAGCGTACCGTGGTTCCGGGACCTTCAACATCGCGCGGAGTCCGGTCACTGCGGGAGCGAATAAACTAGTAGTTACCGGATGATTCCGTAAGCAAGCAAGTTCTCTAGGCCATTTTATCCAACTAGGTGATATGCTGTACGCGTACCTCGTATCTCCGGAGCCTTCCCAACCCACAGCAGATGAGAAACCCGCTTAGCAACATCTCCTTTTGTCTCCATTGACAACCTGCAAAGAGAAGGAAGAGCCTCTGTGAATGCCTTTGTTCCATTTCATTCGCAATAGCATACTATCACAGAACTATAACAAGTGTAGACAAGTGTATGGTCAAGAGGTCATATGCACACAACTCTTTGGTTGTGAATTGCAGTCGAAGAAACAAAATAACAAAAATAAAAAACAACAAATTATCGACTCTCCAAAGCATTCTTTTCTTCAATGAAGTCCACAAATAAATTCATGATCAGAACAAGTTGCAGCAAATGTAGATTTACAGAGGACCAGCCACTTTGCAGTATTTAAGCACTCCTGAGAACAATCTTGTCACTGAGCTTCTTCCACTAGAGCATTGGGTGATGTTGAATGATTAGGTCTGAGTTCATAGACTGTGAGTTGTATGATCCAGAGGCAATATTCTGCTACAGAGCAACAGCAGGAGCAATCTTTGTCTGCTCACATGCCCACCTAAGAATATGTTTTTTCTTCCACACAGCAATATTAATTGGATAACCTTCTACAATAAGCTCCATCACCAGTCAACTTCAGAAGATGCTCAGTTCAATTTCAGTAGTCAAAACATTGAACTTATTTGCAGAAGCAGAATCACAACAAACAACCCAAAGAATAGCACATACATCAAAGCAAGACTAGCTAGATCCCCGGACAGAATCACTCCTATTTGAAGAAGGGAGAAGAGCTAATGTCCGTACTGTAAAATGACTCATCTAGGATTCCATAAACATTTTCATCCTTCACATCATCCCACTTCAGGACCTCTTGAATGTACTTGAATCCCTCATGGACAGTGGCCCGTTCACGTGCCTTCATCTGAAAGACAAACAGTTTCCGATTGCTGATAGAGGCATAGAGATCCTTAAACTTCACTGCGATGTAGTAGTAAGCATGGTTAGCAAGAGATTGGTTGGTATCGCGTGCCTTCACAGGACTGAAGTCTGCAAACCACTCACAAACTGTTAAAGGCACCTTGCTGATCTTCTCTTCAAAGGCATCATACTTGTTCAGAAGAAGAACAAAAGGTGTTTCCCTAAAAGAAGAGTGGTTCACTACACTCTCAAAGAGGTCTTTGCTTGCCATCATTTTGTTGCACAATTCACCTGAGCTTTGAGGCCACATCTGGTCATAGTCACTAAGAGAAACACAGAAAACGATGGCACGGACATCTTCAAACATTTCAAGCAACTTGCAGCCTTCATTTAACCCTCTGGTATTTACACGAATCAGCTGGTACCTGAAACAGTGAATTTGGAACCTATCAAGAACAAGATTGTGAATTGATGCATCATCCAACTAAAAAACTAAAGACCTCCAACAGATGAACTTATATGCCTACAGGCAATTTAATTTTCTAGATACATACCATTGAAGAACAAATTGATAAATGAAATCATTTAACACAGCATGGAGATATATCCAAATGACATACATCAGTACGAGGAAGTGAGTCAATTCACATAAGAGATGCCATGTGAAGAAAGACAAAAGAAGATTTAGGTAGAAACATTATAAAACAACATAATGGTCCTCAAATCATCTGCTGATGTTACTCCCGTAAAGCTATACCATGGAAAAAATATAGAGAGCTTGCATGAATTATTGGGAACAGCAGCTTATTGCTTTTGGAATTAGGTGGTCAACAAATATATGGGCATTGAGAACAGATTGCTTACTTTGTTTGGGGATGCGGGCATTCAATATGCTGAGAGATTTGACTCCTATCATCCAAAGAAAACTCAATAAAAGCAAGGCCATTGCACCGGCTAAATCCTTCGGCATATAGGATGTCTTTCTCAGTAGGTTCATACTCATTGCTAGATATTTCTACAGCCTGCACAAGCAAACACAGTTCAGTTAGGAAACTATATTTTGTCCAAATACCAGTGATTTGTTAGAAATCATTTGCCTGAGCCCTGAAAAATGAAAATTATTCATGATCATGAAAAGGGACAAACCTCCAAAGCAAAATTATAGATTTCTACCTCCATAACAAGGATGCAAAAATCTAGATAAAAATAGCAAATTACTTCATTGCTGAAAAACCATGTTGTATTGATTAGCACCCCTGTGACATTCAACAGAGGCTAAAAATTGATCGGCATGTATTAGACACAACTGGTGTGGGCATTATACATGCTGGCTTGTGCCAGTTGACATGGCAAACCATGATACCTATACCTAATTAGGAACACAACATACATCATCAAATACACATGAATTTGCACCTTCTATGTAACTTTCTCAAATTAATGTGATTTTGGAAACTACCAGTTATATGTTGTTTGAATATACACTACTTGCAAAAGGGCACCAGAAAGTATTGTCTTCAGAATTATAACACATTTAAATAAATCATACAACATGTGAAGTTAAAACAGGTTAGGACACAAAATAAAATGATTTCAACATCAAAACACAATAAATACCCGATCTAGAAAGTAGCTGGCTACATCAGGAAGAAAATGTAATTCATTTCTTCTCTTATATGTCTCTTGAATTGCAGGATGCTTCCAAGCCTCCTCCACTACAGGTGCATATTCACGAGTTGCAGCAGGAAAAAAGGCATCTAGATCACCCATAGCCATAATCTGAAGCAGCCAATCAGAAAAATGTTTTAATCGTTGGTTGATCGAGTATACACACTCATTATGTTTTTGTGCTTCACTTCCACCTGAATTCATTTTACAATGAATAATTTACAGTTAGTAAATTGTAGAAAACGATAATGAGATAAAGGAAACTATGGAAATCTAAACATAATATCAAACTAAAAGGAGACGAAGATCATTGTCAATAATCAAGGTCAAAAGCAGTTGTAACTTGTAACAACACCTCTTGAAAATTCTGATAGGATGGCATAAACTTCTACTCACAAGAAGACCATGTAAAGATCAATTAGTGACACCATTAGCAGATGATATGTTACCTAGACCATTAGCGGATGCATTATAATGCAGTGAACCAGCTCTTTTCCCCTCTAAAGCCTCATCTTCAAAATGCTCACGTCCTTCAAGCAAAGTGCTAAGGTATCTGTATAGGCTGCTTTGAATCATAAGCTTCATATTTTGCATTTCTTCAGGAGAGAATTGGTTTCCGTACAAGTATTTTGCCTATTATGATGAGGAAAAGATAAGTTCAAATTATACAACAGTCAGAAAGAACTATGTAAATGCCAAAGAGAACCAAACTTTACCATCCAAATGAATAATTCAAAATCTGCAAAATCACAAATTAATCAAACAATATCATGTCTCTAAGAAAGAATGAAAAAACTTTTATATTTCTTTGTGTTGTCCTAATTTTGATAAAGGAAATCAAATTGATTGATAGAAAAAATTGAACATAAGTTGGCAAAGAAAGAGATAAATGTAAGATGGGTTTATCTGACTTTCGAGAGGGATAAAAATTCCTATGGTTCATTAATTTTTCATTTTCGTTACGTTTTTTTCTTCCAAAAATCTCAAAACAGAAAATTGTACTGAAAAACAAAAAGTAGAAAATTATCCCCAAAATGGTGTTCTGTCTTGGTTAATGAGCACAGATACTTGAAATTGCTTGTGTCCATATTAGATATGTGTTCGATATGATACTTCTAGTCCATATTGGATGCTCGAATGCTTCCATGATACTGCTTGAAGAAAACTTTGTTTTGCTTACATATTGAGCTTTTGATTATAGAAATGGATAAATGCTTGGATCTCTTGTTCATGTAAAGCATCTTAATTATGAAATTAATTTGAACATCTTACCTCATTTGTCATAAGATCTCGTTATCTTCTATATATAAACGATATATTATTAAAAGTTACACTTTTTTAATAAGTTATGTGCAATATTTAGTCAATTAGTATTTATCATAAATTGTACTTAGCTATCCTAACACTTCAAATACCTTGTCAAACTTTGTCATATGTGATTTTATGTTTACAAAATATTTTTTACATTGTCATATCTAAATTCATGACATACCATATCATAGTTTTGTAACTTTTAAGTATCAACATGTACATATCACATCTCATCAGTATCTGGATCCATAACCATGTTTTGGTTCTCATGAGGAAACCAAAATAAAGAATATAGTTACTGAATGGATGATCTACCTTGAATTGCATATTTCTACTTATAATGTGGTAAACAGGCCACTGACATGGTGCCAAATGAACTTTTCAAGCTAATTCTTTGTCGCAGATAAGTGTCAAACTGCAAATTAGAACCTCCACCCGGAATCCAGTAATACAAGAAAGTCGAAAGACAAATAGCTCTTCAAATTTATGCACTTACTAATTCAGATTTATGTACACTGGCATATGCCGACAAGTGATGGGAAACTTGAAGTTTATGTGTTGTTAACTAAAACAGGCTTCTTCAAAACGAACTTTTAATTCATTCATTCTTCAACAGGACAATAAACAAAAAAAAATACTAAATAGAGCATCAACAGCAAGTTAAAAATGGATGGATGGACTTGTGCGAGTGTGAGATCTGGAAACGTCAATGTCCAGCAAGTTTAGGTACATGAACTGAACAATCAGAATTTATCTTCATCCTCCATTAAAGAAAAGGTTCAACCAGGACATACAGCAGGATATTAAAGTAAGACACATTCACAAAATTCTTGTACAATTCAATTAGCCAATAAAATAGTTTATAAGATGAGTTCACCTACGATTATGTATCAATAGCATCTTTCTTAATGCATGTCTTTTCGGACATGTGTGTATGATACGTGTGTGCATGTTGCATATGCTATTGTGTATTTGAACATGCATGTGTATGTTCATATGCATGAATCATGTGTATGTAAAAGTACATGCATACATGGGTATGCACATGAAATTATCTGTACAAACAGTAAATATTAACAAGGTTAGTGAAGCATAGGGTACATAGATGACAAAAAGATCCATGACAAATCGATATTCTAAAAGGAAGACTATAAGTCATACCTGCATAAAGTTTATGAAAGTCATAACATACATTCTGATTGAACTGATATTCAGAAAAGCGTATACACCAGAATCTTATAGAATACCTGTTTAAAGATGGTGCTGGTTCCTGAGCCCTCTAAGCCAAGTAACAAAAGCTTCTGGACTCTTTTTTGTTCCAGATACTCCGGCACAGACCTGACTGAAAATGCAGCTGAATCTTCCTTCGACCCAGGAGGATTCTCAGGAGGTGTAGGCAATTTGAACAATGAACATATGAGACGAGTAGATGCCTACATATCCAAGCACCACACAGCAAATATTTGGAAAATTGATTCACAAGTTCTGGTGCAAGAAACATTAACCTTCCACAGATATATTATTAAAAGATAAATGAGTACCTTTTCCCATATCTTTCCCCTTATGTTATTCTGACCCTCTTCCTCATAAGAACCATCATCATATACCCAGAAATGAGTATCTCGTGGGCATTGCACATTCGCCAACTAAATGGAAAAAGCGGTAGAAGGTTCAATATAAAGTTCTCAGGCGATATATTATTTATCCTCGAAGTTCTCAAGCAGGTTAATAAGAAATGGTGAATGAGGTATAACAATGTCTGCAATGTTCATAGAACAAAAGAAATAACCTGCCAAATCCACCTAATCAGCATGGCATTCTAGATACTAAGCTGCATGGATTTACATCCTTGCAAAACTATTCAATTACAAGTGACCAAGCATCAACATCAACCTCAAGCAGGGTGGAAGGACACAAAAGTAATCATATGAGACATTAAATGACACATATCAGCTGGACTGCTTATTTTATAAGTGGTAACTAACACATCAGAAAGTAAGATATACTGAAATATCCAAGAAAATGAAGTACTTCGCAATATGATTGAACTAGAAGTTCTGAACATAGTACCAGTATCAAGCCAAATACAGCAAAGGAGACAGCATAAAGTGAAGAAAGGTCCTCCAAGCAATAGACACTCAGAAAGAAAATAATCAATTCAGAGGTGCACACGGATATTAATTGCAATAAACAGACTCTTCTTGGTAAAAAGACAGCATTAACTTCATTGTGCAAAACAAAAATGTGATCTACCGCCTTAATGACAAAGAGTGTGATACCATTTCTGGTGCACAATCCATACAAGGTATAACGACATGTTGTGTCCTTGCTACTTAAATGTTAATGATATCTCTAGTTCAAGGTATAACAATTATGATACAATGTTGACACCTGGCTCAGCCCTTCTTATCCTTGTTTATGATTTTCTAGATTGAAATAGTATGAAGTTTCATTAGCAATGCTGATACCACAATTTTGATATAGATGTCAATATCCATTTATATTGGCATCCACATGAGGAAATTCTGATCAAGCATTTTCATTTACTTCGTCAAACCAATATTCCCTGGCAGAGTTTTCTTTCCTTATAGGCATCACTCAGCAACGCATACCATAAACTTCTGCAAGATATTACCATAATATGTTGATTTTCGAAGAGGTACTGACAGGTAAAAGCAGGGAAATTGGACCAGCTAGATCAAGTCCTAATATATAGAGATACTGTTCCAGCACGTATCATAATCTTTTTGCACTTACGAATCACAAACTCCTCCGTCGTAAACTAACCTTGCATATCTATGCATTTTGAGTTTAAAATGTATCTTGCTTCTGAGTATAACTTCATTGCACTTAGAAATGTTATCTTTTTGTGGTGTTATGCCTGCATTGATATTGCCTTGGGCCTCAACATTGACCTTTTCGCTTGCTTGTGCTCATTTTTTCTCTAGGCCTCTCTCGTTGGTAGTAGAGGGCCAAGGCCATTGAGTTTGGGGCTATAACAGGTGGCTTTTCAAAGAAAATGAATACCCTAAGAGGTCAAGAGAGATTGTGTGATTCTCTTGCATTTCTCCATTGATAGTGTAACTTTGTACTTCTCTCTTGCCCATGAACATAGGTTAAAGTCTGATTCACATATATCTCCATCATCTTGTATTTTCCTTTCTTCCTCTTATTTCCTTCTTTGTATTTTGCATCTTTTAAGACTCCAGTTTAGTTCCACAATGGAAGTGGGAGAACTATTGAGTTGATTTATAGGGCTAGATAAGTCGACTACCATTAACCTGAGTTTAAGTATTTTGAACCAATTGTTCAGATCTATCAAGTTAATAAGTAACTCTACTAGTAATATCATTAAAAACAAAATGAAATCAGCAAAAAAATGAAAAACTACATGTAAATAAAATCTCATCGCATCTTTTTAGCTAATAATTTTAATATAAGAAATGAAGTTGCAGCAAGTGTGCCCAAGGTATTGTGTTTCAAGAAGAACCTTAAAGGCAAAGTAGTTCCACCTTAAGAACCTTGAGTTCTATCCTTGTAATTTCTCGACCATTGATATACACCTGTGTGTTACCATTGCTTGCATCTGACTGTAACTTTCCTCCTATATTGAGTTTCGAACTTATAATCCTGTCAGGCCTCTCACCTTCCTGCCACCAGTTCCAACAGTTAAAAGTCTAATTGGCTGCTCAATCTGAAGCAACAAGTTCATACAAAAAACACGATGCAAAAAATACAAACTGAAATATAAGCAGATCATATATTATTAGACAATCAGCAAGCTCCAAAATATTAGGAGAAACCAACTATGTTCCATCGCAGACTTGTTCGCCACTTGATTAATAGAATTCGTGTCTGTTAATGTGATAAACAAACTTAATATATTAGAACCTTATCTTGGAAATACTTGCTGAGGAAATAATTATTAATCCATCGTAAGCAGGATAATCTATCAGTTATTCAGAATTCACAATGTCCGACCTCCCTCTTCCTTGAGAGTTTTTCTTAAATAATCCAAGTAACTAATTAAGAACAATAAGTCCAGTATGGGGAAGCAAAAAGTCACCTTCCCCCAGAGTCCTGAATCCTTGTCATACCAATATCTCCCAGGCCTCAGTTTCTGAGGTGGCATCGAGCACCCCAAGACTTCATCGAGCTCCTCCTGCTGCAATGGCCGGCCATTGACAACCAATTGCTCTGGTCTGAGCTGGTTCGCAGGGCATTCCCTCTCCGCCTTCATGACCTGCCTGATCTCCAACGGGCTGCACAGCTTAGACAGCATCTTAGAGCACTTACCAAGCCCCGACCTTTTGGACTCGTCAATCGGACGACCAATGCAGCTCACACATTTTCTCCCCTCAGGCATTGACCCCATGGCCTTCAGCACACAATTGCTGCAGTACCTCGCGTCGCACACCAAGCATGCCTCCCTCTCCTTCAGGATGTTACCTTTCCCGCACCGAAAGCAGACGCCCCTCCTCCTCTCCCTCGCCGGCGCCGGCTCCGCGGCGGTGGCGCCTCCGGCTAGGTCCTCCTCCGAATCCTTCTCCGCGCCGAATGTAACCGCCACGGGTCGCGCCGAACCGGAGAAAGAACTGATGCCACGTGCCGAGGAAGTCCTGGCGCCGGACCGCAACGCGCCGCCTTCGGGCTCCGCAAACGCGCACGCGACGGAAGACGACCTGGCCCTCTCAGCTGGCATCCTCCGAGGCGGGTCGCCGCTTCGTCGGCGGTTGAACCGAGGCCCACCGGGGAGGGAGTGGCCACAACCACCGGCAACGGAAGCGGGGGCACCGCGGGGCTCCAGAGACTCCACCTCGGAGACGTGGTGGGGGGCCGGGGGAAAGTCGCATCCGACGGAGATGGAGTAGTCGAGGTGCTCCTCGTCGGGGAGCGGCGCGCCGTGCGGGAGCAACCTCCGCAGCGCCGCCTCCCACGAGCCTCTCTCCGTCCCCTCCTCCGTCGCAGACGCCATCTCTATTCCGCCTCTATCGGGGGCTCCGATGCGTAGGGTTAGGGTTTCCGGGATCCATAACTGGAGCTCAAAGGAGGCCGGGAGAGGAGCGCGCACGCACAGCGGAGACGGTGAGAGTCGCAGCGGTAACGGGTGGATTTTAACGGCGTCGGGGAGTCGACGGAATCCTCGGCTTTTAACGACAGCCGGCGTCGATGCTTCACCTCCAAGCGTACGTGCAATTCTCAAATGACCATAAAAGTCGTCAAGCTAGTAATGATTGGGGTCATAAGTTCCCGTAAATGACTTCTACTATTAGGGGTATATTAGGTAACGAAGTTCAGTAAGCGCTGCGCATGGGAGCGCGTGAGCCACATCACCGTTGCTTTCAGAACTTGGCGGAGCGATGGCGGCGTGGGGTCCAGCAGTGGGATTCGGCGGGGCCCCACAATCGCATGCGGTCACGGTGAAAAGAGAAGGGGCCGACGGAGTCCGTGGAGACAAAATCTGAGCCGTCCAATTATGCTTGTACGTTGTGGCAGACGGACGTCAGATCGGAAGGAGCGTCGGTTTTTGTTGGGGAAGGGTGAGGATCGACTGTTTCCGGGACGACAGCGAACCGCGGACTACCCTCATGATTGTAGACGTGCCCCACTGGTTCAAGGTCAATCGATTGGGCTCGTCCTCGGGAATCTGTTGCCTGTCTCCCGATACCGTCTCCGTTCATATTAATGACACGTGGATGGTTGATTCCCTTTCGCGCTCGTCGAAGTGATGGGCACGAAGTGCGAACATTCTGCGGAATAGTAAGCTTCTGATAGCGACGCTACTCGCCCAAGAAGCTTAGCAGGGGTGACGTGGTGTGTGGCCGTTCCAATAAGGCAGCGAAGGTTACTACCCCCTCGTCATCGGCGATGGGTCCCACGGTTTGTCTCCGACCGAGGCAATCTGATGCCTGTCTCATAATGCATACGAGAGATCCCACCGGATCACAAGCGGCTTCCGCGTTCGGATGCTTGCCGCGTGGAAGATTGCCTGATTGATTGATTGGCACGCCAGTCCCGGAGTGCGTACTTACTCGCCTAAGAAGCTCGTCACCGGTGACGTTGCCTCTGACGGACCCGATGAGTGGGACCCGCGCGGTCGATGTGACATCACCCGATAAAACTTTTCATGGGACGACGACCCGGGGTCTACCATTACATCATGTTGAGGCCGCTTGCGTGTGCTGACGTCGGCTGTCACTGGACACAGGATCATCCTACAACCCGATCCGAACCCGTAAACCCAAAAGACGTAATCCTAAGCGGGTTATATATGGTTGGGCCCGACGGGCACCATATCGCATCCGCAAACCCCAAGCGGGTCGGATTTAGTGTGGTCTTTGAGAATGACACGAAGGAAAACCCACGACGTCTGTTGTTGGCGACTCCTTCCCCTCCACGAGTTCGCTCCCAAGTAGATTTTGGTCTCTTCTTCTCATATTGTGGCTGTGAAGAGTTGCAAGAACGTGAAGACTTGAGAATGCCAAGTTTGTCTCTCTAAGTTCATGGTGGATCTCTCTGGACGCGCCACTCGAGCCCTTCCCAATCGAACGATCCTAAAACGTGCGAGAAATATCTTTACATCACCCGACTCACAACTCACGTATAGCCTCGGCTTCACATATATTTACATCAATGGCATCAAATTAATACAATATTCACATTAGATGTAAGCCAGCAATCAGATGCCAAATCTCAGAGAGCTTATTGAATATTTGTTGACTTGTAATTTCACCTCAATTTTTTTTATTTGACAACATGGCAAACATCAATTTAGAGGTAATCAAATCTAATTCATATCTTTTTGCTGATATAAATAAAGATAAAAAGATTTAGGCAATATTTTGAAGATGATGGCATGATCGTTAATTATTTCAACTCTCGGGCCAATTGCTCTAGTTGCTCTTCAGCTGCCGTAATAAAATGGCGATCCATCTCCTCCCACCGGATGCCAGCTCGCGCCGAACGGTTACGGCTCTTCCCCACCCCCATTTCCACGACCTAATTCCCAATTCCCCCTCTTCCGTCTCGATTCGATCTTTCCAATCTGTTCGTCTGGTAGTAGAATCGGTTCCCCGGTGCTTCTTGCGTTGAACTTCTTGTTGTTGAGACTGATCGAGGGGTTTCTTGGTGTTGCAGGTGATTAGAGACGGTTCCTCGTCAGTTTTGATCGATGGAAGCCGCTACGAGCCTTCAGTCTTTTCGATTCCTCTGCAAAGCTCCCGGATTTGGCCCGAGATCGTGCGTCTTGGCCGCCCACCGGTCCAGTTTTCTCTTCTTTGATCCCAAGCCTCATCTCTCCACCCGGGGGCTCAAGGTTTTTGATGTAAGTTCGGCTATATTTTCCCAAAAAGTTTGCATCTTGATCAATTTGTTTGGGATCGTGATGTTTTGATATACTTTCTTGATGAATCTGTGGCAGGGCTATTGTCCGACATCTCTGTCAAAGCAAGGACAACGACGAATTGGTGCTCGGAGGAGTACTATTGTTAGGGCATCGTCGTCCTCCCCCTCCTCGGACCCGATCGCTCCTCTCCCGCTGGAGTCGCCGATCGGGCAATTTCTGTCTCAGATCCTCGTCAGCCATCCTCATCTCCTGCCTGCAGCCGTCGATCAGCAGCTCGAGCAGCTTCAGACTGACCGTGAGGCTGCGAAGAACAAAGAGGAACCTACCCCTGCGGTCACCGACATAGTTCTGTACAGGTAAAAGGTAGTTTTTGTTTTGTTATAGTTGCATGATATTAGAGTGTTGTGTAGATAAAAGTTCCAACTTTTATGGTGAGAAAATAATGATGAACAAAAGATGACATCGAAATTATTAGGAGGATTGCGGAGGTGAAAGCTAACGAGAGGAGAAGGGCTCTAGAGGAGATATTGTATGCACTGGTCGTCCAAAAGTTTGTCGAAGCTGATGTTTCCTTGGTTCCTGCTATATGTCAATCGGCCGACCCTTCCGGGAAGGTCGATCAGTGGCCACCGGAGGATGAGAAACTCGAAAGGTTGCATTCTGCTGAGGCTTATGAGATGATCAAGAACCACCTGGCTCTTATACTGGGGCAGCGGACGAGTGACACAAACTTGGTGGCGCCTATCAGCAAACTTAGAGTTGGTCAGGTGTATGCTGCTTCTGTAATGTATGGTTATTTCCTCAAGAGAGTGGACCAAAGGTTCCAGCTTGAGAAGTCCATGAAGACTCTCCCTTGGGGATCAGATGTAGAGGAGAGTGCCATTAAGCAAGCGATGATCGATGAATCAGTACCATCTGTTCAACCGGAGATACCTCACCCTGAGGTGTCATCATGGTCTTCTCCAAGCTTTGGCCAGGGTGGGATGAAGCCCTGCCGCCTGCGGTCCTATGTCATGTCTTTTGATTCCGATACTCTTCAACGACATGCCACGATCAGATCGAAGGAAGCTTTTAGCATCATTGAGAAGCACACCGAGGCGCTATTCGGGAGGCCTGAGATTGTCATTACACCCGAGGGAGCCATTGATTCGTCAAAGGATGAACTTATCAAGATAAGTTTTGCGGGATTGAGGAGGCTTATTTTGGAGGCTGTAACCTTTGGTTCCTTCCTATGGGATGTCGAGAGCTATGTTGATTCCAGGTATCATTTTGTGACTAACTAGTCACCTGTGATCAGACTTGAATGATCGATAATGCAAGGATGTTTAGTATCTACAATAACATCTACAGTTATTGCCAACGTTGAAGATCAAAACAGTGGCAACGAGGGCTGTGTAAACTCAGATCCTTGTAGTTGAGGATCATAAACATTGTACAAAAGTAGGTTCCCTATAATTGTTCTTGATTTCAAAGACTTTTTCTGCGCAATGGTGTTTTGTGTGATCTCTGCTTGTAATTGTAATATAAGATTTTGTTGTGTACTGAAAGCACCTTGTATCATTGATAGATTCCATTGCAAGTAGTGCCAAACTTTATCATGGGGAGTCTGCTCTTTGATGCTCATTTCAAGCTTATGTATAGGCAGCTCATTGGTCCCATGATAACCTTCCTAATATATTCTTCTTTCTTTCAACAAACCTGTTCAACAATGGCACTCCAATTGCCATTACTTCAAGAATACCATCCCCTCTGTCATCTTCCTCTGCCCGGGAAGCAAAGTCGAACATTTTGGGGAGAGTTTATTTGGTGCGCAGAGCAATCAAACTTTTATCCAAATTTCATTCGAGGCAAAACAAAAAAGACCTTTTTTGTTTGTACTATGAAATCAAAACCAGGTTTTTAGAGGAAAGGAAGTTCTTTGGTGGAGAACATGGGAGAGACGGAAGCAGAACGGAGAAGACGAGAGGATTGCCCGAGTCATGATGAGCGGTCGATCAAACTTCCCCCTGTCCCCGATGACCTGACAACTCAGGGGAGCAGGAGAGGAGAGACGGCGTCATCGCCGTCGCGAGGAGGAGGAGGAGGGCCAGAGCCACCGTATCGCGCGCGGCACCGGCCATATCTCCGATCGATCGATGTAACAGCTACGCGAGGAGGGAGGTGGCGATAGCGGTGGCGCCGGGACAGAGTGACCCAATAACCAAACGTTTGACTTTTACCCGTTGACCCGATGCCACGTCGATGGGTGGAATGCCGCCGCGTCACCACTCTGCCATGTGATCAGAGAGACCATGTGGTCGATGGGGGACCTCCAATTTTGGTCTGATGTGTCGCGGGCCAGAGTTAGTTAAAGTGTTATGCGAGGGGGGAGCCGTTGTTACTGTATGGTGCGTGGGCATAGTTTAGCGGGAGAGCAGGTTAGGAAAGAGATGGCAAAGAGTTACGTTAACGGAAGAGGGAATGGGAGATTGGTGAGAGTGCAGATTATTGGAAGATATTTAGGATAAATCAATACAAGCTTTGGAAACTTTGATGAGTTGATGTCTATTAGGTTCTAAGATGACATTTCTCATTTTTCTAGAAATTTTCATTTCACCAATGCCACAATAATGATCAATCAGCAACTTGAACTGTTTTAATATAATGTCAATTGCATTTCCTATCAAAGTACATTAGTACTTTCATTGTATATTATTTCTTGATAAAATATTGAATTAAGAATAAATAATAGGGAATTGTATTTATAAATTCAATTATTAATTATCAAGCATTTAATCATGGAAATCATCTGCTTAACATCTGCATTCTTATACAAACACATAATTTTGATACACTTCCATATTTCATGCTTGAAATAGTACTAAAAAGAACAGTACTCCCAAGAAATTAAAGAAAACATATTGAAATTACATGATCTTCTTATGTGAGTGCTAAATTACATGATCTTTATATTTTATGTTGGTGGCCATTTATAAATACAAGAAGAATGGTGTTTAAACAAAAACTGAGAGAAGCTATAATGGATAGAAACAATTGATCACTATGAAAGAATCATCTCGACAAGAACTCCAGGCTATTTGAGATGTCATTTTGATCTTCCCAAGGTGAACTCCAAGCTAGGGATTACTAGTTCTTGATAAGAACCATTTGCGTCATCTGATGTGCAAGAGTGATCCTGTTTAAAGGCCAAAAAAAGAGTATCATCGACTGACTTAAACTTTTGTAGATGGAATGAAAATGATCGATCGGTGAATTAACATGATATTAGATCGGAAAATTATTTCGGTTTATTTAGGATCAATATACAAAAGGAGTGAAATTTAACCAATCTAGATGTATGTTTGAATATGTATGCAACACTTTTTGTTCTTGATAGAGACCAAAAAAAAAAAAAAAATTTGTATCAGTTGAACTACATTGATCATCTTGTTTAAAGTCGAAATTCAATGACGAAATCCTCGGAGGACAAATTAAGTTGCTATTTGGTACCTCAATTTGTGACGAAAAAGAAGTCGATTGAAGCGCATCTGAATTGATTTCCTTCCAAAGTCCTTTGCTTTTTTTTTTTTTTGTTGCAAAAATAGAGAATTATTTAATATTGATGCTGAGAGAAATAACATAATATATATGAGAAAAAATTCAAATAAAGAGCACAATAAACTAATGATTAATCAACTTATTCCTCTGTAACACAAATCAAAATGCTGCCTAAGAACCAAAATTGTATCATAAGATTAAGACTAAAGGAAAAAAAAATACTTTTGGAACAACCAAATGGTCAACCCAAATCCAAATCCAAGCACCCATTAGCAACAGAATAAAATTTGGTGAGAGGATTGACCATTCTAGATTGTGCATATGGGGCTGGATATTCTCAAATAACAATGACAAGGTTGGCATTGACAAAAGTAAGGCCTATGATCAACTTTTCTTACTAGTGAATTGGATGCTTTTTTGCTGGACTTTAGCTTTAGATCACCTTATAAGATCTTAAAGAACATAAATGGATATATAGATAAAAGTAAAAGCTGCCATGGTAGTCCTGAAGTGGTAGTGGAGTCAATGTTCCAACCCTAATGAAGCTTAAAGGCATCTTTTAAACCAAAAGCTACATCTTCTAATGAAAAAACATGAGAGAGAGAGAGAGAGATTTGCTACCTAGATGAGTTACTCCATCCTGTGGTGGAGTCCAAATAATGGTGCTGGTTTGGTGCTTCTGAGAATTTGTGCACCATTAGTGTTAGATCACTGTTTCCAAGTGCCAAATCCGATTGACCTTAAGAAAGAGGAATAGATGAGAAAAATACACTTACAAAATGTAGATGACATGAACTAATTTGTTGAGGATGAGCTACACGGATTACCTGAGGAAGCTGCAGGCTTGTCGGTGGATTTGGTTGTTCTATACATCTGCAAGAAAAGGAATAAAGGATGGAAAAAGAAGTTGAGAAAGGTGGAGAG
Organism: Musa acuminata AAA Group; assembly: GCF_036884655.1. Taxonomy (NCBI): domain Eukaryota; kingdom Viridiplantae; phylum Streptophyta; class Magnoliopsida; order Zingiberales; family Musaceae; genus Musa; species Musa acuminata. Next base: position 8,960,791 of record NC_088338.1, on the reverse strand, counting down.
TGAGATGAAAAGAAAGAGAAAGGAGGCAGTTGTTGGTCTTTTTCTTGTTTCTTGATGTTATTGCTAACGAGGTTGATACTTTGTAATTTGTTGAGAGGTTTGTATTTATATGATCTCCTTATTATTGTGAAATGATGCCTACTTTTCTTCTGTTTCCGTCACTTTTTCTACGTTTGGCAGTTTTCCTGTCTGTGGAGAAGCAGACTTAGAGAGAGAGAGAGAGAGAGAGAGAGAGAGAGAGGAACGGCTTGAGCTTTAACTTGGGAAACACATGCAAGTGGCTCTATACATAGAGAGAGAGAGAGAGAGAGAGAGAGAGAGAGAGAGAGAGAGAAGAAGAAGAAGAAGAAGAAGGGCTTCAGGTTTAAGTAGGGAAACACCTGCAAATGGCTCTTGACATGGGCTGAGAGAGAGAGAGAGAGAGAAGAAGGGCTTCAGCTTTAAGTAGGGAAACACCTGCAAATGGCTCTTGACATGGGCTGAGAGAAAGAGAGAGAGAGAGAGAGAGAGAGAGAGAGAGAGAGCTGATGACGATGAAGAAGTAGGCTTGTGCTTTAAGTAGAGAAATACCTGCAAGTGGGCCTTGATATGTGTTAAGAGAGAGATGACGATGATGATGATGAAGATGAAGATGAAGAAGAAGAAGAAGAAGAAGGGGGGCATAAGTTTGAAGTAGGGAAACACCTGCAAGTGGCTCTTGACATGAGCCAGAGTAAGATCTTTCACAGCCATAAGCTCCAGAATCGACTTCGGTGTCGCTCCTGATGCCAAACATACCAAAAACCACACGTTTTCTCAGATCAAACAAACACACGATGATCAGGATCATCTTATGAATCCTATCCTATCATCAAACATCATCGACCACACTAATCACAGCTGCAAAGAAACGAGAAGGGGTGCAAGAGGCCGCGTACTCTCATGTCCACCGAGGAGCTCGATGGCGTGGACGAAGTGGGCGTGGAGGCTGCTTGTCCACCGCATTCTCGGCGCCCTGATGGTGCTCCGCTTCGTTGGATATCTCGGCGTCGATCTCGACCTCATCAAGCTTTGTGTGGCCTCCAATGATCCGACGCCACAAGGGAAGTACTCGTTGGACCAGTGCAAGTAGGAGCTCATCAAGTATGCTTCGTTCGGATAACCATTACAAGAAGAAGAAGACATCTGGTGTTGGAGTCCAGACTTGGGATAGATTGGAGCACCATTTATTGGCGTCGGAGACGACAGTGGTCCTTGAAACCTCTGAAACACGTTGACCTCGGACGAGGACATGTCGCGCGAGAGAGAAAGATCGATGCAAGCTCGGAGGCGACCGTCATCGCCGGAGGTGCCAGAAGAGACGACGCCGGGAAGCCCGATGGTCAAAGATAGATCAGGCGAGGCAGTAGAGCTGGTTCCTGTAGATTCCCCTTTCAATGGCATCGTATGGTCTCCTCTGCCAGTCTCAGCTTCAGTATCTTCTTGAAGTGGAGATGCTTTGCTTGAGGAGCAAGAAGGAAGTGTCTTCTTCTTTCTCTGTGATGCGATCTAAAGAAGCAAAAGAAGACAGCGAGATTAGTGTGTGTGTGTTTTGGTAGTAAATATAGGGAAAGATATACATGGGAAAGGGGCGGGGAGTTGAAGGGCAGATGGGTTCTCTTCTGCTTTATTTGAGTCTGCATGAATGTGAGAACAATAACACGAGAGAGAGAGAGAGAGAGGAATGCGTAACTTTGAGGCTTCCTAACATTTGAAGTTATCTCATCACTTTCTGACCAAGCTCACAGTGATTCATTTCAAACACCACATGATATGAGCTTAAAAGAATCAAGAAAAGCTAGAGAGATATAGAGTGAGAACAGATGGAGGAAAGTAGGCACAATGGTTTATATTAGATACTCTTTCCCCGTTCAATATCCAGTCTCCCCCTCTCTCTCTCTCTCTTCCCTCCTATATGTATGTCACTATCATTGTTGAAATAAATAATGCTAGAGAGAGAGAGAGAGAAGAGAAAAAGATACCATAAAACATGCATAAAACATGGCTGCTTAACCTTGCCCAAAGACACTGATTTGCTGTAATCCATTTGTGTCAGCACATCAAATTGCCGTTTAATCATCAATCATCTATTAACGTTTTCTTGCAAGAAAACAGCACATCTGATGCCATTATCTGTTGGCTTGTCCAAACTTTCTTCTGATCACTGAATCCACTGTAATCAAACATACCTTGAATCTGTTCATTTACATAGAGAATACCTAAGAGAAGACTTAGGAATTATTCTAAATCTTCAAATCATGATCATTGTATATTCTGCTTTGTTTAAATTAATTAGGGTTGTCAGGTGCCTAATTGTCATGTCTCATTGACTACAATGATTACTGTTTGATCTCACTGTTTTGATTTAAATAAGTGCTTAACAATGTACTTTGATCACATAAATTATGTAGTTCTAATTCCCTTTTAATACTCCCAAATATTCCTTTGTGAACTTGCACCAACCATGTCTAGTTTTAGATCAGTGACATATGTCTGTCATGTCCACATGGTCTTCTCCACTGCACAAAGTTGACTGTTCACAAACCCTAGGTTCATAAAAGTATAGTTAAAATAGCACATGAGATATGGTTTGCTTCTGTTGATGACTTGTTTTAGACTAATCACCTCAAGTAGATAGTTGAAATGTTGTTTCTGAAACCACATAAGGCAAAGAAATATTGAGATAGATGTGCATGAGTAGTCCACCAAGATCTGCTTTGAATCCAATGACATGGGGTTGCAGGAACTTCTCTTAATATCCTGCTGATTAAGGCCAAGATAAACACTTCTTTTATCCTTCTCTTCATGCTTATGAATAACCCATAATTAATGTCCTTAAAGCCAATAATAACTCAGATTGCAGTCCATATCTATACAAGACAAATGCAAATGCATGTCTCAGACAAGGTGGTAATGAGATATGGTTGCTGTTGAACACATTTGGGATTAGTAGTAGGATCAAACTCTCAGGGTTGCACTTAGACCAAATCCAATTGTCATTGTGGTTCCAGATCATCACATCTAGAAGCTATAATGACGTAAGATTACGATAAACTAGTTCCAGTTGTTATTGTGATTCGAGTCAAAAAATAATAATCTCTTTAAATAGTTAAAGGTAAGGTTACGTACGTTGTTGATCCTCCCTAGACCCTATATTAACCGGAGTTCTTGGTATGTCCTTTCTAGTTTCAATTAGTGTGGTCTCATTTATAATATGATGATCTCATTAGATCCTACAAGTTGAGATAATAGAATCAGATTCCTTTGATGTGTTGAAAAGTTGATCAAAGAAATAGAGCAAGGAAGAAAAGAATATATAAGAAGGATAAAGGAACTTGATTGTCACCTCACAGCTAATTGCAAAGCTAAGACATCAGACCTACCCTATATCTAGTATTAGAATTGAAGGGGAACATGAAACTTCTTCCTCATTATTTCAGAGAGAGAGAGAGAGAGAGAGAGAACAAATGCTTTCAGACACATGGAATATAATAAAGATGGCAAATAAGCCTCTTATTGTTCAAACTTTCACATCCACATACAACAAAGCCTGGCTGCAAAAGCAAGGAATCTTACAACACCCTCAGTCATTTGTTGGCTTTGCATGAAATGATGATGATTTTAGGCTTCCTGGTCTTCCTTCCTTCACAGCTCACAGCTACCTCTCTTGGATGGAAGTAGATGTGACAAATGCTGCCTTTAGGAGGGGTCATTGCTGTGGGACTCTTGTGGAGAAAGAGAACACACCCACATGCCTGCCCCATTCCATGGAATGCATAAATGCATCACTGAAAAGGATGAGATTTATGCAGCCTCAGCTAGGTAGGACATACACAGCAAAAGAAGGAAAAAGAATAGAGATTATGAGCAACATATATATGTGTTCTTTCTTGTTTAAGATGGAGATTATTCCTCCAATTCAAGTAATGAGAATATAATCTAGCTTGTCAGTCAATCCTAATGGCTGGCTGGTGGTTGAGCAGTCAAATGCTGTATATACCACATTGCTGATAGAAAATGAAGAACAATTCTATTATTTTTCTTTCTACCATCCTAAGTGGACCTCAAGATAATCTTTGTTTACCTTTGTATTTAATGTAAATCTTGACATAGCAACTGTTTGTGCATGATGGCCAGGTTTGTTTATCTAATAGAAGGTCCATAAAATGATTGACATGCACATTGACCTGTGCATGAAGTTGTATACTACAGCAACAATATAAACATCAACTGTAGATTGGTGGACTAATTCTTAGTGTTCATTAATACATATTGATGCCAACATGCAGCATTTCCCTATCAACATTTTGTTAATATCTTAATACTCATCTTTTTTCTAGTTGAAACAAAATGGAAAATATTATTAAGGCTGGGTGCAGAAAATTAATTCTAGATCTAGATTTCAACTAATGCAACTTATATATTTTTTTCTTTAGGAAATAGAAGGCAATTTTTAACTAATTCCTTTGGAAAAAAAATTCTAAATAATCTTTTGATCCACAAAGTGACAAAGTAGGACCAAACTATGGCCCACATAAGATTGACAATGGGTGCCATGGTGGGCAAGGAACCCCATTAAGCCAACATACTTTTGTTGCTTTAGGTAAGGTTCACATGGACTTGCCCAAGTAACTCAACAAGGATAGGTAGACCACACATTTCATGTCCCCTTAGCCTCCTGCCCAACATGCAAAATACTTGTTTGATATATATATATATATATATAAGGGAGAGAGAGAGAGAGAGAGTAGGAATGGCACCCAAATTATTTGCCTAGGTATGTAAATCCAACTTGAGCCCTACTTTTCTGTTCAAAAATGTCTCAAGCCTGATTAAAAGGTGTTTGGACTTTGTTTCATTTGGAAATCTTACTATCTGATTCCATGCAACTAATTGATAATTTTCTATGCATATAATTAACAATATATATATATATATATATATATATATATATATATATATATATGTTCATTCTATTTATTTTAATTTAATTTGAAATCTTACTATCATATTTATTTTTATTTAAAATATCTATGGAGTTAAACCATTTTGGAAAATCAAAAGACTATTTAGAGGTGAACTTTTTTTCTATTCAATTTATATCTTATATATCAATCAATAAAATCATCATTAATTTACAAATTAGGCTTATATAGAATGTTAATTTGATTGATAATCATCTCAAGACATTAATGTATTATATTGTATTAATTTATTCATAGTATGTGATGCATGGGTGGCATAAAATACCCAGACTTAATTTAATGCAGCTGACATATATTACATGCATGATTTTACGTATCTATTAAAATAATTGACATCACGACATGCATCGTCTATCGCCATGTCGGAGGAATTAAAAAATAGAACTTAGAATAAGATAGAGAGAAGAATTTTAGTTTAAATATTGAAAAATTAATATGAATAAATAACATCAACCCAATTAGATTAATTATTACTAATACAAACTTCATATTCAAGATAAATAAGTCGAGTATACAATCAGACTAATTTGAACCCGTTCTTACCATCATAGTCAGATCTTTACTAACATATATTAATCGGGTCAATCATAAGATTATTTGGTTCAATAACAATAATAATTTTTTTGTTGTTTAATGCAAAAATAATATGTTTAATTAAATAAAAATATTTAACTTTGTTTTAAAAGTAAGAAATGTCAAGTTCTCCAACTATTAATAGCCTAAAATATTCAGGATGACGAATCGAACTCTCCGGTTAATGTAAATTAATCATGTACAGATATCAAATATTAGATTAAAAATAGAATTAATTCTGAACTAAAATTTTTCCCAGTCTTATATCTCTAATTCTGACTTGTTAAATAAATATTAAATGAAATCGTGGATTTATTTTTGATCTGTGAACTTTCGGTAGTCTCCACGTGTCTTCTCCAAGACCTGATCCACTTCCATTTTGATCCGACGGTCTATATTAACTTCTGGTTATGATCTCCACGTGGCAGAATCGCCTTTGCGATTGGGTAATTTGTCGCATCAGTTAAGCCTCCAATCGTATATATATATAAAGGGAGAGGAGAGAGAGAGAACGGAACCGCAGCAGATTACCACTCTCCTTCCGTTCTTTCCTCTCCCGCTCTTTCTTGTGTCATCAATGTGATCGAGTTAGGGTTCGCATGGGTTCCTCGATCGAGGAGGAGGAGGACGAGGAAGAAGCTAATCGATGATCTAACGGTCCTTCTGATCCCTTTATCTATCGTTTTCTTTCTCCTGGTTTCTTGGGTTCGGATTTGCCTGATTCTGCTTCATGGTTAATCCTGCAATATCTTGCTTCGATCATAATGAGTGTTTCGACTCTTTGATCGTTATCTTGTGGCGCTTTACGGTTCGTTATAATCACACTGGGGAGTTCGCACTGGCTCCATGTTCCTGTAATGCTCGCTGTTGGTCCGGGTTACGTCTGTATTGCTATGCTTTTCTTGTTGAATTATTAGTTTGATCACATTGGCGAGCTAGGTCATGAAATACTTGTTTCGGCAATTGGTCGAACTGATAGGAACGGTACATAGATATGTATTGTTCGATATCACTGATGATAATAATGATTGATATACCAATCATTTTATCCTTGCTAGATCTGACCACCAGTTTAAGTTTATGGTGTGACTCCATGTTTGCTTCTTGATTCTAATTAGGTACCATAGATGATGTAAGTTACTGCGGTTGTGATATGCTTATCATTGGTGATGTATGTTACCGGATGCAACTGCCTTGCCCTGCCTAATATGTCCATTAGTTAGAGAAAAACCTTTTAGTTTGATACAATGTTCGCTTGCCATGAAATTGGCGACCCCAGAATGCTCTATAGAAGTTTATTAACAACAGAGGTTGTATCCATTCTGATATTTGTTTCGCTCAAATAAAGAAAAGATACTTAGATAGATAGTTAAATTTCATGGTAGCAATCAAATATCTTCAAAATCAGTTGTCATTGACAATAGACAACAAGATGAGTCGTGATCACCGAAAATTCATTCAAAATTTTAGAATGACATGCAAGAATGGTAGGCATTAGCAATGACAATTGTAAATGTAAATTGGCAATTTGGGGATGACACGCATCCTTCACTATGTTTCATGATGCTGTGTAATCTACACATCACCATCCCAAAATTCAGCATGAGACTTGTACAAACCATTGGGTGATATAAATGGGTGAACCAGAATGAGCCTTTTCTGTGGTACTAGGCTCAATCTTTCCTTGTCCTCCTCTTTCAGATGCCAGTCAAATATCTCCATGTTCTCTTTGAGCCTTTCCTTGTTAAAACTTTTCACTACAATGCTCCCACCTTGCTCGACGCCCCACCTTAAGCATACCTGTCCATATATCAAACAATTTGTTAGATTCTACTGACACATTGACTTGAAACATACCTGAAAAATTTTGAATTGATCAAAGAATATGATGTGCATAACAATAAGGATTCTGTATAAGTATCTCAATTAAAATTTTGTGCATATATGATGCCAAGATATAGTCAAGCAAAGCTTTTTACTTGCACAGAGAATGAAGTAATGTAGTTACCTGGGCTCTGCTTTTTCCCGTAGACTGAGCAATTCTTTTGACCTCTTCACATTCCAACACATCATTACTCCCCCAGAAGACTCCAATTGCACCTAGCAAAGAATATGCAGTTACATGGATTCCCTTCTCTGAGCAGAAGTCTCGTAGTTTTCTTTGCTGCCAAATAGGATTTATTTCCACCTATCACAAGAATGGCAAATATTAGCACTACACCATGGCCACATACTAACTATTTGGGATCCTTGCAGGAAAAGAGTGTGACCGTTGTCAAGGCGTTGTCTGAGGTAAGTCAAAGGTACACATTCTTGCCCCTACGAGCAGAATTATTGGGATGCTGAACTTTTGGGACCTTTCCTTATATCATATTTCACCATATATAACTTTCTTTAAAAAAAAATGGTTGGTACTTTCAATTTCACATCTAACAAGAAAAAGTAGATGTTCTTGAGGAATGAGTAGATGGAGTTATGACTTACCTGGTTCACAGCAGGTGGAATTTTTGCATGACTAAGTAGGTCAGCTAGCTTCCTGCATGTGAAGTTGCTAACTCCGATAGATTTAGCTAAACCAAGACTTTGACATTTCTCCATTGCTTCCCACACAGTTGGCATGTCCAAGGGAATCATGTCCTCGCTGGTGAATATTATTTGTTTGTCACCTTTTAATCTAACAGGGAAGTGGATAAGATACAGATCGATGTACTCCAAACCCAAAGTCCTACAAAATCATTTAAAAGACAGTGACATTATAATCCAATCATTCATGATAGACTTCTCTTTTTCTTCTTTACCAACACTTATGATTACTAATTTTTTTGTGTCAGAAATAATTGTCTCTTTGATCAAGAAGAATTAATTATTGAGATGGTTTTTCTACCTTTTCTTTTTCTTGACAATCCTCTTATATTTGTTAGGGTGTTGTTCTTAAGAATCCTAAGGATAAAAGAGAACCATCATGCTAAACGATCAAGAGACAGACTTAACATTGTTTTGGACAAAAGCATACTCCTCTTATGATCTCTCACCATCAGCCACTAGATTTTTACTGCTGAAAAAACCAGAATTATTCTGTCAACGTTTCATCAAGATGTAGCTACGAAAATATGATCTTTTTATTTCTGAAAAAATAGCCTTTGTGTTAAGTAGCCGGGATCTGCTTTATCTATATAATATTCAGCCACCTATGTAATCTGTGTACTATTGTTTAAAGTTTATTAATGTGTAATTCCACATTCTTAACCTTTAACCATGATCAATATGTCATGTTATTCATTTAAACTTAGATTGGGCTGCCCATATTCTTCTGTTAAATTCCATGATAAACCCGAGCTGACACCCAAAACAGAGATACATATAAAGTATATATACTCATTCCTTGAAAGTTCTGATCATATGAATATATTTTTCGTTCATGCATCAAATGATTTATATGTATACCTGAGAGACTCTTGCAGTGCAGGGACAACGCGGTCCGCGTGCATGTCGGTGCACCACAGTTTGGTGGTGACGAAGAGCTCGTCGCGGCTCCTGATGAGCCCTCTTTCCAGGGCAGTCGCTATGGCCTGGCCAACAGCCCGCTCCGACCCGTAGATGCTGGCGGTGTCGAAGTGGCGGTAGCCGAGCTCGATGGCGTCAATCACCGCCGACGTCATGATCTCGTCGGGCGGCACCGGGTATGTGGCCGTCCCCATGCCGAGAACCGGCATCCTCCTCCCTGAACTCAGCACAACCTGCTGCATTACCGCCATCTTCTGCCGCTTGCCGGAGAGGGGCGGGGAGAGAAGCAAAACTAGTCGTTCTCGTCGTTAGATGCAGATCTGGTAAAACATCGATACACCGAAGCAACAATTATACAAATCCTCATTGGATAATATAATTATACAATGTTTATTTTTTTTTAAAAAAAAATTATTATTATTTTAAGTTCATTAATGGTGAAACAGTATGGAGGAAGGATGAATGACGCGTTCAAAACCACTAGACGGTCGTCCGGGGGACTTTTTCTTCAACGGCGGTATTTTTATATATTTTCATGCAAGATGCATTTTGATTTTTTTCCAAATACATTTTCCAACTATGTCTCTTAAATATCAACTTGTTCTCGTATAGTGCCAGTCCTTGTCGGATTCTTCTAGCCGCCTAGTGTGACAGTGTCAGCGCACATTCTTCCTCGCTCTTGAGGTAACATTTCAATTAAAAGTTTTATTCGTGGATATAGCTCAATAATTCTTAATAATTTAAAAATATAAATTTCATCAAGCAGTTTATACTCAATTTTATAAGAATCAGAATGAAAATTTAAATTTTATTGAAATTAAAATTAAAATTTAGATTAATGTATGCTTAGTAACCTGAAAAAGACGAACTTAAATTCATGTACTTTTTTTTCGCCATACTTTAAGTCGGTTTTGTGCCTCTTAGAGCACACTTGGCTTTCCCATGGATTATTCGGCATTGATGATAAGCTACTCCCTCCCATAGGTGTATCCTTATATTCTGGATATGATGTGTTAAAATCCATCAATCAGGGATAGGGCTACAGGGATGCGATTCATTCACACTAACCTCTACTTGAATAAATTATATAAAAATGTCTTAAAAAACCTTTTATTTGTATGACTTTCTGAGAACCCTTTGAATCATTCGTTCAAAACGGTTCCTAAAAACATGAAGCTTTATTCACCTATGAAATTTAATATGACCTCACGTGTTCCCACGATGACATATCACGAAATAAAAAATAAAGTGATTTGATCTTGTGAATCACAAAAAATGTATTTTAATGTCATCAACTTAATTTGTCGTTCGTTGGAATTCCTATGTTTAATTTAATCCACAGCTTTTGTTTTGTTCAGTCATGCATGTAATTTCTAATGCGGACGGCATTAAAATATTTGCATTTTCTCCTCTTGATGATGGCATCCATCAGATCGGTCTCCAGTCGTAGTCTCCACAGAGTCGGCATTACAGTATTTCTAATGCGGAGTCGTAGTAGTGCTTGCACGTACCGTGACTTTGATATCGCTTTCTTTTCTCATGTGTTCTCTCTTTCTTTTAAACTTTAACCCACAGAGTCGTCTCCTCCTCCCACTTCAGCTATCCATCTCTATTTCGATTGTAGCTACAAGTAGTAACCATATGTGCTGATGTTCAATTAGCTATATTTGCATTCAGTTTTGGGTATATTTCTTCCATCATTATTGGTTTATCTTCTTTACCTGACCAGATTGTATTAACCTGAATTCATGTGCCATCATCCGAATCAAAAACTTGCGATCTGACTTGGTAGGAAATCCAAGACGCCGGCACATGACCGAGGAAGTTTTGAATCATATCCAACCACAATCCCTACAATCTTAGTCAATACTCCAACTATGCAAATGATTTTTATTGGACTCTCGTGGGATTCCTTTCGATCTATGATTTGAAATCCAAACAGTCAACAAGTCAGCCAGCTCACTCAATCTTTCTCAACATTGAATTAGGTGATGAACATTGATATTGTACTTAGCAGCATAAGCTTACCTGTTTCTACATTTTCCATTGCCCATAGCATGCTCAAAAGATGTTGTTGCATAGCATCGATCGAGCACAAATCAGTGCCGCACAGCTATCTGAAAGACTTTTTATGGCACAATCCACTTTCAGTAAGACAAATTCCAAATATTAAAAGTTAAATTTTAGCTAATCCTAATTAGATTTCATCTTAGTCTATTATCTCCAGTCTCTTTTTCTTAGAAGGATAACAAATGAGATCATGGATATACATTGACTGTTTTTAATTTTTATTGATCTCTGTATAGATAATGAAAGTGAACTATTGATATCATTTGATTCATGTTAATTTTTATATGGGTTTAAATTAATTTTAGATAGATTTTTAAAATACCATGACATTGGAAGCGGTTGCCAAATCTCAGCCGGAAGTTTCTTTTATAAACTTTTAGGTCAAACCCTTTTCATTTAATGATATAATATCGATTTTAGGTCATTTTGAGCACGGTAACGAGAATTTACAATGTCATTCATATTGGAGAGAATGATGTGTTGGATATAATTTTTAAGCCTTAAAAATTTCTGAAAAATATATTTTTGGTGGTTACATAATGAAAGTATAGGTTTACAATAGTTTATATTTTCAAATAGGCTGTATTGGAGTTAGATCAGGCTTAATTTAGTTTATATGTATTTATGGTTTTTGTACATATCTATTCTTTCAGAGTTTGGAAATAGCCTATTCACAACAACAATGGATCATTTCTCATTTCTCGTACGCTTAGCATCTGTTTAAGTCAAGACTAATATAAATTATAAGATATTCTTAGTGTTTGTATCAGCAACTGATGAACACAAAATAAAATATACTCATTTGGGAGCTTGGACATCAATTGTGGACAAAATTGATCTCTTCATATCCCTTAAAAGTTGATAAATTTGTTATTTATCTATCATGTACACCTACTATTTAACTTGAAATTAACGAGTGCAGGGAAATTTTGATGCGCAAGACTTGATGATGTTATTGATGCTTTCTTTTGGGATCGGAACACGGTTCAACACAACCTGTGATGACCGAGTGAATGGACAAATTGGTGAGCAGTGTAAGATATGTTAACAAACTTGCATAGCCGTGGCCGACGTGTCATGGCTGGGTTCGATTATCATGTCCACGATTGTACCGACGATTAAGCCTTCGTCCGATCGAGTTGAGCTCGGGGTTGACTCTGGATGTGACTCTTGGGTGCGCTATCTACTTTGTCATCGCTAGACTCCTGCACACTGGCCTAGGTCGGGAGGAGGGGTTTCTCGATTTTATCCCTCTGATTAAGTCAGTATCGAGTGAAGTTTCTGTAGAAGGATCCTCTTGGTGATTGCTGATCGATTTGTGTGAAACAACATCGCACGATGCCGTCCCAAGCTTTTCGGAGTGACCTTCGACGGTTTGGCGCTGTTAGTAAACAAAAGTACCGTGGCTGATGAGTCAGCACGGTTAGGCCCACATGCCGACGTCAGGAACTTCTGGTGGAATATGTGGATTGATGGAGTGGCTGCACCCCTCGAGCGCCTCTAGCGAGGGTTGAGGTGGTGGGATCGGGCGAGTCTTCGGAAGCGGCTGGGGGTTAGCACTCCAAAGCCAGCCGACCTGAGCGCCACTTATGGCGAGATGCGTTCCCTCATCCCCTGGACAGTTGGCGATCTTCCTTGCAACGTGGGCACCTCCTTGAGATGGGAGATGCTGGCTGGCTGGTCGGGGTCCTAACCGTTGGACTGCCCTCTTTTGCGTATTAGATGGCGACTTCAGGATGATGACGCTCGCAGCTTGGTAGCGATTGCCTCCCTGCAAAATGGCCTTCGTCGGGTGAGTCTCGACTTTGGCCCCTCTAATGAGCAAGTTAGATCAGTTTCGATTCACCCCCTTCCTTTCTTTCTTTCTTTTTTTTCTACTCTGGTTGGGATCGACCTGGGTATTTATACCTGCATGCGAAAGTCGGTCGTGCCTTAGTTCGGCCTGGCCGCTGATCCTCATGGGGGCGAGACAACCCCTTTGACGAGATGGTGTTGTTGGGGGTGCTTGAGTGGCATCAGACAGCGCCGTCGCCAAAACAGACAGCACCACCCCGGGCTCTTAGGGTGGTCAGGTCGCACAGTTATACGGTTGAAACTTGACGTGGCGTGTACCCCATGGTTTTGGTGACGTATGGCATTGCGATCGTGACGTAGTTGATGTTTGTTGGTGATTCACCTAGGGCCAAAACATGCCCTATAAGGATGATATGGAACCTTGACACATGAAGCTATGTGACATATGAGCTAACCGAGTACAAAAGTAAAAGTTGCCATCAATCATTTAAGTTGGTGTGTGATGCAATCTACATGGGGTCAACCATATCTTTCTTGCCTTCCCCAGTGCATGGAATTTCCTTGTAGGTAGCCATGTCGAGCCAGAAGCTGCTCCACTGCCAACACATTATTATGCTTGTGTTCTCATCAAGTCCACAACAGCAAAGCAGTAGGGACGAATGCCGGTTGTCATTTTCTTGCGTCGAAGTCTTATCAACTATATTAAACCATGTTATTTTCATGCCAAAAACAAGAAAAAGTAGAGAAAGCCGATCCAAAATTAAGAAAAAGTGGAGAGTCACACGGCTATTATGCCACCGAAAATGACAAAAAGCCAATTCATGAATATGTCACATTGATTAAATTATAATAAATAATAAATAATATTTCTTTGACCACTAACAACTAAAGAAGGATGTTTACTTTCCCATGTGTCTCTGGACGGTGCAAAAAGGGATGACCATCGTCCCGAGTCTGAAGTGTCATGCCCGACGTGACGCCCTATCTCAGTCCCGAGGCTCCATGTCCGATGTGATTGCTGACCACGTCCATAAGGGTGACATCAAAATATGCCCTATCAAAATACTCGTAATGTTTCTTGTTAGGAAAACTATCATATGAGATAGGGAAACACAATCACAAGTTAGGGTTGCTTTGATGATCGACGAGGAGTTATTCTACTTCCGGAATGCTTCGTTGATCGATGAAGCAACCGATCAACTATCCACCGGTCTCTTCTCATCTCTTACCTCTGTCAGTCTTTTTCTTCTCTTCTTTTTCGTTTCTTGCATCCGGATTTATCTGCTATTGCTTTATGCTTAATCTCTTCGTTGTAGTTCTTATTCTTTGCTAACTTAGGTTTAACCATCCACTTGACAATGACTTAACTGCTACTTGCTTTAGAATTGCTAACACTAGCTAGCAAGGAAACTGGAACTGTGCATATATCGTTCGAACCATAAGAAATTTGGCATGACATGCAACAACAGAAACCATATATGCCTATTGTAAAGGCAAACCAGTCTTCGAATTCCGTATTAAAACAGAGGCTTACATGACATCTCTGGGAATGGAATGCATGATTCGCTATGTTTCATGGTTCTGTGCTGTGTTATCTACACATCACCATCCCAAAATTCAGCATGAGACTTGTAGAAACCAGTGGGTGATATAAATGGCTCAACCAGAATAAGCCTTTTCTGTGGTACTAAGCTCAACCTTTCCTTGTCCTCCTCTTTCAGATGCCAGTCAAATATCTGCATGTTCTCCTTGAGCCTCTCCCCGTTAAAGCTTTTCACCACAACGCTCACACCTTGTTCGACACCCCATCTTAAGCATACCTGTCCATACACCAAACGATGTGATTGAGATCAGACTCTAAAGATCTATAATTAATTGACGACAAGATTTAGTCGACCAAAGTTTTCTTTCTGCACAGTGAAGGAAGTAATGTAATTTGTTGAACCTGGGCTATGCTTTTCCCCATAGACTGAGCAATTCTTTTGACCTCTTCACATTCCATCACTTCATTGGAGCCCCATAAGACTCCAACTGCGCCAAGCGGAGAGTATGCACTCACATGAATTCCCTTCTCCGAGCAGAAGTCTCGTAGTTTTCTTTGCTGCCAAATAGGATTCACCTCCACCTATCACAAGAACAACTGTTACTATGACACCATGATCAAGAATTTTTGCTATCACCTCCACCTAACCATTTGAGCTCCATGGTTATTTTTGTGACTGTCATCTTAACAATTTGATGATACTGGATACTTGTGCATCGCATTGCAGCATACAATACTTTCACTTTCCTGTTTCATTTCTAACAAGCAAACAAAAAGAAAGGAATGGATTCGATGGAGTTACGACTTACCTGGTTCACGGCAGGTGGAATTCTTGCATGGTTGAGTAGGTCAGCTAGCTTCTTGCATGTGAAGTTGCTCACCCCGATAGATTTAGCTAAACCTAGACTCTGACATTTCTCCATTGCTTCCCACACGGTTGGCATGTCCAAGGGAATCATGTCCTCGCCGGTGAAAACCATTCGTTTCTCACCTTTTAGTCTAACAGGGTAGTGGATAAGATACAGATCGATGTACTCCAATCCCAAAGTCCTACAATCATTCATAAGACAATCGCATTAGCTCACAATCTTCTTTTGTTGCTAAAGGTCAATCCTGGCTTCAATTTATGGCAACTGTCGCAGTCTTCCGTTCTCTGAGCTGTGATTATTAATATTATCTATGTCATATAAAACATATATCATGTGCATACAATAAATACCTGAGAGACTCTTGCAGTGCAGGGACGACGCGGTCGGCGTGCATGTCGGTGCACCACAGCTTGGTGGTGACGAAGAGCTCGTCGCGGCTACCGATCAGCCCTCTCTCCAGAGCGGTCGCTATGGCCCGGCCGACGGCCCGCTCCGAGCCGTAGACGCTGGCCGTATCCAAGTGGCGGTACCCGAGCCCGATGGCGTCGATCACCGCCGTCGTTATGGTTTCGTCGGGCGGCACCGGGTAGGTGGCCGTCCCCATGCCGAGCACCGGCATCCTCCGCCCCGAATTTAACACTACCTGCGGCTCTACCTCCATCTGCATCCCTACGCTGTTCCTATCCAACTTCCACTTGGATTATAATATGAGGACGCGATAGGAACGGGAGAGGCGAGTGGCTTTTTGTTTGGCTAAGCCGTATCCACGTCTCACATTTTTCTATAGAAATAAAAATACTTTTTTTTTCTATAATTCGCTAGCCATCCATTTGAACTGAGAATTTTTTATAATTATCCACGAAATAAACATTTTATATTAGATTTCATGATAACTTCGCATATCTATCAAATATGATAAATTTTTACCTTTTTCACGTGTTAGGAGTGTGATGACATGGATGACACGTGTTAGGGTGTCAGATGATTGACATTCTAATATTAGATTTTGGATCTCGAGTCAACATGTGACTTATCGTCACCCAATTTAATGCTACATGGTCGAATGGTATCACACTCCGAGCTAAGCCCGAAAATAATATAGCACGAACATAACTCTTTTACTTTGAATATTAGTTTACATCCTCGATACAGAATTACTGAGTTAGATATTATTGATAAAGTTCGACTTGAGACTTACTCGAAGAAAAGGCCTCGATTGAATTCCAATCAGCTTCTACCTCATACAATAAAAATCTGATCTAACACCACGTTTAACTCGTCTAGATTGCTGCATTAGATGTTTTAATGCATTGATAAATCATCATTTTTGATCAAATATAGATAAATGGGCATACATAATGACCCATGAAATGGCAAGTTCACACTGGAAGCGGGTTTGGGTCGGGCTGGGTCGGCTTAAGTTGGGCTTATTCGCTTAGGCCGTGGCCCGTGTTGCCTCTTGGTCGACGGACCCAACCCAACCTAAGTCACGTTAAACCCATTTCTCCACCCGTAAAACCCTAGTCGGCCTTCGTTACCTCGCCCCGCACGCCATGGCGCTCGCCTCCCTCCGCATTCGCCGCGCCGTCGCCCTCTCGTCCGCCGTCCTCAGACATGGCCGCTTCTTCTCGGCGATCCACGCCTCTCCTTCCCCTCCCTCCGTTCCCTTCCTGGCCGTCGTTTCCCCTGTCCCCTTCGGGGACCCTAGCCTCCAACGACCTTACTCCTTGATCCCATCCCTCTCCTTCCGGTCGTCGGCTCCTCTTTGCAGCAGCCGTTCTAGCGGCGGAGCCGACGACAAGTTCGGGCCTGATGAGATCCTCTTCGAGGGATGCGATTACAATCACTGGCTCATCACCATGGACTTCCCCAAGGACCCCGCACCAAGCCGTGAAGAGATGATCGAGACCTACATCCAAACACTAGCAACGGTTGTCGGCAGGTAAAAGATCAAACCTGAGATTGGTTTCCTTTTAGAGAACGGTTAGAAAAGAAGTTTCTTCGAGTGATGTTAGCAAAGTTCTTGAGAATGATTAGTCTTTGATGATAGTCCTACAAAGTTTGTCTATACTTAGAAACATGTACTTGTACTTGGCTTTTCCTGGTCCGATTATAGAAGTGGCACGCTATCCTGGGAACATAAATGCTATTCAAGACTGTATAGGACTGGAGAGTGAACATCATGGTCAAGAGTTGCTTAGGAGATACGAGAAGGGATCGGACAAGGTGGTCTTCGGCAGCTCCATCTTCACTCTGGTTACAATTATTTTCCTACCTTGTTTCCCATAATTGAGGATGAATAAATAACAATTTTGCTATCTATAATCCAAAAAAGATGAAACTAACCTTCATTCGTTGGTCAATTTTTTTCGTTAGTTTATTGGGTAGAATATTATGATTCGGTGCCCGGAGATGACGGACCTGAAGTGATTAGGTGCTTTGTTCGAAGTTAGAGGAGAGGTAGAAGATAGAGAGGTAATATTGGAGCTGGCTTATAGACAGTAAGATGATTTAAGATTCAGAGAGAAGGAACAAGGAAAGAGGATAGATAGTTGCTATAAATTAGAGTTTTACAGCAGGTGGATAGCCAATTGGGAGCACCTTAAATCATACAAGATCCAAGTTGCAGGGACCGGAAAGACTGGAGTGATTAGGTGCTTTGTTCGAA
Source organism: Musa acuminata AAA Group (assembly GCF_036884655.1). Taxonomy (NCBI): domain Eukaryota; kingdom Viridiplantae; phylum Streptophyta; class Magnoliopsida; order Zingiberales; family Musaceae; genus Musa; species Musa acuminata. The sequence goes on along the minus strand of NC_088338.1, from coordinate 8,942,767 downwards.
GTTAGAGGAGAGGTAGAAGATAGAGAGGTAATATTGGAGCTGGCTTATAGACAGTAAGATGATTTAAGATTCAGAGAGAAGGAACAAGGAAAGAGGATAGATAGTTGCTATAAATTAGAGTTTTACAGCAGGTGGATAGCCAATTGGGAGCACCTTAAATCATACAAGATCCAAGTTGCAGGGACCAGAAAGACTGGTGTGATGTCTTTCAGTTTACTTGGGTATATTTGGCATAAAAAGTGAGTCTGGTTTGAGGAGGGTGACAGCTCCTTTCACGGGATGCTAGGTTTGTTCTAGTTTATTTTAGAATCTTGGATCGTCACATGTTGGTGTATATTCTACAAATGTCTTCTTGGCAAAGACTTCTGGATCCTTTTTTTTCCTTTGCACTTTGGAAAATTAGTTCCTTTTATTATATTTGTTTTGATCTTCTTTACGTGACTGTATATTTGAAGCATCTTCTTGATGCTTCATGTGTTTGAGTGAGATGGATATCTTGCAGTAAACATTGGTTGTTATTTGCAGTGTTGAAGAAGCCAAGAAAAGGATGTATGCACTTAGCACCACAACTTACCATGGTTTTCAGGCTGTAATGACTGAGGAAATGTCAGAAAAGTTTCGCGGTAAGCTTGTGTAGTTGGTTCCTTCCTGTGGACTCATTTGGAGGGTCTTATATGAGAATTAGGACTTACAATTTTTGCTATAATGAAATTAGGTTTGCCTGGTGTTGTCTTCATATTGCCAGACTCGTATATTGATCCTGTCAATAAGGAGTATGGAGGTCTGTACGTTTCCTTCTAAACTTCGTTTCTTGTATCTTTGCGACCTATCAGAGTATCACAGTAACTAAGGATGTGTCAAGTTGCACATGTTTAGCATTTTTGCAATGCTTACAGTTTAATGTGACCATATTCAGATGTTCTGAGTTTATTTGTATGTTATAATTTCTTTTTTAAAACATAGCTTCTTTTCTGGTACATTTCCTTCTTATATTCAGGTGACAAGTATGAGAACGGGGTTATTACTCCAAGGCCTCCTCCAATTCAATATGGTAGGCAAGGTAGAGAACGGAATCAAAACAGATATGACCGACCAAATTATAACAGACCACCTCCACAAGGAAATCCAAATTATAACAGACCACCTCCACAAGGAAATCCAAATTATAACAGACCACCTCCACAAGGAAATCCACCAAATGAGCAATGGGGTTCGATGCAAGGAGGTGGACCAAACTATGCTCCACAGCAGGGCAATAGTCAGCCTGGGCAATATGGAAGGGGTTATGATGCCCCTGGAGGTAGAAACTCTGTTCCTTCAGGAGAAAGGAGAGACTTCGGACAAGGAGAACAGGGAAACTATGCACAATCTGCGGTAAGGGATGGTTATCAAGGAGAACGTAGAGATCCAATGCCTTCAAATCAGAGGAATTTCAACCAAGGATATCATGGTAATTTTGCTCCTCAAGAGCAGAGGAACATCACACGAGGACCTGGAGAACAAAATATGTATGGAAGCTCTACTGGGGCAGATAACAGGCCTGGATCAGGTCCTAGTTATAGCCAAAACCATAGGCAGGAGACAATGCCTGGTAACGGTGGGGAACACAGACAAAATGGCAATTTTGGTTATGGTGGAGAGAGTAGCAGAGACGTCAGTTCTGGTTTTGGAGGGCAAGGATCAGGTTCTGCCTACGAACAAAACTATTCTGGTCCTACCAAAGGTCAAACAGGGTCCTGGCAGGTAATATTCCCTATATATTCAGATTTTTCAATTCTTTTCTTGATGATTTGTTTGATTGGCTAGCATGATTCATATATTACCTTGAAAGGTTATAGCTGTATAATTTTCATAATACTTGCAAAAAGTGGAGTGCTATCCTTTCTTGTTGTTGATTGTGCTGAAAGACCATATTCTCCTGATATTGTTCAGTATAATTAGTTTTTTTACCTCGAATAACCTAAGTCATGGGTTCTGGAAATACCATTTTGTTTGTTTGGCATGTAGGTGGAGTGCATACTTCTTTGTATGATAAGATTTAGTTTAGTTATATGTTGAAGGATTATCAAATGACAAAAAGGGAAAAATTAGGAAAAGTTGTCTTGGTTCTGATTTTTGTTTGATTGAAGAGCTTAAGGCATCACTGTTGTTTCATAGTGCTGTTAGTTTGATTGAGTGCACACAGTCGATTTTGGTCTATGTTTTCTCACAATTAGGTTTCTTAAGGCTTACCCTTACCCTAGTGGATGTGTTGTAATCTGCACTCCTGCATCAGTTGGTTTGATGCAGTCAGTAGAATCCTACTAGTGTTGTTATTTGCACTCCAGTTTTATTTGTTGGTGTTTGTTGAAAATTATGAAACATTACTCCTTTGGAGCAATGAGCTTCTGAATTGCAAGGAATAGTTAAATATGACATAGATTTCAGTTAATTTGCCGATTTGACTCATTTCTGTCTATCCTCTGATCTTGCATACAGCGAATATAAATTGCAAGGATGGTTATGTTTTTGAATCCTTTGTTCTTACAAAAGCTGCTCGGGCATTGTTCATCAGGCACAACTAAGATATAAATAGTCTTTTTTTTGCCTTATCCCAGGGCTTGGCATATAAAACTCGATGGTCCATGGTTGAGATTTCTGCTTCTGCTTGTATAGACAATTAATTTTCTTTGTGATTGTTCTCTGATATATTCTCTGAAACAGGGGAAGTGGTGACATGCCTTTGGGTCAAAAGGTTTCTCAGCGTGAAGGTGCCCACCTCTACTTCCATGTCTTTTTGGTCAGAAGCCATCTCAGCCCACCTCTACTTCCATGTCTTTTTGGTCAGAAGCCATCTCAGCCCACCTCTACTTCCATGTCTTTTTGGTCAGAAGCCATCTCAGCCTATGTGGAATGTATTAGAATTTTAACTGAAACTGCCTATGACTCTTCTTCGCTTTATGTTTCATGGTTTCTCGAACACAGCGGAAATTGCATTTCCTAGTTAGTAATATAAGTGCTTTCTGGGTCGGTCTGTTTCCACAATATAAAGCCATCACAGATGATGAATCTTAGTTCTATAGTTCTTACGTTTTGATTAAATATCTGTGATCCGAAAAGGATCAGATATTAGATCTGATCATCTATTTTGTGGATGGATTCGGCATTGTCCCGTGCCACAGCTGCAAACATAATTTGCAAATTGGGATAAATATAAGTAGTATAGCCATCCAATATCATCAGCAAATAGAGAGAGAGAGAGAGAGAGAGAGAGAGAGAGAGAGTTCTTTTGCAACATAATGTGGAAGGAGAAAGCTCTCCAAATTCATCAGCAAAAAATCTACGAGGAGGAGGATTACAAAATCACTAGGATGTTGACTATTCCTTCCCAATGCCCTATAGATATCCTGGCCCTTTTCTAAAACAAGTAGCCAGTTGCCAAATACCTGCCTTGTTATTAATGTATATAATCTACTATGCATCTTCTGGTCTGGGTTTCACTCTAATATACATGGCCACACCAACTTCTGAAAGCTGTAGCAGATAGCTCTTAATTTCTTAGAATAAATATGCAACTCAAATTACCAGTAGTTCCCACAGGAGCAGCTCCCCTCCTTGAAGTGGTGGAATCTGCTCGAGTCCCTGACAATGATCACCCTCTGTGTAATCCTGGAGAAGAACTTGAACGCAGTGTGGCAGTCTCCACAAATCCGCAGGTTCTTGAAGACCTTGACGGGAGTGCCCTGCGGAGTAGCAATGATCCCAAATGCAACTGCCAACCTCTCGCTGTGGTACGCCAAGCTCTCTTCCTTCTGCTCGTCTTCCACATCATGCAGCACGAACTCGGTGTCCGGTACGTATCCTTCTTCCTTCATCCTCTTGTACAGCTTCTCCAGCTGCGCATGTATGTCCTCCGTCCTCGGGTGCGACTTGTCTCCCACCAGGAACACGTGCACTCGTCTCTTCACCTCGATCCAACTCGACCCAGGCTTCTTCACCACCCGCCGCCGGTCCATCGTCTTCCTCACCTTCTCCACCTCGTCCCACAAGCCAGCAGAGGCGTAGATGTTGGCCAGCGTCACGTAGGTCGCCGCGTTCTCCGGCTCTATCTCGAACAGTGCTTCCGCCGCCTGTTCTCCTAGCCTCACGTTCTTGTGAATCCTGCATCCACCGAGCAGGGAAGCCCACAGGAACTTGTCTGGCTTCATCGGCATCTTGTCCATGATCTCCTCAGCTTCCTCAAAGCGGCCAGCCCGGCTGAGCAGGTCGACCACACAAGCGTAGTGGTCTGCGGTGTGCTCCATCCCATGCTCATCTTTTATAGAGTGAAAGATTTCTAGTCCTTTGTCGACTAATCCGGCATGTGTGCACGCAGAAAGGACTCCCACAAATGCTATGTGATCTGGTCTCGTCCCCGACTGCAGCATCAGCTCGAAGTATCGGATTGCCTCCTCAGGATGCCCGTTCTGAGCGTATCCCGACACCATGGAAGTCCATGAGACCAAGTCCGTCTTCGGCATCCCCTCGAAGACCGCCCTGGCCTTGTCGATGTTCCCGCACTTTGAGTACATGTGCACCAAAGCACTGGCTGAGAACGAGAGTGGATCGTAGCCCGCCCTCATCATGTGCCCGTGCAGCTGCCTCCCTGGGCCTTCCATGGCCAGCTCCGACAATGCATCCAAAACCCCTGCGAAGGTGAACTCGTTCGGCCGGACGCCTGCCCTCAACATATCCGAGAACAGCTCAAACCCTTCTTCTCTCCGCCCACCGTCGAAGTACCGCCCAATCATCGCGGTCCAGGAAACGACATCCCTGTCGAGTGTTCTGTCGAACACATGGCGTGCGTTGTCGATGCTTCCGCATTTGGCGTACATATCCGATAGCGCGCTCCAAACGACGGCATCCGAGTCGAACCCCATTCGAATTATGTGGCAGTGGATCTCCTTCCCATGTCGGAGGCACGGGATGGCTGTTGCGGCAGCAAGGGCGCTGGAAGCCGTGAACTTGTTACCAAAGTTCGAGTCTTTCCCGTTCCCTTCGCTCTGCATTCTCCGGTAGAGGCCGAGCGCCTCTCTGGGGTGGCCATGCCGGGAGTGGCCGGAGATAATGGTGCTCCACGAGAAGTGGTCCCTGCTGGGCATGCGATCGAAGAGTCTCCGGACCTCGTCGAGGTCTCCGCAGGAGGAATAGCCGCCGATGAGGGTGTTCCAGGAGCAGAGGTCCCGGTAGGGCATGGACTCGAACCAGCGGCGGGCTTCGGGCAGGACGCCACACTTGGCTAGCAGATCGAGCAGGCGGTTGGAGAGGAGGAGACCGAGGGGGCGGCCCGATGCTGCGGCGGCGGCTGCCACGCGACAGGCAGAGGAGGGTAGGTCGAGAGGGCGGTGGGCGGCCGGGAGAAGGCGGCGCTGGCGGGAGAGGAGGGCGATTGCGTCGCCGAAGCGGCCTTGGGCGCATAGATGGGAGATGGTGTCCTGCGGGGGGGTGAGAGAGAAGGAGGGAGGTGGGGACTTGGAAGGAGAAGGGACAGCGGCGGCTGAGGCAGAGGAAAAGCGCCGGCGAGAGGTTACCTTCACCATGTGGATATCAACAGAGTCGTCGGTACGAGGGGACGCTGTTTGAACCTTCGGGAGTGAGTTGGTTCATCAAGTCAAGTTGGGTCGGGTCAGATTGATTCGTTGGTTGCATTTGAGTCGAGTCAATTTAAGAATCCGAGATTGGAGATGCAATTTGTGAAAGACGAGTTGGTTCACCGAGTCGGTTCAGCTGGATTTGTCAGATCGGTTTTGACTCGGGTTTAATCGAGAAATAGGAATTGGAGATGCACGAGTTGGTTCATCAAGCCGCCTTCATATCCGGGGGTAATGTAGCGGCTTATCAAGGTCAACTGCTTTAGCTTCTTCGACACATACCGAATCACGTGCTTTACCTGCTTATAATACTCTCATCAGTGCTCTCTTCATCGGCAGCAATATATGCAAAGGTGGGACGACGCACGCATGCAGCTCGATTCCGTTGACCTGACCCCTGCAAAAGGACACGAGGTCCCTTCCCAGTCCTTCTCCATCCTCACTTCTTGCGGCCATTATCTTGCTCTCTCCGATCCACGACGGCAGCAGTAGTGCTGATGGCTAATGCGCACTGAAGCTCCCTCCATCTGCAAAAGCCAAGATAAGCATGGCAACTCCTTTTCCATCTGCAACTCTCTATAAATCGATCCTTCTCATGGCTTCAACACATCAAGCAGTGGAGAGAAAGAGACAGATACATATAATAGAGAGAGAGAGAGATGAAGGGTTGTGAGAGTGTTAGCAACGTCGTTCCTTCCTTGATCACAGCTTTGGTGGTGCTGTGGCTGAGCATGGGGGTTTGCAGATCACAGCTGAGCACGGATTTCTACGCAAACAGTTGCCCCGCCGTGTTCAGGGTGGTCCGCCGCCAGCTTTTTAGTGCTCTCAGGAACGACACCAGGATGGCAGCTTCACTGCTGAGGCTCCACTTCCATGATTGCTTTGTGAACGTGAGTTCTTCCTTCACTTGCTTATATGTGTATGCATCAGTGAGATAGCAGATAGGCTTCGCTCTCTTGGTTAATTTCTTTCTCCTCGATGGACCTTTTCGTGCAGGGATGTGATGGTTCAGTTCTTCTTGATGGGAGTGACAGCGAGAAGCTTGCCCTTCCCAATCGGAACTCTGCGAGGGGTTTTGATGTCATCGACACCATAAAGACTGCAGTGGAGAACGCATGCAATGCAACTGTGTCTTGTGCAGATATACTTACTATAGCAGCCAGAGACTCGGTGTATTTGGTACATCATCTCTCTTCTTTCTCTCTCTCTCTACATATATTAGAGACAGCTTTAGCAGAAGAGAGAGAATATACATGGAATGATGGAGTGTTGGTTTCAGAGTGGAGGGCCTTATTGGAACGTTCTTCTGGGAAGAAGGGATGGGTTGGTAGCGAACCAGACTGGAGCTAATGACCTTCCTTCTCCCTTCGACTCCATCGACACCATCATCGACAAGTTTGTTGCTGTTGGTCTCAACACCACCGACGTGGTCTCTTTATCAGGTGTGCACCGATCCCAGCAGTTGCACGCTTCCTTCTCCACAACCCATTGATTGATTGCACTGCATGCGCAGGCGGCCACACGATCGGCCGAGCTCGATGCGTGACCTTCAGCGGCCGCTTGTATGACTTCTCCGAGGACTCCTCCGTGGACCCAACGCTGGACCCGAGCATGGCGACGGAGCTGCAAACCCTCTGCCCACAGAGCGGCGGCGACGGGAACGCGACCGCCCCCCTCGACCGCAACTCCAACTACGCCTTCGACAACCACTACTTCAAGAACCTGGTGGAGCAGAAGGGCCTGCTGTCGTCCGACCAGGGTCTCTTCTCGAGCGACGAGGGCCAGGCGGCGACGAAGGCGCTCGTGCAGGCGTACAGCAACAGCAGCATCCTCTTCTTCAGGGACTTCGTCAACTCCATGATCAAGATGGGGAACATAAGCCCCCTCACCTCCTCTGCCGGAGAGATCCGTCGGAACTGCAGGGTTGTCAACTAGTCATTCGTAGAGCAAGATGACAAGCTTCTTACTATATATATATATATATATATATATGGGGCTGTGATTTATAATCTCGAAGACAAAGTTATGCATGATTGAAGTTATGAAGACCATCCTTTCATCTCATTTATAATCTCGAAGACAAAGTTATTATGCATGATCCGATATTAGTATCGTGATTATTATCTGTAGTGAGTAAAATAATTGTTACATTTTTTCACCTATGACACAGTTTTAACAGTAAGTGTATACAAAAATCACATATAAGAATATGTTTTGTTGTAGTAATAAGTAATAAAATTTAGATTTAACATTATGCCACGGTTATCAACAGTGAATGGAGATGAAAACTCCAAAAATAAAGCTATCTTAAGCAAAACAATTTAATATAAACTTTTAATCTTATGTTATTGAAGTTTATTACAATTAAAGAAGATATTTTTATTTTATTTGGAATAAATTTGGATAATAGAAATATGTATCTGAGGCGAATTTAAACACCTAATTTATTTATTATAATGGATCGGATTTTTTGATAGCTAAGATTATTTGATCCGGTTAAATCGGGTTCCATTTTCCTTGAACCCGAAAAGCCATGTTCGGATTCGGGTTTAGTCGATCAGTCGTACCTCGTCATGCCTACAGTCGTACCCGAAGTCGTCGGCCAAGCATCGTTCCTCCGTCTTTTCCGGTCTCCGATCGGCGGTCCCGTCACCAGGCGAACCGACAACAGACTCGAACGAACAAAACCTAACGCGACAGCCGAAGAGAAGCGGAGGTGCGCTTTTGTCTCCCGCACGCCACCCCTCCCCCCTCTCTCTCTCCCCGATCTAGGGCCTCCCCAGTCCCTATTCGTTTTCCAGGGACTCCGATCGAAGCCTCTTCTCCCGTAGTCGTCGAATTTTGGTCGGTTTATCCTCGAGGGAACGGTTCATCCCATGTCGGGCTTTGTGCTTCCCGATTCGGATTTGGACGTTGGCTGCTGCGGCTGCCTCGGGTTCCTCAAGAAGCCCGACGAAGATGTGGATTTCGAGAAAGTGTGGATGCTGGGTCGCGGCCGGAAGATGGCGCCTTTGATGCTGCCGACGAATCGCCCCATCTGCAGGGAGAAACCCGTGAAGGAAACGAAACGTTTGACTCTGGACCGGGTATGTCCTATGCCCTGTCGGTGTTTTTGTTTCTTGAATCCTTTTGTTTTGCTCGTTGCTTCTGGAATTGCCATCGAATTGCACCTTTTTGAGAAATAGGTAGAAGAATTATATAACAATTGGGCAGAATCAAGTAGCATTCGTCATCAAGATGATCTATCTGCCTACTCTTTTTCTATGTATGCTCAAATGATCGATTGAGATACATGTGATAGTTTGAGCCCAATGAAGCTTAAATTTTCATTATTACCTCGACTCCTGTTTTCATACTTCTCCTCTGACCGGCTTGGGCTTACACTCTCGTCGACATTGGTTGTTTGTGTTTTCTGATGGTTATTTAGTTTTGCATGTACGAGTATTGAAGTATATGCTTTTGCATGACAAGCCCTCCATGGTTGGTTTCTTCTGTTACTTTTGCAGGATGCTTCTGGACAAAAGATGATCAATGAGTATGTCAAAGAATGTACCATAGGCCATGGAAGCTATGGGAAAGTGGTACGGACCTCAATCAGCTGTCAGAAAATAATAGTTTCCCAAGTGATCTTTAAGATGTTTTTTTTTTTTCTAAAACTGAGATGGTATTTTCATTTTTAATTATGAGGTAGGTATTATATCGGAGCAATAACGATGGCAAGCAGTATGCAATCAAGGTGTCGTCTCTTGTTAATCCCTCATTTCTTTTTTTTTTAGGTTTCTGTAGTCCGTAAAATTTTCAATGAGACCTAATTATGAAATTACCGATTGTAGCAATATGTTGATGTACTTCTCAGCTATGGTATTACTTGTATTTGTTGTAGATAAATTGGCAAATATAAAAGGCTACTTTAAGAGTTAAAATTTATTGGATAGGAAACTTTCTTGCATTGGAACTAGTTCTTATTTTTATATACATGCTTTGAGCATTTCTTCTCTCAGTTGCATGTATGCGTTCTGTTTCGTTTTCCATGTAACAATCTATTGATTGCTTTATATGTGTTTTCAGTAAGCTGTACAAATTTCGACATATCCCCTTGTCTTTTGTTTGCCAAAACAAGATTATCGTGCCTCTGAGATTGTTAAAGGAATATTAATTTCCTTTCCATTGTATGACAGCATTAGACAAAATGCATATGCTATTAGTAAATATTGCTAAATTTGTTAAAATTTTCTCTTTTATGATGGAATCATTCACAGAGAAAGTATATCTAGATACTAGGTTTGTCAGCATTGGATGTGCCAATTATATGAATAAGCTGATATTTACACTAATTTAAAATTCTATTTTCGTAAAAGCAAAAAAGCAACAATTACTCTAATGTTGGAATATTTGTCCAGCGCAGGCATTTTACAAGTCTCGTCTCTCTAGGTTGCAAGTTACTTCCACTGAAACAGCTATGACAGATGTTTTTAGGGAGGTAGAAGCTTTGCACCTTTATCTTAATCATGCTTGGTTGCTAAAAACAATTTATACTGTACTCTTTGTATTTTTGTCAGTATTCCTTTCTGCCTTCTTGCTGTAAAGATGTTTCTTGCTGTGTAGATGTTTCATATCATTCATAGTGAATCTATGCAATATATAGAATTGTGCTAAGTATAACAAATCTTATTTAATGACAAAGCTAAGGACTGCCATGCCAGTTATTTTTATTGCCAGATGCTGGACCATGCTATAGTGCATTTACTATACCTATACATGGCCAGGCAATTTTAGCTTTTGCTCACAGTGATATCAACATGCAGTGAAATTCAATTTTTTGCATATAGCAATTATCTTTAGTTTGGTTCTATACCTAATAGTCTGCTGAAATCACAGGCAATTGTCTTGTGGTTAATGCTATAATTATTTGAAATATTTACATTGCTGGACCTTTTTTGTTCCTTCTCTGATGTTTGATTCTATGGCATTTTGATAATGCATGATTATGGCTAAAATTTTGCTAGTGATATGCTTCCAAGATTTTCTTTTCAGACTCCTGTTTGAACAAAAAGAACAATCTCAGGTACATAATTGCATGTTGGTATATTCATCTTAGAACCATTGAATGTCAAGTCAGTCATGTAGATTGCTAATATATGTATTATATATCTTCCATCTGATAGTATATATTTATGCACTAACAAGTTCAAGTCTTCTACATGTTAAATGCAGCTCAAATATACTACTTTCTTGATTAATCTAATTGCCACTTTCTACCAGTTGATTACCACTTTCTACTGGACATCATTTTAAAGTCGAATTTCATCCAGCTTTTCTTAATCTTTCTGCAGGTATCAATTATGAAGATAATAGAACATCCAAATCTAATTAATCTTATTGAAGTGATCGATGACCCAGAGTCAGATAATTTATACATGGGTAACTAGTTAATATTTGACATTCTTTCATTCCTTGTCTTCTGTTTATATATTGGTTTCATCTGGATGATTCATAATTGTGACCTCATTATATAAGATGTTTTTCGTTATAGTACTAGAATATGTGGAAGGCAGCTCGGTATGTGGTTCTTCTGGTACACTTGGAGGGATAGGAGAAATTACCTCTAGACGATACTTGAGAGGCATAATTGCTGGGCTCGTATATCTGCATGCTCATGTAAGTTATTCTGTTTTCCCATTCTTTTAGGAGAAACTTTTCTTTATTTAAGTGCAAGTTAACTTATTCTTATTTCTTTTATAAAATAAGAAGAGAACTTTTTTAGTTGTATGGACCACAAGCTTTTCCAGGTCATTCTGTGACCATAGAATGTTCAGTTGAATATATGTCACTGTTTGATTTTTCTTTGAAAGTTATGGGCTATTTTGCCAGATATTTTAAAACCATGTCACCTTTGAAGGCCTAGAACATAGATGACTGCTTCTACCTTTGTCTTATCTGGATAGTCTGTGATATGCTAACTATTAGTGTTATAGTGGTTGTGAATGATCTGAAAATTCAGGAGTAAACATCAAAAGGAAGATCATTATGTACCATAATCGGTATGACATGTCAGGGAGTCAGGGGCAGCACTAGGTGTGTACAGGAAATTGGAAAAAATGGTCTTACAAGAGTTGTCAGACAACTGACTTTGGCTGCAAAAGGATATAAACTTATAGATCACTTGGCTAGCTATTTTGTTATGGAGAGGAGACATAATATGCTATTTTGTTTTCATTGCATATAAGGGCATAATTTACAAATTTAAATGGTTAAGAATTTGCACTTCAGATTTCAATATCGCCAAAACATTCTTAAGTTATGCTTTGATGCTTATTGTATCACATCTTTCTTCTGTTTAGGATATTGTCCATGGAGATATCAAGCCTGATAACCTTTTGGTAACAAGAGAGGGAGCAGTAAAAATTGGTGATTTCAGTGTCAGCCATGCTTTTGAGGTAAATTTTATCCCCTGAAATTTTATATTTCATTCAGCATGATGTTGGTGGCAACTCGATGGTTGTGGTTTCTTCTGGTCACTAATGCTACACCATAATTGAAACCTTGAAACACATGTTACTTTTAAGGATTAGTTTGATGATAATGTATTCTATATGTGAATTAAATTTTACTTAATTGTGTCTTGTTTCTAGATCCAGACAATAAGAATATATGAAATACAACAACATATTATCATGATCAGTTGTGCCTTTTTTGCGTAACAGTTTTGGTGTTGACTTTGAAAGAACGAAAGAAATCAAGGTATTGATTCATTACATGTAAATAAATTTAGTGATGCTTCCTTAGCTCGCAAAAACAAAATTGGAATCAAGATATGCCATCTGCAATAAAATCAGTATTTGCAGAATTGGCATATTGAACTGATGGGTCAAGAAAATAAATTAAATTTCACAAAGAGAGAAAAACCATAAAATTACAAAATAAAATTTTAAATAATAAATTTTACATTATATTACTTAAACTTTGTAAATATTAAAATATTAAATTTTACATTATATTTACATTATAAATATTTACATTATATTATAAAGAGAGAATAAATAATAAATTTTACATTATATTTAAACTTTGTAAATATTTTTGGAGAATTATAAATATCGCTCGCGCTCGAGCCCTATCATGCACATAAGCTTTGCTCCTTGATGAGTTACTAGTACAACATTGATGTTGTTGATGGCTAAAATGGCAATGACAAGTAACAACAGTGGAGTGTAGTCTATTTCTCTTCCTCTCCCTCTCCTCCCTTCTCTTTCTCTTTCTCTCTCTTCTCTTCTATTTTTTTCCTCTTCTTCTTTCAGCTGGAATGCCTATGGGATCATAGGATCTGGGTTGGAATCACCCTGAATCAGAAGGAATTGCCTGAATTTTTTTTCTAAAATTAGCCAATTTGTCAATATATCCGAGAAACCAGGATATGTGGGATTTTCGATGCTGATCCAACTCAGTGGATCCAGATCATGATTGGCCAAGCTTGAAAATTATAGTCAGAACCTTATAAACTATAGTATCCAGGGAGGTTGACAGTAGTGCAACAACCTAAATGACAAGCAAAAATTAATGACACAATTGTGTCGCGGTAGACATAAAAGTTGAAGTAAAGGTATTGGAATTTGGAACAACTAATGATAAAGGCATCATAAACAGATAGTTTACATGGTCTGAAAAACAGAATACATTAGTTGACTGACAATCTAGTAATTAAAAATATATTTTGAACATATCTCCAAATCCAAATAGTTAGAACATTACAGCATGTTGTTGTATGTCTCCAAATCCAACGATGTTTGTCTCCTTTCGAGTATATTCATATGTCTTCTGCCTAAATTATCAGGGGATGAGTAAAGACTATACTGGATACTATCATGCTACTATACTTGCACTCCAGTGTACTGTGGTCCAAGAAAACATGGTTCCTGAAACCAATAAGTGGTTCAGATAGTTTAGTTGTTTGCATATGCGTGTGGTTGATAAATATTCCATTTCTTTCCATGTTCTCTCCTTCTCTCCATTTCTCCCTCTCTTCCTTTGGTGGCAAGTAGCTGCAAGTGTCAACTATTGACTAATGAAAAGCAATCACGGAATTCAATTTAAAGCTATGTGCTTTCTTGATCATCTTCACCTTCTCCCTGAAACTTTTATAATCTTGCTGCTGTCTTTTTCTCTACACACCTTGCTGCATTCCCGTATATCTCTGGACCATCCTCTGTTGCCCATGTTTCTCTTTTCCATTTTTTACCAAACTGGTTCTCTCATTAATCACTAGTTTCGTAATATTTTCTTAATTTTCGTTCTTACTAAAGACTTCAGAACAGGGACCTCTCTTGCATTCATACATGCACCTGCTTACCGCATATGCTCTACCAGTGGCCTGATTGCCTGCACACCACTTCCATTTTATTGATCTTTGCTTTGCCAGTAAAAAAAAAGCAAGAATGCTACTAACCTTGGTAGTAGTGTTTGTTGTTATGTATTAAATAAATGGAACCTCTTGTCATAGCTATATTTTTCCTGTGAAATTTTTACATCATTTGTTTTGTTGTCTTTGTCAAACTGATTTCATCTTTCATTGTAGCAGTTATGATTTTATAAATTGGCTTGACTTGATTTGACTCATTATTTTGTAGGATGGCAATGATGTCCTTTGCAGGTCTCCTGGAACCCCTGTTTTTACTGCACCTGAATGCTGTTTAGGTTATTATTCATCTCGATCACAATTTCTATTTAAAGTTTGAAGTTCATCACTACTCTAGTTTGGGCAATTGTTAAACCCCAAGTTTGTGATATATTCTGACAGGATCAAGTTACCATGGTAAAGTTGCTGACATATGGGCTGTTGGTGTGACATTATACTGTATGACATTAGGCTGTTGCCCATTTGTTGGAGATAGTTTAAAAGATACATATGACAAGGTAACCTACAACTACTGCTCTTGATATTTGTGAACGTTGTAAATTTCTCAATACACTTTGTACACTACATTTCAGATAGTTCATAGTCCATTGGATCTGCCCAAGGAAGTTGATCCTGAGCTGAAGGATTTACTAAAGGGACTTTTGTGTAAAGGCAAGTGTTAACTTCTGCTCATGTTGTTATGATAAGTAGCTCTCTTAGTCATCATTTGTGAGCCAATCATATATGTTTCTGTTGGATGATTTGCAAATCTTTAATTCACAAAGAATTTGCTATTCGATCCAATACATGCAAACAGTGAAAGTTGCCGTTAAGTCTAATTATTTGAATGAAATTATAGTTCAATTATATTGATTACTTTTTTTCAGATCCAGTGCAGAGGATGACACTAGTTGATGTGGCCGATCATCCCTGGGTAGTCAGGGGCTGTGGATCAATACCTCGGATGTCATGTTTATGCAAAAGTGGCAGCTCTCGAAAGGAAAATCAGATGGGATCCAAATCTGACACAAATGGTACCTGAACGCTAGAGTTTCATAAGTTATTAACTTGTTTCTTTTACAAAATTGCATTGACTGCCACTAGCAAAACTCTCTTGGAACTGGGGAGTGTCAAAATGAATTGAACCGATCAATTTGGGTTAATACCAAATCTCCCTTTTCCAACACTCGTTAATTATTATAATGCTTCGGCATGTTATCTGCTCTTGTATGTTACCAGTAGGCATAGAAATGTAATCAAAGCAATTTCATACTTACAGAGAGCCACTGTAATTTACTGAACATAAATTGATTGTTGTATGAGATGGCTGTCATTTTATGCCGTGTAATTGAGGTGTAGGGTTTTGCTTTCTGGAGATCTTTTTTTGTGGATGTAGCGCAAGGTCTGTTTTCATTTGTTGACTTTGGGTTATGGTAATACTGATCCATTTGTTGGTTGGTTCTTTAGTAATTCTCGCTTCTCTCTTCTATGTTTCGTGTTGGCCACGATGAGCTAACACTATGGATCGGAATTAATTTTGTGTTCTTAACTACAACAACAAATTGTAATGTGACCTAACTATATTAATCTTTTACAATCAAACCTGATGTGCTCTGAACTGCTCCTTTGATTTTGTGATGTGCATGTGCCAGTTGGACAAGTTATTGTGGTCTTGGGTGTTTGAATTGTTGGGTGTCAAGTTTCATATGGACTTTTTAAGGTGGGATGTTATGCTGCTGTTTTCTTCATAAAGCCTGTGGTATGGCATTCTTTTTCGGTTGCAATTTTATTTTGTTTTTGTTTTTGATGATTTTGTGTTAGATATTTTCCCCCTCTAATATGTGTGTGGGAGTGGCCCATAGTGACTTTTAATCCATCCACTGTGTCTTCTTCTTCTTCCATATTTTGATGAGATCTTCTGCAGCAGCCTTCACTGATTCCATACATTTATTATTAGGAAATGCAGATTTTTATTTCCTTGCGTAAGGAAGAAGAAGGTTGTGATAATTGTAAAGCAAATAAATAGTTATGGTAAGCTGACAACATCACCCACATCATTCTGTTGGCAACAAAGCAGCAAGGCATTTAATTTACCAATCTTCCCTAATAAATAATCTCCAGGGAGTCATCCTAGTGGGGGTCAAAAGAAAAGAACCTTCATTGTTCTGCCCATAAATAGGATGTTTTTATATGTCCACAGGGCCATCGAATTACTTGCAAGACAGGCAGGCATTGATGAAGATTGATTGATGTCGTTGTCATTGAGAAAATGCATGGATAACCACCTCTGAGCCCTTCGAGTGGGAAGCAGTCATCCAGTGTTTCTAGAAACATCTAAAGAACGATGAACTGGGGGAAATAAAAACATCAAAAATTATATAAGTTAAATATTATTAATTTCACTAGGAATCGTCATCGTCGCTTTGGCCGAGTGGTTAAGGCGTGTGCCTGCTAAGTACATGGGGTTTCCCCGCGAGAGTTCGAATCTCTCAGGCGACGGTTTTGTTTGGTTTTTCGTCATGTTTATATCTATCGATCTATCTTTCTGTTTTCCCTCCTCTCCCGCGTTCTTAAAGGAGAGTTCGAACCTCCGTTTACTCTCGATTCGTGAATTCCCTAATCTCTTTTTTTCTTTCATTCGGTCTGTTCTCTAACTTTTTTTTATTTTTTTTGCTAATTATATATTACCATTAAGTTAGATATTTTTTAGTTTCATTTGTCTTAACGTCATTAGTTTTACCGTCGAAAATATAAAAATAATAGATAAAAATATAATTTTAATATCTCAATTATATTTTCGGTGTGGTGAACACCAACACTTTTATGAGCCATGAGTGGTGATTGTGAATGAGGAGGGAGAGCGACAATGAAAGATGAAACAAAGGGACAGAAGGAAGAGGACGACGCAGAGCGATACCGCTTTGCATCTACGTCGGTGCCGACGCAGTTATCGAGCGACGTTGAAATAAATGCAAGGCAGCGAAAGGGCGACGATCTATTACGAGTCGAATGTGGCCTTCCTTTGTTGGGCTTGTGACGCGTCCGTCCATAGCGCCAACTTCCTCATGACTCGCCATGTCCATTAGATCACATGTGTCGCTGCAACTCCCTCGAAGCTGGATGCGATATCTTCGGCATAGGTCCGCAGCGGGTTCGCCTCCTTTGTGCTTGCAACGATCTCGATCCTACTACTTCCCCTTCACACTCTGTGACCTTCTCGTTCTCTAGCTCTTGTCTCTCCACCTTCGAGTCCACGACGACACCTCGAGAGAAGAATCTCACAGATCCTCAACAAATGATCATAAAGTGATGGCCGAGGTGGTTGAGGAGAGAGTGGAGGTCATCCTGTTGAGTTGGAGCCGAAGGATGGAGTTACGGAGCAGACAACGATGCATAAAAGCAATGACTCACTTCAAGAAACAATCGTAGCCCTACCATTACGAGTGGTCCTCGCGGTTGTGTTGTGGTTCACTATCAAGCTTCGAGAGTAGGATGCGATAGTGGAAAGGGGTAGTTGGGTGGTACTCTGACGACCAGAGGCGTGCTCCGAAGTGCCTACAAGGTTAATCACTACTATCGTATTACAAATCGCCCAGGTCGTTGAATGTGAAGCCCAAAGTTGCCAACGCAATTGCCGAGCGATATAGACGTAGACACATAAGGTCGGTATCTATGTCGTCTTCTTCCTCCTCTCCCTTTGCCTCAATTTTTACCATTGATGTCCCTCGATCACAACAACCACTTATCGCCGAATTAAAATTATCTTTTTACCTATCATTTTTGTACTTCCATCAGTAAAACCAACGATATTAATGTAAATGAAACTAGATATTTCACCTTGATAACTATATGAATCCAAATATAAATTTTTTAAATTTAAAGACTCTACTAAAGAAATCTAACTATAAAAGATTATATATAATTATTATTATTTTTTTATTGTTCTTTTACCCCTTTCCGCACACTAACAGGAATCGAATCTCCTATGCTACATTTGTTTCATTCTTTAGTCCAGACACGAAAGATTTACACTTGCTACATAGTTCTCGTTGACCAAAGAAAATGTTTCAGCCAAACATAATACAAGATTTACTTTCCTTCCCTCCCTTTTATTTCTTATAAGACTTCAGAAAAAAGTTCCTTCCAAATGTAATAGAAAAGATTACAACACAGTCGATTCTATAAATACAGATACCTCATCCTTCTTTACCGCTGCGTGCACAATGCTTATCTCCTCATCACATTCCTTCGCCAGTTGCAGATGACCAATGGATCACAAAGATCTACTCTACCCGAAGCAACAAAAGGAAATAGTCCTTCAAAAAGAGAGAAGCTCAAGGTGTCCTGGATTTCCACGCCTGGGATATCTTGTTGCAGTCTACTGAAACAACATCTCGTTGCTTCTCAGTGTTTGCTACCTTTATCATCTTTCGTTATCGGGAACTTTATTATGCATTAATCAACCAAATGCACAACAAAAAGACCTTCAGATGGAAATCTAACGTCAAGACATTCTGGACTTCCAAGCCTTGGATATTTTTCTTGCGAGATAACGAGCAGCAGCCACTCCGCCAGTAGCAGCTAATCCAGACATTGCCTGCCTCGCACTGGATATCATTACAAGACGTCTCAAAGCTTTGGTCACACGGTTAGCAGCCAATTCTCTAGAAGTAATGATGGTCTGGGGCTTTTTGATTCCTACAATAGAAATTGATCTCGGTTTCATATGGGCTCATAGCCGAATCTTACCATCATCAGAACGAGGGTCATACCTGATCCATCTATCTCATGCTTCATTCCTAAACGTCTTTGGATGGTCCAAGGAAGAGAGAAGAAATGATTCCTTGTCGCTGATAAACCACAGTCCTACCAAAATGTTTATCATATTTCACCATGAAATAATGTGTCAGTTTCAATCTATGAACATGGTAGATAAGTTAACCAAGTTATAATGTACAAACTCATTAGATCATTTGCCAAAACTTCAGGAAATGAAGAAACCTGTTCAAATTCATGACCAGCAGAAGGAATCTGAAGCAACCCTTCAGCCGCAAACTCTTGTAGTGATGGCTTATACATGGACTGAAACGATGTAAAACTTCCACGGACAATGTTCTTTACCTGTTGATTCACCATATGAAACACAAAAAAAGACAGGCATGATGGAATGATGTTTTACAGATTAAGAAGTTGCATTTGTTTTTCCAATTCAATTTGCTTATCTGAGGAATTGAACAAAAAAAGGTATGTAATGGTCAATCTTTTCACTAGACAAATACATAATGAAAATGCAATTCTATTAGTATGTTACCGAGGAATTGCCAGTTCCATAAAAAATGAAATCAAACATCCTGCTGAAGCTCCAATTTCAAACTTACATACAGTAGTTTATGTAAATTAGATAATTGCTTATAGCAAATATATAGCTAAGCTGAAACAGATAACCATCATAAAATTGCTTTAGATAGTAGCATATATTCTTTGGTGGATTAGGCAGGGAAACACTGTCTGAGTGACCGTGTCAGATGTGAGTTTACTGACCTTATTCTTGTCCTCTGCAAACAGCATTCGCAAATCACCCATGTACGAAAGACTACAGATTTTAGCATATAGATCTTCCTAAATCATAAGAAACTTTTAATAAGAAATTTAGGTAATCCAATAGGCAAGTGGAAAAACAATCCCCTATTAGAAACTGTAAGATCACAGTTAACAACAGAAAGTACACCTCACTAAATTTAGCTGGTAAAAGGAGTAGTGAAGCAGAAGTTGCTGCTTTCAGGTTAATCAAGTTAACCTTTTGTATATCCCAGTTATCAATTAGGACCTGAACCTGTAAGAAACATGAAACTAAACAATATAAAGATCAATAAAATGAAGCATCTTAGAGATATGCAGAACATCAGTGTACACATCAAGTTGATAAAAAGGACTGTCTAAAGAGATATGACCAAGCACAATCATGCATGTAGGTATATGAAATAATGTTTATTAGATTATTACAAAAGAAAAGAAAAACACGTCTTTAAAACCCTAGGCAAGTTCTCTAGTTAAGCATGTCGAATCTCGGATTTTGATGATATAATCAATTGGTGGGTTAATTGATCTAATCCATATTATTGAGTTAAGTGTGTAGGATTAACTACGATAACCAGAAAACATAAAGCAAGGATACCGGAGTCGAGCTCGATGGACGTTTAAGAGACCGAAGAATCACCGGAGATGCTGCCGGAACCAACCGAGAAGAAATCGGGAACGTGTCGGAAGTTCGCCGAAGAAATCGTCGGAGGCTCGCGGAGATCACCGAGAAGGCTCGGCTACTCGTTAAAGTCATCACAAAGATTGGGAGCTTGCAGGGAGTCCGTCGGAAGAAGTTCGTCGGAAAGCTCGCCGGAACAAGACTCGACGTTCGCGGTTAAAAAAAACTTGCTTAGGATGTTTTTTTTGTGTTATGTAGTTCACCTGTAATTAGGATTAGGATTAAGAGATAATCCTATATCCTGGTTAGGGGCCAACTGGGCCCAAAGTCAGATTTGGTTTGGGCTAAAATTAAGCCAAACCAATAAATCGGAGAGCCAGGCGGTGGCACCGCCTGGCTGGGCGGTGACACCTCCTTGGCTGGGCGGTTGCACCGTCCAGCACCCGAGCGCTGGGCGGTGGCACCGCTTGGCTGGGCGGTGGCACCTCCAGCACCGGGGACCCTAAGAGAATTCAAATTTTGGAGCCCAAATTTGAATCCTCTTGAGGCCTATAAATACCCCTCTAATCTCAGCTGAGATAACAACTTTTGAGAAGCATTTTGATTGAGAGAAAAGTCTTAGAAAGTCTTAGCAAGTCTTGTTTTCAATTTGCTAGAGAGTTCTCCTCCTTCTTTCTTATTGAAAATTTGTAAGAGGTTGAGCTGCTTGTAAAAGGTTGTAAGAGGGGTGTTTACCCTTCCATTTCAAGAGATTTGCTAGTGGAAGGTGGGAGCCTCATCGAAGAGGGGCATCGCAAGTGGAGTAGGTCATTTGACCGAACCACTCTAAAAATCGGCGTAATCTCTGGTTTGCATTTTATTATTGTCATTTACATTACTGCAAATCTTCTTACTGCTTTAGTTCCTTATTACCCTTGCTGCGCAATTTTAAGAATACGCTTTCAAGTTAAACTTTTCAAGTTCCATTCTTATCGTACGAAAGATTTTGTTAAAATCGAAGTTTTAATCCGCTGCACTAATTCACCCCCCCCTCTTAGTGCCGCTCCGATCCTAACAAAGCATCCTTACGTCAGTCAAACTCTATCATCATTGGTTAATATGAGTCACATCACTACAAAACAACACAAATGATCATATATACTTCTATCTATGGTTCGTAATTTCGTATTATACCAACGTATCGAGCTCTGCTCGGTACAGTATGGTACACCAAGTTGGTACGTATATATATATATATATATATATATATATATACAAAAAAAATATAAAAATCAATATATAAAAATATTAAAATAATATTAAAAATAAAAAAAAGGAGGCGAACATTGCCTCAGCGACGTCGCCTCCTTTTTTTCTCCTCATCTGCGGCATTCGACGAAGATGTTGAAGGTCGCAAACGTCTCCGGCCTTCGGCGAAGAACGCTGCGAAGAAGAAGCCAAGTCGCCGCCTCTCCGTTATCTCCTAGATCAGGATCGTTGAGGGAGGGCGACGTTGGATCGGGAAGCATTGAGGTTCTCCCGATTCTCCCTCTTCTTTGAGTGCCTTCTCCCTCTTCTCCCTTTACGCTTCTTCTTCCCTCACCGTAGCCAGGCTGATACCGTTCGGTAGCGAGTGACGACGGTCGAAATCGACCGTTACTGTCCGATACCGGGCTAGATCAATGGTACCGCCCGGTAGCGGGCGGTCCCCAGCAGACCGGTACGTACTGCCCAGTATGGGCGGTATAATTCGAAATTAGAATCCTTGCTTCTATCATTTGTTGACAACTATATATGATGATTTTCATGATGCCAACCCCATTGTTTCCATATGCAGCTTGTCATATAAATACTATAGACATGGAAAAGAGAACACTCCTAAATGGACCTACCTCGCAAAGATGATTATAGTTTCACTTCCATACGTAAACCGTCACCACACTCTTTCAAAGTGTTATTTCTGTTTATTCTGCACTACATTCTTATTTATCCCTGCCCCTTCTATTAAGGTTAAATAAACCTCAAATAACTAGATTTGGCCCCTTAATTCATCTTCAAGCAGAATGTCTTACCACTGTTCAAACTCGATATATTTTATTTGGCACACAAGCCTCACAGTTGGTTCCTCATATCAAGAATATTACCAACCGAAATTCGCTGTAGACATGATGTGGACCCATTACTTGCTCCAACCAAGGAGGTAGCTTAGGCCCTGTGGTTTTAACCACTTGAGATGCACTGACTACCTTTTGACACTAACAGGTTAACTAGCACTAGTCAAATTTTACGGAGACAAACAAACACAGGTTACAAGAAAAGAAAAGAAAAGGCATGAAGCAAAGGGAAAATAGTGATCGTCTCTCTTTCCTATCCAATTTGTCACTTACTTTAAACATATATAAGAAAATATTGATCAACTGGTTGTCAAAACTGGTGAAAGTTTATGCATCTGAAAATGAACAAAACACAAAAGGTACCATAAAATTAAATAGTGAAAAAATTAACGAATATAACCCAGAATATGCATAACAAACGCATAAAGATGGCAAAATAGAGAACTGTCACAACTAGCACCAAGACATCATCTAGATGCTCTGTTTCTAGAAGATAATTGCTGAAACATAGTGACTGGATAGAGAACAAAGAGAAAAGGATTTATAGGAGTTGATATCAAAAGAAAAAGAAACATAAAGCTGAGAATGAATTTTAATGTGAAAAAAAAGAACAAGATGATATATAAAGTAAATGCAAAAGAACAAGAATGGATATGATCTAATCAAGGTCCACTAACTCTTCCTAGTTTACCCTTCACTATACTGTAGCTTTTGGATGCATTATACTCTTAAATGAACAATAAAAAATTTAAATAGTTAAGAAATAATATAAAAAAACTTGTAAAACCATTTGCATAATAACGTAGTAGACCTACCCAATAAATCAAAACATTTCAAGCAACCCAGTAACAAAATTTATGTGTATCAAAATGTATCAAAGCTATCGTCAAACTTGGAATAATTCATGTCATTATGAGAAAAATACAATTGTGTGGTAGTAAGCTTGAAAGAAAAGAAAAATAAGTTATGAAAAGGAGAAAATAGTGTCTAACTGTTAGTTTCAGTATACTTGGACATAATTGTTGAAGTATTGAAAATTCATAATCTGATTTTGTTTTTCCAAGGAAAAAGGAACAGTTGAAGTTAATGAATAGTTATCCAAGTAGACAAGTTTACATTTAATCAGTGCTTAAAAGGCTAGCTAGAAAATATTTCTCTGCAGCTGCATATAGTGGAACAAGTCACATGTGGAGACCAGCTGTAAGGAAAACACAATCAAAGTCTAGCCTGGAGTTCTCCAGAGCACATTGAAAGAAGTTACTTAAGATTCAGGACATGCTAAGTTTCCTTGTAAAGAACTATGTAGCATAACTGAGGAGTGCTCTCATCAGCCTCAGCAAAGGGCTAAAACATAAGAGTCATAACCAACAATATTATAAGAAAATACACTATAGAATTTCTTTAAGAAAAGATGGCAAATTAAATCCAATGAGAGCCACATCCATGAGGAAAACCGGATTTGCAAGTAAGAAAACCGTCATCTCTCTTCTACATTCTCAATTGCCGGAGATAAATGTGAAACTCCAACAAAACCCTTAATTTCTTTTGCCAAGATTTCAAAAGAAACAAGATAGCATAAGAAAACAAAAAAACTAGGTCTTGGGCAAAATTAGTTGCTTGCATCACATTTTTCTTGAGAAGTGTCATAAACTCAACAAAATGAGAAATTCCATTTGTGGTCATCATATAAATAAAGAGCCAATACATAAGATCTTGAGTGTTGACTGTTTGGAATGAACAATAATCAATAAAAGATCCACAAAACAAAAGAATGAGGGTCTAACTTAGGTTTCTAAAAGATCAGCAAGGATACTTATTAGTGCTTTCTTTGGCATATTTCTAGTTTCAATGTGACTAGTCTAGATCTTCAGAAAAGTAGTAGTGGGCAATACAATATGATCGTATTCATGTGAGATATCAATGCCGAAACAAGGGCGTTATCAAGAAATACGGCAAGCTCACACCACAGAGAAAATGAAATGGACATCAAGGTATTCATAATGAGCAAATCTCAATCTAACCAAGCACCACCTCAAGCAATGACATACAGGTTTCTGCAAACGGCCGCTCAGGTAGAACCTGTCCCACGTCAGTACATCCATAGCCAAATCATGCATCTGCACGACTCCATACTTTATCATCTGCTAAGCATCCGAACACCAGGCTTGAATCATCCATACGAACCCAACACCAAATACCAAATTACTGTAAAGGAAAAGCTTGGAATTAAAACCTACACAAACCTTATCCTTCCACTCCACAAACGGATTGAAGTGCACACCGACGCCAATCCCATATGCGACCCAATTGATCTGAGCAAACAGATAACATAAACCCAACGCATTGAAGTAAATCCCAAGAATTCATTTTTCTTCATTCTCAAGCAACCATAACCAAAGTAATCGACAGAGAAGCTCACCGCTGACGGGCCAAGCCGCCCCATCCATTTCGAGTAGTGGTGCCTGTTCCTTTCCAAATTCTGTGGTTGGCTCCGATAACAATCATGTAAGTTAAATTCATTGCGGATTCGGAGAGAAGATCATCGAGAAATGAAGCACTTGCCTCGGAATGCCACTGGATGGGGTCTGCGACGCCCAAGATGTAATCCACCATGGAGGTCTGAGGACATGCGAACAGATGGGGATCAGTGGAGCAACAGAAGGCGTCGGATGAGGCGGAGGAGTGGAAGACAGAGGAGCGATTCGACCTTGTCACTGTTGTTAGGGAGGAGAGAGGAGCCGTAGACGCAGCAGAAGTCGACGGCAGGGAGAAGTTCGAGGGGGCCGGCGAGCTCCGCTCGTCTTCGATGCTCCTCCATGGCTGCGGTTATTGCTGCCACGAGAGGGCTCCGCTCGGGTCTATTTAGGTCTCAGTCGAGAACGATCCATTCGCGTCTTGATCGCATTCCACGAAGCGATTCGGCCGCGCCGCGTCGCGACTCAGGTCCGACTCGATTGAGATGACTGGACTCGACCATTTCATACCAAGTCACCAACAGGCTTCCAATTAGACTAATCGAACAATTCGGGCTCAATTAGTCAGACCATTTGGTCAAACCCTCTTCAATTCAATTGATTGTTTGGAGTCCACAATAATTGATGGGCGCTTGGAAGAATTCCAATCATTTTAATGGTGGAATTTGACCCTAATCTTATTAAGCTCTAATACGTACAACGAATATATAATTATCGATATATCTATCAAATCATTTCTATGATTAAGATTGAAACTATGATAAGCCAGGCTGTTCTATTTCATCAGGTGCGGGTGGCGAAATTATTTCAAGGAATTAATGCCCCATCCGGGTTACTCCTTCCGAACGACCTCTCCACTTCCGACGATAACAACGTCACCCTAGAACTTACCAGTCTCATAATTGGAAATCGCATGGGGCACACAGGGACTTACCTCTACACCATCTTTCTAGGCCGCTACGTCGGGTTGAACGAGTGAGTAAAAATAAACAGGTGGAAAATTCTTTCAGAGGTGACCTTTCGGAGCCGCACCTTTAAATGACCAAAACACACTCAAGTATATGAAGAGGAGTACTATCGTGGAGGAGGTTAAAATAGTCATTTCAGTTAACATTCTATTTACGGAATTTTAAAGAAGGTTTATGTAATAATTTATTTCATAGAGGGGTCTTCCGCAAAAGAAAGAGCTCATGGCTGGTCCCACCCTCGAAGACAATCCTAACCATCTATTTTACATCCTGTCAAATCTGATGGTCAGGATCAAATCCAAGAACCTCATATGCCATCGCGCTATCCACCGTCTGATTAGTTTCTCTGGAAGCAGCGGACGGCAGATCTCTTTAATCGCACACGTTCACTCCTCACTTGCGGAACACGTTAGTGCGGCGCCCGCTGCTTGGTGATCGACAGTGCTGTGGCCACGGCCTCCGACTAACGTGGGCCACCTCGATTCCGGTGGGTCCCCACGTGGAACTCGCACCATTGCGCGCGGACGCTTGTTACGGCCGCCACGGAGGGGATTAATATTCGTGCGCTCCGATGTCTTCTCTTGCGGAAACGCCCCTTCAAAGAAGCGAAATGTCACCGCCATAAGAGAAATATAACCGGGAACGGTTAACGGAGGACTTAACCTTCGCCTTTTTAACCCAGCGACTAAAAAAGCGATCAAATCACATCGAGAAACCCCCGCCCCCCCCCCCCCCCCCCCCCCCCCTCTTCACCGTCCCTCTCGCCCATCGTAACCCCCTCCACGCGTTCCCTCCTCGGTTCCGATCGCCTCCGCGGCCGATCCCTGCGATCCCCATCCGACGGCCCTCAGATCCCGCTCCGCTGCCACTGCTGCCGACGACGACCGCCTTTTCGCGTCCGGTCTGACTCGGATTCCCTGGTGGCTGGGATGGACAGCTTGAGGAGAGGCGGATCCGCGAGGCTTTGCTGTTGAGGGGAGGAACGAGACAAGATGCCTGGTCTGTTGACGAGGAGCGCGCAACTCGGCAGTGCCCTGGCGCCCGCCCGATCGGCGTCGCCCGATGGCATCTGGTCCAAGCACCGCGATAGCATCACCTTCGATCGGCTACAGAAGGTAATTGCTCGGATCGATCGGTTTTGGTGTCTCGATTTGTCTTCACGTCTGTTTGAGCTTAGTTCTTGATTTGGATCTGGTTTTTTTTATTTTTTTGCTTTCCTTTTCTGAGTTGTGGATTGATTTTTGGGGGTTTTACATGAGATAAATCTTCATTTGTTTGGATGAGAGGGTAGAATGGTTCGGGAATTTATATGGAGCAAATTACGTTTTGGCTTCGATAAGATGACACAAAAACCAGGGCCGAAACAGGAGGTTATCAGCATATCTTAATATGTTCACTGTATGCTTATATTGGGCAGTACGAATTTAGGTCCAACAATCTGTTATGCTCGTGTTTGACAAATATTAATTGCTGAACAGGCCGGCTTGCATTTTTAGATATAAGTGAACGATGAACAAAGAAAATAAAAGAAGTCTCTCTTGGGACTCCTATGTTGTTTTGCCAACTAATAAACAATGATGCCTTTTCTGTTCTTGATGAATTTATTTTTATTCATTTATTAATTTACATGGTTTGGTATGCCAAGCATTAATCTTATTATCAATGCAAATGAATTAGTTCTGGAGCGAGCTACCCCTTCACACACGAAAGGAGCTCCTGAGACTAGATAAACAGACACTGTTTGAACAAGCTAGAAGGAACCTCTACTGTTCCAGGTGCAACGGATTGCTTCTGGAAGGCTTCTCACAGATTATCACCTATGGAAAGTCATTGCAGCAGGAAGGTGCCAGTTTTCGATATTTTGGTAGTGAAGGAACTTGCCAATCTCAGTACAGAAATGATCATGAGGTGCAGGATCCATCATTGCATCCTTGGGGAGGCCTGACAGCGACTAAGAATGGTGTTCTGACAGTTCTCGACTGCTTCATATGTGCAAGGTCACTGAAGACACTCCAGAATGTAAGTAATACGTGCTATTGTGATCCTTCTTTTTAGTGTTTTAAAACATGTAATTTTATAGCTTAATGCAATATTTTTGCTTATTCTGATCTGCCAACCTTGTAGGTATCCTTAATTTGTATGGTTCTCTCTTTTCTACATCTGATCTTTCTATTTCTTGCCTTTCTACATATGGTCTTTTGGTGTAGGTAGATTTCCTTTGTTGATCTTAACCTTACCAAGAAAATTATTAGTTTCAAAGTGGCAGACTAATAATCCATCTTATTGCATTACCATGTTTCTTTTCTGATTATCACATTGTTGAAATGCATCACTCTTCCATTTTTGGTTGTTGTGTAGGTGTTTGATAGTGCTCGAGCTAGGGAACATGAACGTGAATTGCTTTACCCTGACGCGTGCGGTGGTGAAGGCCGGGGTTGGATTAGCCAAGGGATGGCTAATTATGGTAGAGGGCATGGAACCCGAGAAACCTGTGCTTTGCACACTGCAAGGCTTTCGTGTGATACACTTGTGGATTTTTGGTCTGCCCTGGGCGAGGAAACTAGATCATCCCTCCTGCGTATGAAGGAAGAAGATTTCATTGAGAGGCTTATGTACAGGTGGGAATTATTTTTCCTCTTAATTTTGTTTTCTTTTGTGGGAACATCTTTTTCATAGGGGATAATGATTCTTAATAAGTTACTATCAACTGAAAAAAAAGGTAGTGGTTGGTACCAAGGTTTGCCGTACCGGACTGTACCGCCCGGTACGGGCGGTACGTACCGGTCCGACAGGCTAGCGGTACGCGGACCGCCCTGTACCGGTCCGACAGGCTAGCGGTGCTACAGTGCTCGGTACACCTGGGTGTACCGCTCGGTACACCTGGGTGTACCGCTCGGTACACCTGGGTGTACCGAGCGGTATACCGTACCGTACCGGTACCGAGCCCGGGTCGAAACGCCGGTACGGTACGGTACGGCGAACCTTGGTTGGTACTAAGTTACTATAAGCATTCTATATGCATATATGGTCTATAAAGTATTTAACTAAAAGAATGCTGTCCTACCATAGAATCTCAGACAGTTGTTTTTGGCAAGGATAATGATCATTTGAACCAAAAGAGGAAAGAAGAGGTTGTTGCTAGACTGAACTACAAAACTTTAAAGATCAAGCTTATCGTATTGGTATGTCTGTATAGGCTCCA
This sequence comes from Musa acuminata AAA Group, assembly GCF_036884655.1. Taxonomy (NCBI): domain Eukaryota; kingdom Viridiplantae; phylum Streptophyta; class Magnoliopsida; order Zingiberales; family Musaceae; genus Musa; species Musa acuminata. The sequence continues at coordinate 8,913,830 of NC_088338.1, read as the reverse complement.
AGGTAATTTTTAAAGATAAATAGAGCAGATAGCTTCTATCCCCAAAATTGTTAGTTATTAGATTGAGAGTGATGTTAGATGCAAATAGCTGGTAACTGAACAATAAAACAATTGAAGTTGTGTTTGATTGCAGAAGATTGAAAGTGAAATAGGACGGACAACGGGAAAAAGTCATGTTGACAAAGAGAGTGAATGATTATAGGGTAAATATTTAACAGAATTTTAGCCGAGAAAAAAAAAGGGTATTCTAACTGCTATTGATGTAGTTGCTCAACTAGTTCAATGGCTTCTTGAAGTTTGATGGTAATTTGTATTTGAACTTTAGCATGGTAATACCATGATTGAAGTTATTAACCTTAGCCTTTATTACATAAAGGAAGGAGGATGTATTGGAAAATTTTGTGAAGATGATTAAACTAAGTACATCATATCATCTTCAACTTTCTAAATCCCATAATATTGTTGATTCTGTAGTCTAGAATTGCTCTGGCTTGGTGCCCATCACAGGCATTCTATACCACTCTAGGTTATAAACATGCCAGCTTTGTTCGAAGTGGTCTCACAGTTAACTTGTAGTTTATTGTTTTAACCAAGGTTTTAAAAACCTATTGGACTGGTACCTATCAAGTGACATTTATTGGTCTAGTCCGGTATGCACAACTTGTATTTTCTGGTTGTATAGACTGGTATCTACAGCTATCAGCAATACATACTGACTCATGTTCTTGGTTTGACCAGTTGATATCCACCGGTAAGTATGTATTGGTTGTTATTTACTGGTCCAACTGTTACATACCAATCAATGTGCCACAGAAACTTATTTGCAATAGGTGGTTACTTTTCAAAAGAAAAGAAGCTTGAAAAAGTCTAAGAAGAGAGATGAATTGAATGGATATGACAATTAAAGGAGGAAGCTATGAACCGGTGTATTTACAACTTTATGGCTCCAATCATCTTCATATGAATACATTACAAATTCCATGCATTCATAGGCAGAATATGCGGCTGCTTTTTTTCTTTTTGTTCCTCATAATATGATTATTTTTTACTTAACTATTGTTGTTATTTTTGGCATTGTACATAGGTCCTTATAGCATTTACCTCTTACACATTTGCCCATTTGGTTTTATTCATCCTTCAAATAGGTCTTTAATGAATCTCATCCTATAGTTGGTTAATATTACTGTTTATTTGTACTGAATTTCATGGTTTCTTATTTGATACTTGTTAATATTCCTTTAGTAATATTTACAATATTTAAATGTGAACATACATGCACTATGCAGAACCTTGACCTCCTGCATAAGTCAACCACTTCTCTGAACATTTGCTTGCTTACTACTGTTGTAAATTCAATTTCAATGCCACAGGTTTGACAGCAAGAGGTTTTGCAGAGATTGCAGAAGAAATGTCGTTCGTGAATTCAAGGAGTTGAAAGAATTGAAGCGCATGCGGAAGCAACCTCGCTGCACTAAGTGGTTTTGTGTTGCAGATTCAGCTTTCCAATATGAGGTTTGCTTCGCCAGAAATATCAGTGATGATAATGTTATCTTTATTTTGCTTGTCCAAATTGTCATCTTAATGTTAAATTTCTCTTCTCAAATGCGATCTGTTACAAAATTCATTATCAAAACTTTGAATGTTCTTTGCTAATCAAGGTACCAAATGACTTTGACATATTTACATGTTCAGGTATCAGAGGATACTGTTCAAGCTGACTGGCACCAGTCTTTTACTGATACAGTTGGAACTTATCACCATTTTGAATGGGCAATTGGAACTGGTGAAGGACAAACAGATATATTGGACTTTGAAGATGTAGGCATGAACGGAAGGGTCCAAGTGACTGGACTTGATCTGGGTGGTTTAGGTGCATGCTTTATTACATTAAGAGCTTGGAAACTCGATGGTCGTTGCACTGAACTCTGTGTAAAAGCTCATGCACTCAAGGGACAACATTGTGTCCATCGCAGGCTTATAGTAGGTGATGGTTTTGTGACAATAACAGTGGGGGAAAGTATTAGAAGGTTTTTTGAACATGCTGAGGAAGCTGAGGAAGAAGAGGTATTTGCCATGGGAATGTGATTTTTGTTAATGCTTATAAATAAGATATTTGTTAGTGATGATACTATTCGTATTCACCAAATTTCTTTTAGTTTTCTTACATTCTATTTTGTCTGGCTTATTGATTATCTGCAACAAAGGATGATGATGTAATGGATAAAGATGGAGATGAACTTGATGGCGGTGGTTCCCGGTCACAGAAGCATGCTAAGAGTCCTGAACTTGCTAGGGAGTTTCTTCTAGATGCTGCAACTGTAATTTTCAAAGAACAGGTATGTCTTAATTTTGATGCCATACCATCATGTTCTGCCCATAGTTGTTTTGTTCTTCCATTAGTCATATACTTCTGAAACCTTTATTTAATTACCATGATAAATTTATTTGGCATGCAGCAATTTCAATTAATTATATTTCTAGGATGCTGTTCTGACTAGGTTTAGCAAACCACCAGCAAGGTAACATAGTAATGAAAACTACATTTGGGACTCAGGTTACCATCACGTCATCTCAAATTTTGAATAATGATGACACGGGGGATTTTGACTGGTATAATGCATCTTGGCAAGATACATCAACACACTTGCTTGCCTGAATTGGTCAGAAATTCTAGCTATAACGCAAATTAATTGGTGCCAGTAAGATTTAGACAACACAGGTTGGTGCAATATTCCTTGTGCTGATTGAAACTTGAACTATCACAACCTAGAAAGCATTCTGTACATATCATTTATTTTACACCAACATACTCTTCATTTATTGCTGTCACTTCTGCATGCATGGATAAAAATAGTTTGGTACTCCAGGAACAACTTCAAACATAGGGTTGCAAAATATGAAAAAAAATCAAGGATATGATAAATAAAGAGAAGAGTGGTCAAAGAGAAGTTGTTTCTTGCGTCTATGAATAAAAAAAAAATGCAGTGATAATGTTATTCATGGCAGCAGGTACAGTGTGTGTTTATCTTTATTACTTCAGACAATGTGGTTCTTGCATCTGTCACGTTGTTGATCAATGATTTTCAAGAGCCATCTGGTGGAACGAGTTATATAACTTTGTAGTATTACACGTCCCTTGTGTTTATATTAGGCTGTATTACAGTAAAGGCCTTTTATCTTTATGTTTCTTAGTTATAGCTTGAACATAAATCTTCATTGGACCTGATAATCCAATGTGAACCTGATAATATTTCTGGATCCAATAGCTCATCATATCAGATATGAATTGGAATCCTAGGTGGCTATGACCCTGCTCTATTTGATAGCACCAGTAAAAGTATATTCTTGGAAAGGAGAAAGAGGGAAAACATGAATCATGTATTGTACCAATTCTCTCATATGCATACAATGAAAAGACCAAGCATCACTTTGTAACTAACTGGTTATGTTCTCCCAGGTGGAAAAGGCTTTCAGAGAAGGTACAGCACGGCAAAATGCACACTGTATATTTGTTTGTCTTGCGCTAAAATTGCTGGAAGAACGGCTTCATGTTGCTTGTAAAGAAATTATTACATTAGAAAAGCAGGTATGCTGTTGTTGCTGGGCTATTCAATTAAAATTTAAAACCAAAATTTTCCATTTTAAAATGGCAGGAAGGTTATGTGAAGTGGCCATTGTTTTACATTTTAATTTCATCTAATAATCTTTCAGACTAGACTTCTTGAGGAAGAGGAAAAAGAGAAAAACAAAGAAGAAGAGCGTAAGGAGAGGAGGAGGACAAAAGAACGGGAAAAGAAGCTTAGAAGAAAAGAGAGGCTAAAAGAGAAAGGGAAGGAAAGGAAGCTTATTGAATCAAAGTCACTTTGTGATGTTTTTCCTGCAACTACAAATGGATCATCCTCAAGTACTCATGGTGAATCAATTAACATTCCTGATTCTGGAGATTTTGTTAGTGAACCAAGAGATATTTCTCTGCTTGAATGCCCTGTTTCTCCTGATATTGCTGATGAACTATCCTCATGTGGAAGTATTTACATGACTGATGCTCTACCACAGCAAACCGATGTTTATGAAAAATTTTATAACAGGAATGCATCCGAGTGTTCAAAATCATTGAACCGGAAATTGAGACCTAGGAAAGATTATCTTTTTGATCAGGCATCCAACTGGTATGATAGACGTCGATGTTATATTAGTGATGAGTGTATCAATCAACAAGAGGAGGCTGATTCCAGGGTATGTTCTTCTAGGGGCATAAATGGCTTGCGCAGGCCACCAAGAGAAAGGTTTGTGAAGAATAATCATCGAAAATGCAATCTCAAATTTCACTGTTCACATTCTAGAGTTCGAGATAAATTTGACCTTCAGTCTTGTAGATGTCAACAAGATGATTACAGTGAAAAGGATGGGTATCACATTTCTATGATTAGATTGGGTAGGGAGATCAAGACTGTCAGTAAAACAGAACGTGCGATGGATTTGCCTAGGTGTTCCTATCGGAATGCCAAATACGGTAATGGCTGTTACTTGCCAGATAATCTTGGCAGTATGAAAACAAAGCATGTTGGTGATACTGCAAGCAAAGAGATTCTCCATACAAAGCAGATTTGGGAGCCACTGGCTGCACGGAAAAAGTGCTCTACAGGCAATCCTGATTCTAAGAACACCCTGAGAACTGTTAGTGGGGTTGAACCCTTGAAGGAGATTGGTTTTGACAAAGGTGAAAATGGACATCATCAACCTATTGGATTTGAGTCATTTGATAATATGTGCTCATCCGAGTGTTCAGGCAAAGTTGACACTTCGATTAGTTGTCAGTATCATGAAGATCATGATAATTCAGACAAGTTTGGTTCTAATATTAACACTGCTTTTCAGAATGGATTTGGCCTTGTAAAAAGGACAGAATATCATTCAAACAATAATATAGAAGAAAAACAGAGCCCCATTAAAATCAGTTGTTCTGAGCCAGTAAGGAGCTCTTCTAGTTCGGATAATTGCTTCTCTTGTCCTAGTGAGGGGGATGGCAGCACCAGCTCTTCAAGTCCTCAAAATGCAGAATCATCCTTGACTTCAGATTCAGAAGATGCTTGCCAACAATCTTGTGGCGGAGATGCATCAATATATAATAGTGATTCCTTCCATAGATATCTAGATGAATCTCCAGATGACAAGATTATGACAAATGGAGATGGTTCTTTGGCAAATAGTTCTGCTGGATTTCCAGCTGAGAACCATGTAGAATGTGATTTTTCAGGAGAGAACTCAAGTTCTGGCCAAGACTCAAATAATGGACGATTTGGTTTTGTTGTGGCTCCTCCACTGAATCATATGCTTCCAGTGCCAAACCATAGTATACATGTTCCATTTATTCCCTCACCAACTGTGAGCTACCATACCAGAAATGTAGGTTTGTGGTCAGCTCCTCCTTGTAATGGATTCGTGCCACTTCCTCAGGCAAATCACTGTTTGCTCCAAAGTCATCTTAGTTATGGTCTGCCGGCAAATAGACCATCAGATTTCAGCATGCATTGCAATAATGTACAACCATTGACTGTTCCTGTTTTTGACCGAAGCAAGCAATTCTTGTACCAGACAACTGACAGAATGAATGTTGGAAACTCAAAATTCCAAAACAAGCTTTCCAACTCCTGTAGGTTTCAGCAGTTACACACTTCAGTTGAACCAATAGGTAGTCAGTGTTTTCCTGGAAGGTCATTTTCAGATAGACAGCTCCCATCAAAACCATCTGCAGGGAAAAATAACAATGCTGAACATTGTGTTAAATCACATAATGAGAGTCCATCCTTCTCTTTATTTCACTTTGGTGGTCCAATGGCTGGAACTACTGCTGGATTTAATGGTAAACTACCGTCTTTGAAAGATGGAGGTATGGAAGGATTTATTTCCAACTTAAGTACAGCTCAGGGTCAGGTTTGCTCGAAAGAGGAAATAAAGGTTGAAGAGTACTGCTTATTTTCTTCTAAAAATGATGCAAGATTTTCTTTCCTTTAATGCAGTTCATCCAGCAGGTATGCTGCATTCGTTAGACTTTGCTGCTCCAGCTGTGAAAGTGTGAGCAATTGTGGTTGATATAAATAATCTTTGCCAAAAATTTTAGCATATATTCTTTGGTTGGTGTGTCCAATTTGTGCTTCTTGTTTCGGATTGTAAAAATGAAAATCGAGTGGTTGTGGTATATCTTTTTTCCTCCAAACCTCTATCATTGTTTATGAAAATTTGGTTGCTTACTATAGTATTGACATTCCTAGCACTTGGAATATATTTTCTTCAAAAGACTTGTTTTGGAAAGCCAATGTTGTTGTTTCTACAGGAGCTCATGAAGATCTTAACATCTTCATCATGAACTGGCCGAATTTTAGCAAAAAATAAAAGACACTCATATTATCGTTTAACAAGTATCTGGAAGATGTAAAATACCAAGTCAGCACAATATCTATTCAACTTTGTTCTTCTCTTTGATTTGAATTGCTCCTCAGATACTAGTTTCGATTTATCTATCCTTTCTATTCACAGAATTCTACAACATGCCTTATGAACATACAGTTTCTTTACTCAATTTACCTGACCATTGGTTTCGGAGCACTCTTGAGGATCTTTATTTTGTTTTAGATAACTTTACACTGGAGTCTTTTCCCAGCATGTTGTCATTTAAGTTTCTTCTTTAGTGGGTAAGGTGTAGGTTTCTTGCTGCAAGTGTTATCATGATCTGACTTGGTCAGGCCTATCTTAATTCTAATTCTTGATAACTTTTCGACTGATCATCTAGAATGCCTTGGAGAACAGAGTGCAACAAGCAATAGATAGAAGTATCAGACTAGGAAGTTTTGACTTGCAGAAACATAGAGCACCCAAGAATTTGCCCTGTAGAATTCTTCTCCCATGCTCAAGTTAGGAAAAATATTGTTAGGGAAAATTTTTCATATCGATCGTTGGGGAAAATATTGTCCATTTTGATTTGATGGTGTTGTGACAGATGAGCTGGTCAAACTGTAGCAGAGTTTGTTGAATGGATATTCTCCATCGTTGATACGCGTCAACTTTGTGGTTGGTTTATTTCCCCACCTCAACATTCAAAGAATGAGTTGCCTTTGCTAGATCCTGAGTTTTCTCTTGAGATTCTACCATATGACTTCCAAATAGCCACTTGAATTGTTCAAGCAAGATCATTGCTAGTTTGGTCTAGCAGATTGGAGGATTTAATAGGTGTTGTACACCTGGATTCAGAGTTTGATCAGTTTGTTTTGGTCTGTGAGCAGGTTCAAATCCTAAATGTAGTCATGATGAGGATGGTAGAGGCTAGTTGGCGTGTCAAACGTTGGTGATAACAACTGTTGTAGTGAAAGGCTAGCTATAGTTCATAAATGGGAATCGTGCTGAGAAACTATTTATTTGAACACCTTTTGATGTTCTTGTCTGATAACATTTTGGACCTACATTGACACAATTATTATTTTACTTGCTACATATGTCATGATTTCAGTTGATGTCGATCTTTTTTGATGCAAACCTGTACTGGTACAACAAAGTGAACTGGACCTGATATTTCATCTTTTTAATCTGTAGTAAGGAGAATAAATTACACTTCTTGCAAAATTCTTGAACTTTTATTGCATGATCTGAATGCAACCCATGACTGTTCTTGTTTGTTTGGCCTGGCATGCATGATTCCAATATTTGATTTCTTTGTCAAGCTTTGGAACTGGACTGCAATAATTTTTGTCCTTCAAAGTGGATATGGGGCCATGGAGAAATGAGTTGGCAGTGGTCTTCATCTCTTCTGGTTTTACAAGAGGACGTTCCTTTCTTCAACATCTTGCTGTGTTATTCACTATTAAGCATCTGTTTCTGAGGACATTAATAGATAGCTGTGGACTCCGATAGGCAACTTGATGTTTGGTAGGACTGTTGGATTAACCTGACTTTTCATTTATTGCAGGTTGGAAACAACATTATCTACCACATGAGAATGTAAGTCCAAATCCTGCAAGGCTGCATGCTTGTGCCATTTATTGTTCCTGGTCTAGCTAAAAACCAGAAGCTTAGAGGAATGTAACTCATGAAATTTTGTCCCAATTATATTAGACTAATCCATGTGAAGAAAGATAGATACATGTTCTTGGATTTCTTATAATTCATCAGTGCCCCAGTGAGATCCCTTTTATAAAAAGTGTGAATCTTGTCCCAGTGTGTGATGACAGCAATAATGATATTGGTACTGGGGCTTGATGATAATTTGTAGACAATTGTACTACTCGGTGTGCCCACCCACTGAAATGATTTCTTAGCTTCTGTGTAAAGCTAATTAGAAGAAAAATTGGATTATTGGCTGGGAAAATTATTATGTGCATGACATGGAACAGTAGAACACAGGTCTTAACATATGCAGTAGCATCACCTGACGGGAATCAATCTTCTTTTTTTTTCTTTTCTTTTTTCTTTTTGTCAGTACTCCAAAATGATTGTTGTCATGAAATTAGCTCCATTGCATCCTTCCTGCTACTGATCTTAAACTTTTAGCACTAACATCAATGTCCCTTATCATGCCTATTTCCTCAAACAAAAAGAAAGGAAAAGTTCTCTCATCATCCATGATGGTTTAGAAATAACAGTAACTTTCATATTTGGATGCATTAAATTCCAGTATGAGTGATCGATAATATTTTAATATAATTAAACTTCGCATGTGGTATGGCTGTAGAGTTTTTTTTTAAATTGTTTTCTTGTTTATTAAGTTAATTATGTAAAATAAATAAATAGAAAGAACGATGGAAGCAAAGAATATATATTTATATATATACGATTTCATATTACAGGTGCAAATCCAAACTCACGGTCTCCGTTTGCATCGACTCATAAGCAAATTGACTACTTGAAGACGAAGAAGAAATAGCAGCATTACCACTCCAACCAACGCCCGCTATATCTTCTCGTATCAGCGGCAATGGCATCACCCCATCACTACTAGGAATCAAACCCGTGCGTCCGCCGCCATGCACGCCGGCCGGAACTCTCCGTATCAATGGGCTCCCGGTGATCGGCGCCGCCGCCGCACCAGGCCCCATAAAGAAACGAGCGCCTACGCTGGCACCGGTGCGCCATGGAGAGTAGTGGGGAGGGGCAGCGGGATCAAATCCAAGACGGCAGTGGTGTAGGTGTTGGTGGTGGTAGTTGAATCCATAGACGCCATGGCCGTCGAGAGCGGATGGCTGGTGGTGGAGCGATGCCACCATGGCCGGGTGCAGCTGAGCTTGCTTCGCGTGGTGGCGCTCGCGCTTGTGGGCGTTCTGGTGGCCGCCAAGGGCTTGCGACGTGGGGAAGTGGCGGCAGCAGTAGTGGCACTCGAACCGGCGCCCGCTCTCACTCCCACCGCCCCCGCCGTCGCCGGTGTTGGTGTTGGCGGTGAGGTCCTTGGAGGATTCCTCGGCGTCGTGAGGCTCGCGGGGGTCTTCGTGAGGCTCGCGGGGGACTTCGACGCCAAAGAGGCGGATGCCTGAGGCGTTGGAGGAGGGCTTGTCGTGGGCGGGCCTTAAGAACGGGAGCTGGGAGAAGGCGTCCACACTCATGAAGTCGCGGGTCTCGCGCCCACCCATCTGCGTCGGAAGTGTGTAGTAAGTTTAGTAGCTTTGGAGAACACAAGATCTTGGGAGAGAGTACCAGTTGAGGACGAAGGAGAGCGATGCAGAGAGATCTTGCCGTCCTAGATTTGAGGATCGAAGTGAGAGAAACGGAGAGAAGCAGAAAGGAATTAGGAAGAAGAGTTATTGCAGGCCTCTCTCTCTTTTCTCAGGATAGGAGGTTGATCTCGTTCTTCCTTCCCATTAGCGTGAGATGCAGAGCAAGAGCTGAGATCGTTTCTTCCTCTTCTTCTTCTTCTTCTTCTTCAACAGGTTAAATGACAGAATGGCTCTCTTATGAACAAGGCTTTTGGCTTCTCAAAGAACAACCAAGCAGTGCTGTAACAACAACATCACGGCACTCTCTCTCTCTCTCTCTCTTTCTCTCGCTGTGGCTTCCATGCATGTGTAACCATCAGTCAAGATGGAAGATGTGTACGTGACAAGCTCTGGGGGTGGGACTCTCTCTGAGTGTGACACTCCATGATATTGTTTGCCCTGCAGTTTCTTTAAACCTGTTGGCTTCTTTGTATCAGCCAGTACATTAAGTGGAGGTGGTCCTGAAGCTGTTGGGTGATTTACTTTGCTAGGTGAAGATTCTTTTAATGACTGCCATATACTACCTATCTCCCCTCCTGCAACTTTCTCCTACGTTTAATGACCCATCCCCAACCCATTTCATTCTCTGGAAAGCATAAATACTTCCCATGTCAGGTATGAAGATCCTATTCTTTCCAATGAACCAACCCCAAGGTCCTTTTTTCTTCCAAATTAGATCGATCATCTTCCAACAAAGCTTATCGAGATTTTGATGAGGTTCAAAACCTCTCCGTCCTTCCATGTGAGGTGCAGTGATTCATGCTCCTTGCGGAGAGTGGTAAGGGTAAAAATAGAACCCTAACATTTGTTCCTCACTGCAGAGTTGTGTGTATGCAAAGGCTGTCCTTACATGCCACATGGTGAGTCCTTTCTGGCAAGTTCGATGTTAAGTATCTTTCAGTGAGTTTGTTCACTCCTTTTTCTAGGATGCACATAAATAGCAGCTTTGAGCTTTTGGGTATTCAGGTATCTGTTGTTCTGCATAGGTTCCAGCTGAAATAGTAAGTTGATGACCAAGTCATGGGGTCCTGACACACAAAACAACAAACCCTACAATCCAAAAGCTAAAGGTTCTACCACTCTTAAACTTCTGTGCATAACTAAATCTCTCTCTAGATCCATCTATATCTCTCCACCCTGCCCTACTTGCGCAGAAGTTTCTGCTTTAGTCATGCATGCCTGAGCCATCCTGCAGTTGTTCCTTCACAAAACTGTACAATCCCTGTCTTTATCTCTGCTCTCTTCCACCGTCGTCTACCAGCTTGGAAACCCTAACATCATCCCACTGCATCCACATTTGCTCCATTTAGGTGGCCACCTAATCAAAGTTACTTCTGTCTTTTCATGTGTCCCACCACAATTAAGTTCCCGGTACCACATGGCCTTCACAAAATTGCTTGCACCCTATCAACAACACCGTCAGAATTTTCGATCATGTAAACAAGATCTTGGCCTTGTTTCTGCTACCCTTCTCCGTTCATTGGCTCCTTCAGTGAAGTAAAGTCCTGTTGGTTGTGTCCTTCCGGCCAGATTGGCAGATCAGGACTTGATAAAAGCCACGATTCATGGATCAGTACATTCTATGCTCACTAAGTGCATGTGAACCAGTTTGATGCAGTCAGAAAGTATATCATTGAGGTCTTACTCTGCAATCTTTTTCAAGCAGCAGTTACAGTTCTTGCTTTGATGCCAAAGTCCAATCGATTATTGGTTATTATGAGTCCTACAAGTCAAATTAGCTTCATAACAATGCTTTGCTTTCATCTTGGTTGTATCATGCACAACAATGTGTTCACTACCGAGACACCATCTAGAAAGAGAGAAGATGGGGAAGGAGTACACAGTAATGTCTACTGTAGAGTTCAAGCACATCAGAGTTTTGAGAACCGCTTTCTACATGTTTTGACACCCACATCAATGTCAATATGGATGATGAGCCTGTGCTGCTCCTGCACACTTTAGTGGTGTTCTCAAGGTACTGATAACTGATAGTGCTGTCGGAAGAGAGATCCAAATTTAGGACCACCAGAGAGGGCATCTCCAAGCTGAAGTCACTAGTGATGTCCTCCGAGTGAGGCCAAAAGAGAAGAGGGGAGAGATGGGAGTTGTGGGGGTTTCTCTTTGCATGTACTGTGAATGCCCAAGTGGGATGTGGAGCCACCCCGGAGCTTCAAAATGATTGGGGCACATCCTCTTTATCTCTGGATTAGATTAGATGGATTGGACTGCTGCTATCATGGAAGATTTCCTTTCATCTATCTTTGGGAATTCCTGCTTGGCTAACATGAAGTGAGTTGTGATTAGACTTCGAAAGCCACCACAAACACACAGAATGGTAGATTCCAAATCTTTATGCCCATTTATTGGCATTTGATTGCACTTCAGATCCTTCATCTGCTAGTCCACAGCATGAAAAAACATACAACAAGTTTGAACTTCTACAGAGAAGAAATCTACATTTGTTGACTGTCTGATGCATCCATATGTTGACCTATATCGAACTTTCAATCAAACAGGTATCATTCTTTCATGATGTTTTGAGTTATATATATGCATACATATATATATTTATATTTATATGTGTATGTTAGATAGCATTGTCTTGAGTAGAATCTGGAATGAGTCTGTGGTGGTGGATGGAGAGTCTCATTGCAGCATCATTCACCACTTCTCAGTAAGAAAATAGCATCTCTTGTTTTCTTAGAGGACTCCATCGACAAACATTTCTCCATATGATCTTGAGATTATTCGATGGTGAGCATTGAGGTTTTGCCCCCACATCATGAAGAAAGCAAAGCAAAGTCCATGGTCTCAGTAGGCCATGCTTGTTTCCCCCCTCGGCCCTCTCTCTGCCATTAAAAGAAGTGATCCCAGGAAAAGTTTTATCTCTCACGTTCCTGAGAGCTTTCTATTTATCTGTAGTTGTATTTGTTGGAAATAGTTTGATGCCATTGTGGCTTTTATTAGATCCCAGATTGGAGTTTCCGAAACAGATCGCTTCAATGCAGACTCATTGCTGTTTGTGAAACTCATGTTCAAGTCCCTGTTTACATGGATCCAACTTGTGTTCTTTGCGCTCATCTGGAAATGAGGTCTTTTATCTCTTCTTGATACCTACGTTTCACCACCGTCGAAGCTCGCTCATCGGTCGAATTCAAGACCATTGATCATGTCATCTTCTTCGGTGTTACCTGAAGCAAGTGATGCTTCCATAGGCCACAGTCTGTGAATGTTTAGGTTGCACCGAATCATTATCACAGGATGGCCACAGCAGAGGATAGCCTGATGCAATCAATGACAAGGAAGCACAAGATGGCCATCGTCGCCGCAGAGATTATGGTTTCACCTGAAACTTGTCTCGCCAGGGAAAGTAATGATAGGGTTGAGACTGCATTGCTTCTTATTTGCTCGTCGAATATCTCATAATGCCACATTTCTTTTCCTTCTCTTTCTTCCCTTTTATTCTGTGTATCATTTCAGATGTGAGACTTGGAGTCATCTCACCAGAGTATGAGAAGAGGAACTCCTTAGTTTGAGCTTCCGCATTCCATCAGCAAACTCATTTGAATCTCATTTTCTGCAACTAGCATTGGTGGGAACTTATTCCTGGTGGCCTTCACAGGTTCTCTCAAAGCAATCTCAACTTAGTATCCATGTAACTTTTGGTAGGTCCTTCTTCTTTGTGAGATGACCACAAACAGCATCATATGTTGATCCTGAGGATGGCCACAGGAGGGACAACCTAACTCTTACAATAACATTGAAGCATAAAGTTAGGTGTTTGTTCCATTGGTTGGTTTCATAGGGTTGATAAAGCATTGCTCTTCATTTGAGCTTGAAAGAGGTCACTTAGGCCCACACTTTGGTCTCAGAAGCTATTTTTTCTTTCTTTTCCTTTGCCTTGTGTTGTTATTTTCTTTTCCTTTCTTTCTTCTCTTCTCTTTTGCTTTCAGTGTCTCATTTCAGATATGAAGTGAGCAATCATCTTTTTCTCCCCTCTCAGGAAAGAAAACTCATCTTACTGAACTGGTCAATAATTTCACATGGCATGAAACAAGTAGCTTCTTAGTTTGAACTTCCACATTTAATAAGCCAAGTCATTTGAATCTCATCTTCATCCTTGAAGGATCTCAAGAACAGCACTAGTTGTAAGCTAAGATTCTGCAACTAGTATTGCTGGGATCCTTATACTCTCCAGGTTCTTTCAAGTAACTAGTAGGTTCTTATTCTTTGTAGGATAACCAATTACTGCTGCTAAACTAAGTCTAGCTAAGCTCTTCTGAGATCCTTAATCCTTACAGCTTCCAGTTTCTTGCAAGTGATCCATCTCAAAGTAATATTCAAAGACCTTTAAATAGAGTAGCTATTAATCACTGATACACATCTTGAGTTATTCCATTGCTTTGCAGGTCCTACAGACAAGTAGGAATCACTTCCCAATCTCTCTCAACTTCCCATAATAATTAGCTTATACATTTTGGTACAAGTCCTCATCTCTCTCTCTCTCTCTCTCCTAGGTAGGATAACCATAACAGTAGAGATCCTTGGGCCTTGGACTATCCAGTTTTCTTCAAATAATCTCAAAAGTAACATTCAAGGAGGAGGATTTAATGGAGTATAAAGCTGTTATTGATACACCTCGAGTCATTCCATGGTTTTGCAAGCCCTACAAATAAGTAGGAATCAATCACGTCTCTCAATCTCTATTCATTTTGGTACGAGATCTGTGCATGGAACTAATTAACTAGTGTGGGTATCATGTTGTTTATGAGTACAGCATTGATGCGGTCTCCTTCATCGATCGTCTGTAGCCTTTGGCAAGTTGTATGAAGTCCCAAGGACCACAAGTCTTCTCTGTTGGACCAACAACGCCACTCCCACCCCCCCCATCATGATCCCTGACAGCATACTTGGTCATCAGGGCCATCGAGGTGATGACAGTGGAAGGTTCATTGAAGCTGTGCTAGCTGCAACGTTACTGCCCATCACTGTTTGCTTGCCCACTTCATGCGGTCAGCAATGTCAGGCTTTGTACCACAGGCAACATGGAATCAGTAGCAAACTCCAAGCAATACAAGCTATACGTCTTCGGGGCCATTCACTTGTTGTAGCGTAATAATTGTCTCAAACAATTGCAATGAGATCTGCTGGATTAAAGGAAAAATGTAATCACCCATAAATTTTCTCTAACATAAATTAATTGTCATAAATAATAAATTTTTTATTTAAATTATTAATTATCATAAATAAACTATCAAGTAAATAGTTTAAATTTTATTTTTGTGCGTGAACCATAAGAAATAAAATATCATAATTATATTTGTGTGTAAAAGTAAAATAAAATTTTAATTATTATTTATTTTTCGAAAATAATTTATTTTCTCTTATACAAAGGAGTTCTCCTCTCTCGTTCCTTACAATGAGAGGATCGTGGAGAGATAGATCCTCTATTATTTTCTAATCATCTTTGATTCATATTTTGAAATCATTTATATTATGATAGTTAGAATTTTATGATGCATAATAATGTTTTAATTTTAATTTTTTATGATTAATAAATAATGATAATTGATTTATGAGGCTAGAATGATTATTTGATTTATAATGGTCTCTTGAACTTAAATAAATTTTAAGATTCATTTAATTATTAAAATTCTTATTTTTGGATTAACATAATAGTTCTAATTCAATTAATTAGACATATGTATGTTTCAATATTTATGTATGATTTTTATGATTTAATTAGTTTTAAATTTAATATTATAAATTTAAATTATTTAATTTATATATTTAAGTTATTTTTAATAATTAAAAATATTAAAATCTAATTTAATAAGAAAGGGAAAATTGAGGGTCTGACTTGAGTTAAGTTGATTGGCTAGACCAGCCCATGTGGCTGGGTACGATCTAGCATATGTGATTACGCATGACTCAACTTATGTGGACATGTATGGTCTAACTTATATGACCGAGCATGACTTAACCGATGTGGCCAAGTATAGTTCAACCGATGTAACTATATATAATTCAACCCATGTGGTCAAATATGATCCAACCTATGTGACCAAGTACAACCCAATCCATATGGTCAAGTATGACATATCTCATGTAGTCAAGTATAGCCTAACTCATGTGGCCAAGCATAAACCAACCCATGTGGTTAGGTATGGTTCAACTCATGTGGCTAAACATGACTCAACTCATGAGTGAGGTTCTAACCTAGCCCATGAAACTAAGCATGTCTAGTTATGTGAGTGGTGTTAGATACATTGTCGCCCCTCTGTTTAGTCTATTGTATCTCAACCCAATTTGTTGTCTGGGATAGGTATATGTAACGCATGTGATCTATTCAAGACTTAACTAGGTTAGTTCGATCTGGACTAACACTATACGACAAAGTTTAATTTTCTCTTCCTTTATTAGTTTGAGCTTGTTAACCGATTGAATCCAATATATTTGATCAGTTCAAACAGTTTAGGGTGATTTCAAACTAACTTGACTAGTTTAAATCTACTTAACTTAATTAAAATTAATCAAATCTAAATTAGACTAGTCTAGGATGATTCCAAATTAGTTCTTAAGAATTTGAGGTTGATTTTGTTATGTCATAATTAAATTAAGTTTGGTTTAAATCAATTGAGCTATTTCAATTGATAGAAGATTTTTGTCTCATGTTTTTATAATGGGATGAATTTAAACATTTTATCTAAATATGATATTTGAAAATAATTGACTTTTTATTTTATTTTAGATTAAGTTTATGATATTGATGTGATTATTATCATATAGTATATGTGACTATACTAGTGATCTGCAATGGATATGTAACTTATGAAAGGATCTACGGTCTCATCATAGTATGGAACCACCAATATATATAGTCTAGAAGATCATTCATCAAGCATAATCTCTTATAATATTTTATCATATTATTTTTTGAATGTATTTATGAATTAATGAATGTAAATAAATTATTATAGTTGTTTATGTATTATTGTCAAAGATAGATAAGATAATTTTCTTTGAAGATTAATGGGTCGTCAAACATAGTGGTTAGACGATCTCTTTATTCCTTATTTGGAGAAATGTGTCCCCACTTGGATGAGAGATATTTTACCCCATCCGTTGTCGAGAGTACGATATGAGTTAACTCTATCCGCTATTGGGAGAAAATTATCCCGTAGAATATGTATCTTCATCTGCTATTAAGAGAGTACATTATCAAGTGTGATGTATAGAGTGTATTATCAAGTGTGACGTATGTTTTTTTTATTTGACTATTATATATATTATTGAGATGTATTGTATGTTATTGATGCATAATTTTATTTATTATATAAAATTATTATTATTATTTCATATATAAGTTTTTAATAAAATTGATATATTATTATTTTATATTAAATTATTGATATTTATATATATTTTATGAATATTAAAATTATTTTTATGATTTTTTGAAGATTGCTACTCGTGTGATTGCTAATGTGTTTATTTTATATTTATTTTTAAATTAATTATTATTTTATAATAAATTTGAGGCATAGTTGGAAGAGACTTTTAGAATACATGATTTTTTATTAAAAATATTTATTATTATAAAGATAAGAATTTAAATTGTAAAAAATATTTTTTTATAATAATTGTTTCATAACTTCTAATTATAATATTTATAGGTCTTAGCGCATATATATATATACTATCAATAACAATTTATTTTTATTTTATTCAATATCAAGGACACACCTAATCATTGAGGAATGAGAATATCCTTTTTTTTCTTATTTTTATAATAATTTATATATTCATCTTAATATTCTCACATTCTCACATCAAAGAAATAAACTATATATATATATATATATATATATTTTTTTTTAAGTGTCGAGCACTCGTATCATTCCTCGGATACATCACCTTTAGTTGATGTGATTACAAAGAGCTTGCTAATGAGAATTTTATGAAATCATCGTGGTGAGGTTGTGATGATGGCTTTTGAATGGATGATTAGTTTAGGAAAAATGATTCCTATATCAATAAAGGAGGTACGATTGTTAAGTTGAAACACTAATTCACTATAATAGTATTTCAAATCTTCTACTCTTTTACGATATTTAATATAATCCTCACTTTTTGTAAACTCAAATTGCATAACGATATATATATATATATATATATATATATATATATATATATATATATATATATGTATATGTATATATATATGTATATGTATATATATATGTATATATATATATATATATAATTTGAGTCTTTCGTTTCCGTCAGGTCCCTCGACCGGTAGGTGAACCGCATCCCGTCTTGGGGTTTGGGTACCATCGTCGAGCACGACGACCGGACGATGACAACGGGAACAACAAATATGGGTTTTGTTTGCTTTCTCTGATTGCATCAGGTGAGATCTCGATGAGATGTTGCGTCAATTGGATTTTTAATCTCCGTTCCAACTTTTTCTTGAACTCCCATCATGGTCCTGCTTTCGGTTTGAGATCGTCTTTGGAAAACCCTAATTCGAATACTCTTGATGAACAAAGTGAAGTTTGTTAGGGGTTTATCGTTTGATCGAAACCCTAGTTGCATTTACCACTGTGGAACTGAGGTGGACGCTTCATGTTTGTTTGTAGATCCTTTCATGTATCGGTTCTCTTTCCGGCGATCTTTTAAATGAAGGAGAGGAAGAATGTTTCTGCGTTGAGTCGTATGTTGGTCAATTGTGCTTCTCAGGTCAGTAATCAGTACGTTCTTGGTGACGTCGTGGTTGTTGTGCGTGTTTCTTGTTGGTGATTTCCGTTGATTATCGAGTAAAACATGGTGTAATTGTAAGACCTACACGCTAGCTGTTAATTATCGACAAAATGGGGAGGCAAGAGCATTCTTGGACCTCTCTGGCCGGGGCATGTTTTGTTAAGGGTTAGATGCATTTTGGTATCATCCATTTCGCTTATTCTTCTTCTCTCATCTCTTCATGGGACTTACTTTCTTGAACTAACTCATAATCCGTTGAACCAATGTTTTTTTGCTTTTTCTGTATTGGAAGTTACAACCTTTATTTCCCATATAAGATGATTCCTTCTTATTGAACAAATATCTTCCATTGTTCTGTTTTTATTCCATTTTCCTATGAATAAATTGGTTTCTGACCCAAAAATTCCTTTTGTGTTTCATGACAGCATTGAAATTTCTGTAACATGTTTCATGGAACTGGATGAAAAGAAGATGCTCATAAGATTATAGAAGTTAGATATTTTGCATGATACTTGTGGATAAGATCCATAAAATCAGGATGAAGTTTATGCAAGAATTCTATAAAGATGCCTGCAGCTCATTTTGATAAGTATTTTTCTAACTAATTTAGGCTATTTTTTCCCCAGTACTGTATGATATCTAATAATGTCACTGGATGAAATAATGAACTGGACGTCTTTTCCCTAATCTATCTATTTATTAATCAACATTAGAATCGTTTAATTGCTTCATGACTTTAAGATATGAATTTGATCTTTTATAACTTTCCGATAATGTATTAAAAGATTTCAAGAAAGATCTAAAATACGTGTTACTAAGTGAGAGAATGACAAATGGCAATATAAATGGAGATTCAAACTTTGATAGGGAAGGAAGTTTGGATCCGAGTCTTTTATAACTAACCTATGATTGATATGCTCTTTCACCTTGAAAAGATCATTCTGGCTAGAATTCTCTGGTTCATCATTTTCAAGTCCATCAATTACAAGGAAAATAAGAAGTCTGTTAATGGCTGATGGAGAGCTGATGAATGATATGGAGTTAGGTTGGTTGATTGGTTTCCAGGCATAGAATCAGTCATTAAAAGATCAGGAATGTACATATACATTGGTGTATATGTATTAATTTGTGTATTATATTTGCTTCTGAAAGTCTCAAATGAGGGGTTGTGTGTGTTCTCTTAAAGCCATGGGGTCATCCATAGATCACCCATGTATTAACCTGAGGAGGCTAAGAATGTTGATCTTATTCAGGCTTACAACTACCCTAGGTATCTTTCCAATTAAATACTGGTGGTATATCCTGGATCTAAAGAATAGCAATACTATATGGCAGTTGAATATTTGTCTGACCGATTTTTCTTTGTGTAGAATATTTATTCTGTTTTATCTAATCCTTTATGTTTATTAGACAAAAGAATATGGAAGGTGCATTTCGAAAAGAGTCCCAGAGATAGAGCGTGATATGTGTTTGAAGGAATTTCTTGCACTGAAAGCATGCATGCAAAGCACGGTATTTAAACTTTTCTTTTGGAAAACAATATAAATATTCTCATACACTACATAGTGTTTCCAAGAGAATGGTGGTCATATCTTAATTCTTTTTGCATCCTTGTACTGATAAGGAAAATATTTGTTGATCTTAAAGATCAGAAACAAGGTATAAGATTTACTCTGGAGCAGAACAAACAATTTGGAACCCTGTTTAAAATCTTGGAAGATCTTAAGTCTCCAGTGAGGTAAAAGTTTAACATTTTCATACTTGTTTGAATTTCATATGCAGTGACCAATTTTATTAGAAAGCTCTTTTTTCCTGCTAATGTTTTTTGCAGCATTTTGCCCCAAGCAAGTAATTAGAATTGTATAGTAGACAAGTAGACCATGTCTGGAAAAGCTTCTAGCGATCCATCTCAGGTAGGACTGAGTGGTTCTGGTGCTCTCTCTCATGTTTATATTCAGCATCCACCCTTACGATGCAATGTTCCTGGAACACAAGGACTGTATTATGATGATGGGAATAAGTTGCTACTTGCTCCATCATCTGATCAGGTAGTAGAGTTAGAAAAACCCTTCCCTTGGCACTTTACAATTTTTTTGTGAGATTAGTAGCTGTCTCTTAATGTGTATTATCACAGGTTTTATCCTGGAAAGTTGGTCCATCTACTCAATCAGATCCTCCCAATTCTGATTTCATTGGTGAAGGACCTGTTTTATCTATTAGGTATTCCCTAGATGGGAAGTTAATAGGGATTCAAAGGTCTAATCAAGAGATCCAATTCATAAACAGAGAATCTAGGGAGACATTTAGTCGACGATGCAGGCCAGATTCTGAAAGCATACTTGGTTTCTTTTGGACAGATTGCCCATCCTGTGATGTTTTATTGATAAAGACAAGGTTTGTTGTCCTAAAGCTCTTCTTACCAAGTAATTATAAATAGTTTAATGCATCAGTTGGTATATATTACTGTTTTGTGCCCCTTTGTTTTTTTTTGCAATTTATCAGGTTAACTTCATTGCATTCAGTATTAGTATCTTTGTTTGTTAGAAAAACATGGATCAGCAAACTTACAATCATTTTTGGTGAATATATATCTATTTTTATCTATCTTTGTTGTGGTTACTTCTATAACTCACATTGCTGCTGATATACCTATGTAAATTTAGGAGCAGTTGCTTTTATTTGTTGTTGGCTTGCAGTAAATAAAATAGGCTAATTAGGTCTAGTTGGCCCATGCTAAAGCTAGGAGTCTCAATGAAAGGATATCCTTCCAGTGTAAACGTCATATGCTACTTGATGATCAATACTGAATCTACAAATACCTTATAATTCAGCTATACTGCAGTAGAACATGGTTTGAAGCTGTTTGTCCTTTGATCTCTATTAGCTAATTTGTACTTTTGATCGTCTTAAGGACCAGTTTGTGTAAAAGAATCTTGATTATGGTTATTAGACTGTCTTGAAACCCAATTGGCTAAAATTGACTATTTTAAAATGTTCTTTCGCGTAATCATTAATTGAACAACTGTACTTGTTCCATCACAAATTGTAATGCTGTGTGGAGTGGTGATCTTACAACTCTTGTTGATAGTCACCTATTCTATTGTGGATTAGCATGTTTATTAGCTTATAAACTCTGCTAAAATCTAGCATGAGATTCTGTATGAGTGGCATGAAGCAGCCAATATACAAATTTGTAATATACCATTGACAAATGTGTCATGTAACTATTCTTTTATGTTCGATTTTCCATGCTATTATCATCTAGAAGATATTTCTTTGTGATAGTACTCAGTTGCTCAGTTGTCTTTAAGCTGTGTGAATTGAAAAAAGAACATGTATCATGCTTGTTCTTTCCAAATATGAGTTAGATTGATGTGTAACGAAAAAGAGAGAGTGGACTAGACAAGCAGAAACATGCATGCACATGATGTTCACGTTTGTTATCAGAGCTCTCTTCTTATTAGTATTATACTCTAGAAGGCTGAGTTAAAGTCAAATGAACCCTCAAACTATAATTTTTTTGTTTTTATATATTACCATTTTTTTAGGTGAATTAGGTGCTGAGCTCTGTATCATGCAAAAACACACACACACACACACACACATCAATTGCATACATGTTTGTGCTTTAATTTGATTGTGTTTATTTGTAAATCGATGCAGCGGTATAGACCTGCTTTCTTATGAGCCTGACTTGAATACTCTCCGTTTGGTGGAGGCTAAACGATTCAGCGTGAGCTGGTATGTTTACACTCATGAAAGTCGGATGGTTCTTCTTGCTTCTGGAATGCAGTGTACTATATTTTCCGGATATCAGGTAACAACCAAACTTGCATTAGATTTAAACATGAACATTCAAATTGATATGTGAAAATATATGGTTTTTGCTTTGGCATTGTCTGTGTTCTTTATAAGATTTTTATTGTTAACTAAGGTTAACATGCTAAGACAACTTTTTTTGATAGTTGTGGTTTTGAGCTATTAATCTGTTGAAGTCACTTTGTAGGAAGACCACTTTAACAAGTTCTGATTTTTATTGTTAACTAGGGTTTATGCAGATGTAATGCTCTCAGTAGCAAAGTGCTGTTGGTTGATGCAGAGCAAGATCCTCAATGTTGTGGTTATATGGTCATGCTTTGATTTATTTTGAATGTCTTGTTCAACTTCAACCATATCTTGTTGGCAATTGCTTGTTCACACTACTGATGTCAGCATGACTTTTACACCATTATTGTGCAGTGGTTGATTTAAGCAGCAATGCAAAAGTTATTATTAACTTTTGTTTTTCCTTTTGCTGGCTGAATAGATTAATGCTTATGCCACAACAAGAACTGGACATCACTTCTTAGGTCAGCCAAGTGGGTAACAGGAACACTATTGCATATAGCTATAATCCTATACCACAATTTGTCAATTTCATTAACAGGCTTATGATAAGCTAGTACCTAGTTGATCAGGTCCTGTTCAATACTTTTTAACTCTCGGGACAAAAGAAAGTACAGCATTCAAAGGCCAATTAAGGTTTTCAGTTTTTTGATAGGCTGCTCTGTAAGTACTGTTGATTAGGAATCATATGCTTGGACCACATCTGGAACACTGGAAGTTCAACAGACAAAGGTGGGAAGCTTTTAATGTCTAAAGTTTAAATATCCTAACTTATGAAAACAGTTTCAATTTGGAAAACTCGATATTGAGATTTCTTGGCTAGTGAGAAAGTAGCATCAAAATTGAGAAAGCTAAGATTTAAGACATAACTAAAGAAATGTAAGAAGTTTTAGCAGAAGTTGGAAGTCATTAGATGGTGAATCAAGCAGATTACAAAAACAGGACTAACTAATGCTGCCAATAGTCATAGGCCAATTAGCACAGCATCTACAAGATAGAACTATTATGCATAGATTGTCAAACATGTTATTGTATCTTATACACCCAGTGCAGGTGGCCTTCATCAAAGGGATTATGGTGGCACAATAGGCTACTATTACTGCCACAAAATTTTGGCCATGAAACTAGAGTTCAAGAAAGCATCTGACAGTTAAAGTCGGGAATTTGTCATGGATTAGCTCCACATGTGGACATGTTCATCCCAAAAATTCAGGCATGGTTTTTGCTCTAGAAGGAGTTGGTTTGCTTCGATGGATGCTGAATTGTAAATACTCTATATTACCTTAGAGTAGAATTAGCATTTTAACAATTGCAGGATGCTAATATAATTTTTCAAATTCCTAAAGTACCTGTGACTTTATCTAAGATTACAAGATTGCCAAAATGATTTTGTGGGAAACTAACATAATTTATATTTTCTATAAGCTGAAATTTTATTTTTTTTATTTTAAAAAACTATTTTATATTTATTTATATGATTATATTTTTTATTTATTATATATTTGGGCCATATGAAATTTTTTTTATAAGATTACATACATTCATTTATTTATTTTGTTTATTTACTTATTAATTTAAATAAAAATTATATATTTACTTTTGAATAAATATTAAAATATTAGAAGGGTAAATTTGTCATAAAATATTCAATGGACATTTAAAATATAATTTTACCAAACAACACTTATGCTAATGCACATTTAAAATACAGTGTTAATCTATTATTTACTAAACACTCGAAGCATTCCACAATTGCACACTCACTCAAACCTCTTTTTTCCAATTGCATATTAAAAATGCAAATGTGTTTCTAAACGTAGCCTTAAAACCTTGGGAGTGTTACCATTGCTTGATATGTAACCTTGGTTTTTTTCTCTCTTATTCTCTTAATCCTTCATTATTTTTTTAATCTTTATTTTGCACTCTTCATGAAATAAGTTGACATGTACTTTTTATCTTTGCCTAGAGAAATATTTGTTGATTCATGTTAAGTCAGTTTCAATTTGGGTTTAGTCAATTATATATCTTTTAACTTGGTGGATTTAAACCAAGGTTCGCCATACCGTAGCATACCACTCGGTATGGGCGATACATTCCGGTCAGAGAAGAGATATCGGTCTGCTCCCATGTACCATGTGTTGGTATGTTCGGTATAGCTTAGTACGTATCATACCGACAACTGGTCGGTATATCGGTACAGACCGATAAAGTGAATCATGATTTTAATTATTTGTTGTTACATCAAGGAGTACCTAGAATATATTTAGTTGATGGATCTGTTTTCGGTGGGTTGTTATATTTAGTTAT
The DNA here is from genome assembly GCF_036884655.1 of Musa acuminata AAA Group. Lineage (NCBI taxonomy): Eukaryota > Viridiplantae > Streptophyta > Magnoliopsida > Zingiberales > Musaceae > Musa > Musa acuminata. The sequence continues at coordinate 8,889,135 of NC_088338.1, read as the reverse complement.
TAAGAATATATTCTTGTTCTGATGATTACATGTGTTTGTTGACTATGACTTGAAGTTGAGAGAGTTTTAAATTTCTCTTAGAATTGGATTTTAAGTTATTGAAGATTTTATTGAAGAGAAAGAGTCATCCAATAAGTTACCTTGGGTTTGTCTAGGATGTTTAGTTTTTAACTCCTTTGGCACTTTATCTGTTTTCATATTCGTTAATTCTGCAGTGGCCATATCATTTTACTTTTTTGTCCAAGATTGGTTGCTTGGATTTTCTTTTATGCAGTATTCTCTAATAACTTATTGTTGCTTTGTTTTCTTCTCCAGTTTTCATCTGGAGGGATCATTCGCTTGCCAAAGTTTGAGATGGCAATGGCCAAGGCTGAGGCAAACCACAAACCTGTTCTAGCAGCAGAAGATATTCATATAGTTATCATGTAAGTTTTTCTCCTCATCGTAGATTTAATATTATAACATGATTTCATGAAGTTTTTTGTTAATCATGGTATAAATTGACAGCTATGGTAGGGTATACTGCCTGCAATTTGATAGGGTGAGCATGCAACTCAACTTATATAGGTTTTACCGTGATGCTGTTGTGCAACAGGTATGCATTTGAAAATTTTTGGTGTCAATAGAATTTGACATTCATAGGCAGCTGAACTAAGATGCACTAAGTTGTGTGATGCTTGCTGTGTTGATTAATCTGGATACAAAGAAAAAGGAATAGTGCATGTTTTTTCTCTGTATTGGATTGGATAACAGTATCTTTCTGGTGTTGTTGGCTGTAGAGCTTAGAAAAGATTATTTGCAGGATGGTCAATGCATGGTTTAAAATCTTGGTCCAGTGCCAGTATCTCTCTGTAGCTGAACTGGGCCGTATCGGGAGGTATTCCTGGCATAATAAACTTTGATCAATGTAGGTAATTGAACTCTTATTTATGAGATCTGATTAATGAATGAAGTTGTTGCCTTAGAAGAAATAGATGATCCATGAGATCTCAATGAATAGTGTATCCAGGTGAGCAACACAGCTGATCTATCAGATGACTGTTTTAGCTATAGAATGGTATAATTGTAGTTTGCTATGTTTTGGACTTGACAAATAGATGTTTCTGAGCTGCCTGGCATGTAATAGAAGAGTCCTGCACCTTTTTGTATAAGATCACAAGTCCACCACAAAGATTGCATATAATCAAATTCATCCTGGATTAGTACCATATAAGTTTGATGTGGGATTGCCATAATGGATTCACTTAGATGTGGTTTGTGAAAGTATTTTAAGCTTCCATATATCAATTTGATTTTGTAGGTTATTCCCCAAATTTAAAAGTTGATTAGGAATTAGGAACAAGATAGAAGGAGCAGCTAGAATCAGACTCTGAGAAACTTCCACTTATGTATTTCGATTTATGAGAGAGGCCTGATTTTTTATTTATCTGATGCTTGATTATTTAAACTGCTAAATACATAGATGTGTCATGAGCTATTGATCATCCAAGCTGATTCTAACTCTTAACTTGTATAACTAAGAAACAGAAAAATGTGCTCCTAAGTTTCTTTCAGGTTCTTTCTTGCTATGACAGATTTGTTAGAAGACAGTCTTCTGCACTTGGTTCATGCATTAGATGTGTTTCTTTGAGGTAATCTAAAGCTTAATTTATTTGGCTGATTAAAATAAATCTGAAATGTGGTTCTGATCTACAGACTCATCTAGCCATGGACCTTAACGTATTTAAATTATGCCAAGAAAGAAAGTCATGTTCCATGGAAGATAATTTGGTTATATAGATTAAATCTAATTGTGATGACATTTGCCAAGGGACCAGCTTATTGAGGCAAACATTGAAAAAAAATGGAAATCATATTGAATAATCCTATTATTAGTGCATGGTTAGAACCATGGTTCTATGTTTCGTTTGGCCTAGTAAATACCAGTTTGATGGCCTGTCAAGTCAATGGTACGGACCATGGCACATGCCTCCCAATGCCATGGATACTCAAATCTTAAAAGAAGTTCCATGGTAGTTGGTCCGGCATACCATATGCCAGTACACTGGCATCTGCCAGACCCATACCTGTTCGGCAGTGACCGGCATCGGTCCACTATTGGGTAGAACACAAATTTCTATAAACTAGTTTGGTGTTATGTTTATGTGGGCATGTTATATAGTTAGCAGCAAGGTACACTTTTAAGGAAGTTTTGAAGTGTGAACTAATTGGAACACCGATTTGGATTTTTGAGGCCATCATTTGCTCAATGAATTGGCAGAAATTCAAGGACCTACATAGAATGTGATTCTTCATAGGGTTGAGAATCAACACTATAGTCACTGATGATTGAAGTGATTAGACTGGCTTCTGATATTTATTTTGTATATGAAGCCTTCTTGAGTGCATACTGCCTTATTGAGTTTTGAATAAATCTAAATTACAATGAGCTTCAAGGCTTTTTTAGTTGGCTCTCAACTTTTTTCATCCATGCTTTATTTCATTTAACTGATTATCGATGCTTGGTAAAGATGTACCTTGGATTTCTGGGTTTGTTCTACATGGAGAGCATGATGGTTCTTTGTTGAATCATGGGGATATTTATTTGGAAGCCAAGTTAAATGAGCTCAAATTGTGCAGAAGTGTAAATGTAGTGAGGACAAATTATATTAGGGCTTGAAAGTAGAGGAAAAATCATACAATTTTTCCTAATTACTTCATACTTTTCATCTATGACTCACAATATAGTTGAGAATGTTTTAGTATGGTATATTTTATTGTACTCTTGCTATGAGCTTTTTCTAACAGTCGCTAATATTTTAAACATAGAATTGGTTCCAGGTAGATTGAGCAGTCTGTTACTTTGGGAATGGTTGCAGTCACTAAATCATCCCCCAATGAACCTAACTGCATTATGATTGCAGTTTATCTGTCTAGACAACATCAACCATGATAGCATATTTGATTAAAAGCATTGCTATATGAACTAAATGACCATTGTCCAACCTAAAAGCAAGGGATTAAAAAAGCCACCACCACAAGAAAAAAGACTATTGGCTACTTGTTCTCTTAGTGTTGTGGTATAGTTGGATCTTGCATCTGATGTTTTGGGTAATACTCTAGATGCTAAAGCCCTGGTCAAACACTAATAAGATGACTAGCCATGCATTGGGTTAAAACAAGATGCCTATCTTCCTGGTTCTAGCAGCTGCAGTTTGCAGTGATGTCCTGTCTAGGTATTTCTTTCATCGTCATCATCATCATCATCATCATCATCATTATTCTTTCTTTCTTTTTTTTTCATTTCTGGCCCATGACTGTAACTTAATGATTATAAGTATTCAACTTGTTTATTGAGTCAAAATGGGTACTCCTAAGAAGCACTTGTTTAACTTAAACACAGTTTCCATCTCATACCTGGTTTCCGTCACCATTTTTTCCTTTCTCCAGGGGGCTCTTCCAATTTATTCAAGCAGGATTGCCGTGAGTGTGATTGATAATGTACTACTAGTTCATCAAGTGGATGCAAAAGTTGTCATCATCTATGATGTATTTTTAGATTGCCTATCACCAATATCTGCTCCCCTCCCTCTCCTACTGAGGGGTTCTTCAGTTTCTGGTAGACAAGCATTGCAGGTTGAGGATAATCTAACTAGTGCATATGGCGCAATGATATATGGAGATAGTTGGACTTTCCTTGTTCCTGACCTTATTTGTGATATTGATAATGGCCTTTTATGGAGGATCTGCTTGGATCTAGAGGTGAGTCTTGGATATGCTTTTGTTCCTTCTGCCCCCCGCCCCCCACCCCAAGATTTTGACCTGTTATTCATGTTCTCCAGGCTATTGCTTCAAGTAGCTCTGATGTTCCATCAGTTTTGGAGTTCTTGCAACGTCGGAGGTCAGATCCAAGTAAGGTAATAGTCATTGTTTTCATTATTAAATATGCTTCAAGACTGCAATTAACCAGATGTATCGATGTCAAAAGGACTCATTCTGTGTTGTGGCACTAATACTGTATCATTTGTTTCCCATTCAGATTAAGATGCTATGCTTGTCAATAATGCGTGCTATTATGCTGGAAAGAAGACCGATATCAATTATCACAAGGGCAATAGATGTGCTTGTCACTTCTTATGCACACTTGGTTAAGATGGAGAATGCTTTTCAGGGAGGAGACAGAAGTTCAAAGAAAAGCCAAAATTCAGGCAGCCAAAGTGCAAATACCTCCAACATTGTATCTGCAGAATCTTTGGATGAAACAATGAATCGGGGAAAATCCATCATCAAGGGAGCAGAGAGTGAAACTCAACAGTCAACCATCAGAAATTTAGTGAATGTGAATGATAATCATGCTAAAAAATCTACAAGTAAAGCATCATTAGATTCAGTTTCTGATTCTGATGGTGATGCAAATTTGGATGCCATGAGAAGCAATTCAGGCGAATCTCTTGATAAGTATTTATCAACTGATTTGCTTTCTTCAGATGCTATGCAAGACGTAAAGAAAAATATGAAACATGATTATTTGAAACAATCACCAATAGAATCAGAAGGACTTGGATGTAGCAGCAGCAGATCAGATTCTTGTATTTCAAACCAGCAGGAACCTCAAATCATTAGTGTGGCAATCTCACTGGATGAAATGTACCACTTTGTCTTTGCACTTGTTGAGGAAGAATTGGGAGGTGACCCTGCATACTTGATTGCAGTTATTGTTGAGTGTCTACGCTGGTATGTTATTTGGCTATATGTTTGAAGAGTAATCTTATAAAAAAATAAGTTAATTTGCAATAGTCACAATGAAAACTCTGCACAATTGAAAATTAAAATAAGAAAATCTGAGCACTCTGATGGATGTCATATCTGTTGGCCATGTGACTTACTGCTGGAGTTGGATTTTGATTTACTTTTTTTTCTGGTAACATATTGAAGTTATTCATGAAATGTGAACTCCAATTTGCAGTTCTACCAAGGAGAAACTCAGAGTTCATCCTAACCTGTACATGATGATGATCCAAATGCTAGCACGCACCAACCGCTATAGTGAACTTGCATTGTTTGTTACAAACAAGGTGATTTATTGTCTGTCAGGCTCCTTGAATAATAATTGCTTTTCCTTAGTTATTCATTTCATGGAAGCTTGCCTTATTTGATCATGTACATCAGTTTTTGCTCAAGGTAATCATGTGAGGTAATTGGTATCCTTACTGGATGTTGAGTGTTGACAGCTCTGAAAAACTACAACAGAATGATTTGCTTATCTTATCATGTATATGACTGGGATTTCTTAATTTCAATTGCATTCTCAATTGATTCTGATTATTGGATGATCTTGGTCATTTTATTTGCATAATATTTTTCTACCATGTTATAATAAAATGTAGAACTTCTTGGGTTCACTTGTTCTTAGTAAGATCTTCAATTAACCACTTGCTGATCACCAGATGCAAGCACATGTTTCCTCACCCTCTCTTTTGATGGCGTTTCCATTATGGTGGCACTCTTGCGTTGACTTGATATTGAGATGGTGCATGTGGAGGGCAGAAACTGCCCTAGCCGTCCAGACACAGTCTGACCCATTGTGTGCCTACATAACCTTAAATCCTTGTTTTGTTGCACAAGTTGGAGTTTTGTGGCTGCCAATTTCTGCGTTAATTATTGTCATAATTTTGAACAATGTCCATCTAGTGAGCCATCTGGAGTATTTCTTTCATGCTTTGTTGACAAGATAATCCCTTTTAAGCTTTGAACTTGTGAGTTGGTAGAGAAGTAGTTTAGCAGAGATGAGAAAGAGATCAGCTTAGATTCAAAATATGAATTTCCATCAAGAGCCTAACAAGAATAGCTTTCAGTATGCTTATTGCTACATCCCAGTAGTTCTATGTGCTACAGGCTTGAAGAAGCAACCCTATTTGGTTTACCAATAATGAATGGTACTTTTTTCAAGCTTTATCAGTGTGTCCCACAAGGTGTGGAACTAGGCAAATTGTAAGAAGAGAAGCACTAAACAGTGACCTTAACAACTGATATTTGCTATATCTCTTCAGGATGTATAAGCCAATAACCATAATTGGTAATTATTGATACAAAAGGTTTTCGTTGGTTGTAGACTTATAAGTGTTAACAAAGGTTTTTTTGAACATAGATACCAGCTAAGAAGTTTTAGGACATCTGATGATTCAAAATCAGCAGCCTGCTCACCACACAATGACAACAAGTTACCTTCTTCTTTTTTTTACTTCCTCATGTACATTGTAACTTATCCTATTAGAAAATTGTGACTCAAAAATAATTGTCCACCTCACAGTTGCATATCATTTAGAGTGAAATTGTTACCAATTTTGACACTTGATTGGTAGTGTTTTCACCTAAGCTTGGTTGGAAAAATATTTGTGTAGCTGAAAATAAAAGGACCTGAAGCCTTATTGTTATTGTTGTTGAAGTGCGTCTCCAAGAAGGAAAGAACACTTCAAAGAATTAAGTTCTCTCCCTTCTACATCAGAGAATACATGTTATCTTCTATCTTGTTCTTTGAAGTACGGACTTCTGCAGATTTCATTAACTTTTCCTGGAAGATTGATATGTGCTTTTATATTTCGTTTTTGGATTTTTTTTTAATCCTGATATTGTTGACCACAGCTGCTGTGAGCTTTTACAGACTACCCAGTGAAAACTTCCTTATACTCCAAATTGTTTACTTAGTGAATATGCTTCCATTACAGATCTTGGAGCCATCTAAAGAAGTTGCCTTACAACTTTTAGAACAAGGTCGTCAGAACTTTCAGATTAGAAAGCTGGGTATGGATATGCTTAGACAGCTTTCTTTACATCATGATTTTGTCACTGTACTATTGCAAGATGGATACTACCTTGAAGCTCTGCGATATGCTAGAAAACACAAGGTACTCACCCTCTTGTATAATCATTCATATCTTGTTTGTCTTATCATCAAAACAATTTATATCTGATGGTACAAGGAAAAGATTGCTATTTTTTCTCCTGCATTTAGCAATATATAGAGCAAAATGAAACCAAGAGAACAGGTGTGTAAACCTTTCATATGTGATTTTTTATAAGAATTGAATCCATTTAAAGTAGGTATTGGTAGATTTTCTTAGTGTAATGTAGAAACAGTGAGAAAGTTTATCATCTTTCTTATCAAGATAGATTTGGCTTAGAGCGTAACTGAGAAGTGAAGAAAGCTTCACAGATAATTTGGCAATGGTATCCTACTACCCATGAACTTGACACCAAGCAAACATGTTCATCTCAAAAGACTAACACGACTTTCACTTTCTACAAAGGTTTTATATATATATATATATATGTGTGTGTGTGTATGTGTATTTGTATGTATATATATATGTATATGTATATGTATGTATTACAAAAAATTAGCACAAATAGTTTTTCATGGAAACCCTGAATTGAGAATGAATCCAGATAAAATTAAAACCAACATTTATCTTGTAAAAATGAAAAATCATTTCCTTGTGTACCATGTTCTAATAGAATCTCAACTGAGTTTCCGAGTTGTATGCATTATTTTTATTTGCTTTCTGCAGATTTAGTGATCGCAAAGAAGAAAAGAAATGTTGCTAAACGTGCCATCTCATGCAGGTTATAACAGTGCAGCCATCCCTATTTCTTGAAGCAGCAGTTGCAGCTAATAACTCTCAACATCTTGCTGCAGTGCTGAGGTTTTTCTCCGATTTCACACCAAGCTTTAAACTCACATCTGATTACAACAGATACCACACAATGCTGATTGAAATGAGTTAGCTGGTGGTGGTAGTTATTATGGATCATTGAAACATGATAAAAGTCTCAAAGCCATTGACTCCTTTATTCAGCAATATGCTACTTCAGGGTATTGGATATTTTGTCATTTTAGATTCGTGTTGGATTTACGGGGTAGAACGCAATGGATCTGATTATGTAGTTGAGGCAATAAGAGACTATTCTTGTTACGATGCATCAAATTATTAGGAAATAAGATAATTTTGTGCTGCTGTTATTTTCCCCTCTCCATGACAACTTTCAAATGATAATTGCTGGTCAGTCTTAAAATTTGTGTAAATCTAAATAAGGTTCACTTTAGTATGTTTTTTTCTTTTTCTGTGTAAGCATTAATATGTTTAATCTTTTTTGTTTTCTCCTTCTAGCAAAAGGTGAGCAGTAAAGACAGGACTTCCTACTAGTAACAATCAAAACACATTTGCAGAATGAGATCGTGAGTTCTCAGTTAGGTCAATAGACAGAAATTTGAAAGATGAGATACCGATATACGGATCGTCTGCTATCGAATAGGCCATGCTACAGTGCTATAGTAATACACTGTAACAGTACTACAGTGAGAGAAAATCATTCAGTAAGTCTTTGTATACCGTTCGATAATCCTGATGTATCGCTCGATACGTTGGTACCGTATCATACCGAACCAATCTCAAAACATCGATATGATATGATATTGCATATCGATATGTATACTTGCCATCGTAAAGAAACAAAATCATACAACTGCATACCGAACTGCTTCTCCGACTTGGATACTGCAAAAGATAAGGGGGAGATGGCCGTCCAATTACAAATCAATATATCACAACTGACTTTGTGAAACCAAAGCCATGGAAAAAAAAATTCCAACAAAAAGTTGATACAACATTAAATATTCTCTCACTCTGCAACACGATTACATCTTTTGGTCCTTACCTAATTTGAAATAAAATTTCCCGAAATTTCAGGAAAACCAATTGAAATGGACTGCCCTGAAATTACAGTGTTGCGACAATTGGATAGAAATTACAGTATTGTTTCAATTGGAACGACGCCATGACTTCTCAAGTGAAAGGATAAAAGTTAGAGAAGAGCAAACTGCCAAGAAGAACATAACTGGCAAAGTAAACACAGATCAAGTAGCCCCATCTTCTGGAGGTGGTGTTGGTAGAGATTAACAGGTGTGAAGCAAACCAATATAATGGAGGACTGGCTGACAGGAATCGGGTCGATACCTGGAATAGGAAAATTCATCGGTCATTTAGAGAACTCCCATTGGTATCACATCTTCTATCTTTTGCCGTTTAGCAAACAAGAAAAAGCATGGTGAAATTACCATACTTGCAAAGTAAATAACACATTATGAAAAAGTCTACAAACCAAAACCCATAACACATCTTGCCGGTTGAATCAGAGGAATGACATTAGAAAAGGTGAAGATGTTCCTTAGTCTAACTGCCTCATCAAAAGTATGAACAGAAACCCTTAACTATTCTAGAAATATGTAAAAGAGGGATGCAACCATAGTTGTAAACTGAGAGATGGCAAGGGGAAGAAAGCTAACCTGTACATGCATTACGAACAAAGATGTGAATGTCATAAATGCCAGATGTAAAATGAAAGGAAGTAGTAAGATCGAGTCGAGTCTTTGTTTTGATTGAAGAACTTGGACTAGAGGCCTGAGTTCTTGTATAGATTCAGAATCCTTCTTGTTTCTTTCCTGCTTCCTCTGTTTAATCATGTGATGTCCTGTTCAAATAGTAGGCAAGGCAAGGTTGATCATTAAGAGTGATAAAGGAAGATATATACTGAAAAGAAAGCACTGTATAGTACCAAATGGGCCTTAATACAAGTTCCAGTGTACCTTCAAATGCAGCACTCAGATGATATCTATGGCAACAATATGTATTACTACTCCAGAAATTATTGTATAAAGAGGTCACAGTCATGTACCGAAAAGATAATTGTTCATCAAATTATGTACCACCCCATGTACCAAAAAGAAATGATCATGCAATTTTCATATTGCATAGACTGAAGCATCAATCAGCATTTTTTTTCCATCTGCAGGGGAAGCCAACAAAAGTGGTGCATGCTTTAAAGGACAGATACATAGCTACTATTGCCTGGAAACATGTTTGCTAAGATGGTAAACAAAAGCAAATTCTGACCTATTCCAAATTATGCCAATCACCAACATAACAATCTTGCTTTCTAAATCCTTGTAATAATTAGTTAAGAAATACAAACTTCCCAGGGCATCTCTTCAAATAACTGTGAAGTACAAGTGCACAAGTGGTTTAGGAATGAATACCTTGGGCATTTCTGGAAGATAAATTGTTCATTGAAGCACAAATAGCGTCTGAACTTTTACTTGTTTCAACTGACTTTGGCGTAGTAACCATGTCATTTTCCTCGTGCACATGTGGCAATCGAAAAGTTCCATGCAGTAAACTTGAGTAATGAATAATTGAGCAAACTGCCAGAGATAGTATTGGAGATGCAAGAAGAAAATTGGGCAATTGTTTTACTTGAAAATATCTGAGGAAACCTACACCCCTGATATTACAATATAAGTTAACTATTTATAAGCAAAGAATAAATAGAAACAGAAGGATTGTTTTCTACACATACAGCAAAGCAGCAAATAGCTTGAAGGGAAAAAAAGTACCAGTAATGACTTTGAAGAAAACCATATAAATTAGGTAGCCTTTGTTTGCACCATGGCCTCAACTCATCTGAAGAACCACCTAGGCAGATATTCAAGTATCCATATGCTTGGAATGCTATAAATGGCACAAATATGAAAATAGAACGTATGACTCCAGTGACAATCGCCTGGGCTGCCAACTTAAGGAAAAAAACATGTTAAAAATCAAAATCGCCATTACAACAAGCTAATAATATATAATAGCAACAGGTAATTAAACATAGATAATGTGATCTTACTATGTGATTTTTCTTATGGATAATAGCATCATAAGTCAGTTTCAATGCCTGAAAACAGAAATAACCGGCATTAAGTGCTCCATTTGACCTAGCTGAACCAGAGAGCGCAAGCAGGAGCATGGCTACAGTATTTGCACCAGAAAATATGAAGTATATCCCCCCAAGTGACAATAACGCATAAAGACTCTCTGAATATCTGTCAAGGACATCTTTAGTATCAAACATATTAGAAAGAATGAAGGTTTATAAAAACCTCAGTATGCTTGTAAGATAACAAGAACAGGGGTTTTACATTGATGAGTAAAATATTGAAGCTGGGTTGAAGCAGAACAAAACAGATGATCGTAATGAAGCTGCTGTATCTTTTAGGACTAAAACTGATAGCCTGCAATTATGCAGTAAAGATCCAATTAACCGCCGTAAAATTTCTGGAATAGACCTTAGATTAAGAAATGGAACAAGATGTTTGAATTACACAAAAGCTAAGGAAACATGTGTGCATATTTTAAGTTATATATTTTGCCATATATGCAGACAGGATGTGCTGGTAGCACACAAAGCTATAAGCTACTAATTCTAACGAAAAAATCAAATAAAATTTGAACTGATTTAAACAAGTAATATAAACGCTTATGACTATGTGATCAGGATGCTTATGGTAGAGTGATAGTCTTGTCGATCATAACAGATATAGACACTTTTAAGTGTTTGATCACTCAAACACATCCCGGTGCATGTCTTAAAGATAATAATGAACACACCAATGCATGGCAAATAAAAACAAGGTTCTCAAAGGATGCTATCCATCTAACTCCGAGTTTTCTTGCCATAATATCAGCTACTCTATTCTACCTGACAAGGAAACAAAGAAAGTTCAATCTTTTATATCAAAAAATGACGGTGGAGAAGTCCAATTTACCTATAGAAAAGAACTGCAGCAAGCAAAAAGGCCAAATTACTCAACGCATAACCCGATAGCGCCAACACCGCTCTGTACCCAATGATTGGCACCAAAAGAACAAACACTGCCACCGGAAAAAGAAACAGCAATGAAGTTGTTAAAACCCTAAACCGAGCCATTCCGAGATCAAAAGATCGGTTCTTGAGAGTAGAACAAATGAAAGAACCAAATTTGAGCCAACCGGATCGAGAGAGGACGGCAATGCAGGCGGGAAGAAGCGGGAGGAAGGCATAGGTCTGCTCATACTCGTAGCCGCACTCGGCGATCCGCACGAAGTAGACGCCGTCCCAGACGACGCTTGATTCGATCGCCGCACCGACCCAGGGCCAACGGACAGCACCGGTCTTCGGCAGTCCGTCTCCAGCGGCGGCGGAGAGGCAGCTGGGGTTGAGGGAGGCGGAGGTGTCGTAGGGAAGGAAGAGGAGGCGCCAGAGAACGATCAGGGTTAGGAGGAGGAGCCTCGAGAGGAGGGCGATGCGGAGGACGAGGCGCTCCTCCGATCCCTCGACCTTCTTCCTCCCCATCGGAATCCTGGAGAACGAGTTGTTGGGGCGGGTTTGCTCGGCGGTCGAGCGGGGCGCGTTTTAAGATGTATTGAGTCGGCCTTCACGATTCGGTTCGGTTCGGTTCGGTTCGATTCGGTTCATTCCCTATGCAATGAACGGCTTTCGAGCCGAAATTAAATATAATTCTATTAAATACAGTAGATATCAAACTCGACTCGGCCAACTCTAACCTAACCCAAATTAATACTCCGATTCGATTGGGTCGGATCGAGATTGTGCTAAAGGTATCGAAACTTCGTGAGTTACCATTAAGATCAAATCCTATTGCTCTTTCTAATTTTTCGAAAGTAGGCTTTATCGTAATCCTTTTTTTTCCGAAAAAAGAGATAATTATGAAATAATTTCTCCATTGTTGTACTAATAATGAAATGGAAGATTCGGTTATGTCCTAATTTTATTTAGGGCTCCATTAATTGGGGCTGTCGTCCCACGTGTACCACCCACCTTGTTTTGATTCTATGGGCTTCTCCTTGTCTCGGGAACCACTCCATCCAACGGCCCGCATACGATCTGGTCGGCTCGGCCCACCGTTCTCCGCCCACTTATCTCGGTAGCCCACCGAATCGCACGGGTAACTTATCGGGTGGCGGCGGATCTAAGAAAACGAAAGTACTATCCCAACATGTTTGCACATACACATAATGTCTACTTGGATTAGTGATAGGGAAAGCGAGTGGGCCCCGTCGGTTTTAGCCAATTACAACAAGGGTATGTTTGGCGAGTAGAGGTAGATAAGTGAAAGACGTATTGTCGAAAAAGGGAGTTGCATGTTAGGATGGTCTGCCGGCTAACTGACTTCGCGGCCCTCGACGACCCATCACGAATCGGAGAAAGCCACGTGTTATTCAAAGAACCGAGTTGTTTGGTGTGTAAGGGGTCTATAAATATACGGAAAAGCCCCCCGGAGATCTTATAATCCACAACCCTATCCGCGAAGCACCTCCGCATCCTTCTCCTTTCTCTTCTTCATCGCTCGGCAAGACCACTTTTGGGTCGGGTTCTCCGCGGCCTCGATGCCGTGGTTGGCCGGAACGCACACCGCGATCAGAAACTCCTCTCGAGAGAAGCTCCCTCCTTCGTCTTCGACGTCGTCGTCCTCCACCTACTTCTACTGTGAATATATTATGGCTGATAATTTTGTGTAAGGACATTAGAGTTAGGGATTTTTGGGTTTTCTTTGGAGATGGAGGAGAGGTCGACGGTTTGAGAAAGAGTGGAGGGGAGATGAGCTTTATGGCGGCGCCGGGGGCGGAGGAGGAAGAGGGGGCCGCGGCGGCAGGGCAGATCCATTTGCCGGCGGAGGTGGACTGGGAGATGCTGGACAAGTGGCGGTTCTTCGTCCTGGGCGCCGCACTCTTCTCCGGCGTGTCCGCGGCGCTGTACCCGGCGGTGGTCCTCAAAACGCGGCTCCAGATCGCGCAGCCAGCGCCGCCGTGCCTCCGCGCGGCGGCGTCCATCCTCCGCCACGAGGGACCCCGGGGGTTCTACCGCGGATTTGCCACGTCCCTCGCCGGCACCGTCCCCGCGCGGGCCCTCTACATGGGCGCGCTTGAGGCCACCAAGAGCGCCGTCGGCACCGCCACCCTCCGCTTCGGAGTCCCCGAGCCCGCCGCCTCGGCTGCCGCATCCGCTGCCGCCGGACTCAGCGCGGCTGTCGCCGCCCAAGTTGTCTGGACACCCATCGACGTGGTCAGCCAACGCCTCATGGTGCAGGGCTCCGCCGCCGCCACCGCCGTTGCCAAGTACCGCGGTGGTGTTGACGCCTTTAAGAAGATACTGTTCTCCGATGGCCTCCGCGGCCTTTACCGGGGGTTCGGGATGTCAATCCTCACCTACGCCCCATCCAATGCCTTGTGGTGGGCGTCCTACTCCCTCTCTCAGAGACTAATCTGGGGTGGCATCGGCTACCACATGGGTGGCGGCGAGTTGAGGCCGGGACACGGTACGGTGGTGGTGGTGCAGGGGATAAGTGCGGCGATGGCAGGGGGAGCTTCGGCGGTCATGACAATGCCACTGGACACCATTAAGACGAGGATGCAGGTGTTGGACGGCGGTGGCGAGAGGATGACGATTGGGCGAACAGTGAGGAGTCTTCTGAGGGAAGGCGGGTGGGGGGCATGCTACCGAGGGCTTGGTCCGAGGTGGGCTTCCATGTCTGTGTCCGCGACCACCATGATCACCACCTACGAGTTCTTGAAGAGGCTTTCAGCGAAAGAGGGCTTTCTTTGAGGTACTTCAAACCCCCCAAAAGAAAACCTTTCCCTTCTCTTTTTCATAGCTTTTTGCTGTAAATATTTATGTTTGAATTTTAGTATTTCCTAGATAGAGAGAGGAAGGGAGGGTGTTGAGTCTAGTTGTTATCAATGAAATATCTTCTTATCTAATCTAATCCAAGTATGGATATGAATTTTGTATGAAAAGAATAATCTTTTTTATCAGTTTTTCTGTCTGTTTTGCAGATTATTGTCTGATCCATTCTAACCCAAAGACAGATTTTTCTGAACATAAGTAGCGTAATCTTGTCATTGTTTAAAGTTGGACTTTTTGTTCAGATAATGGGATAGGAAAGTGGAGGTGTATGTTAAGGAGTGTTTTGGGAGGATTAGAGTTTAGATTTTAGTGGCATGTGGATGGATGCAGAAGAGCTCTCGGATTGGTCTTACAGTCATCGAGTGCGCCTGGGTATAATGGATGTGGAGACAAGGTGACTGTAGTCTCTCTGTAAAGTTTGCTGCAAGTGCTGTTACTGTGGTTGGCCTTTTTGAGTTGGGAAATCTCTTGCTGCACGAGGAAATCAGGGTGACTAGGCGATCTTAGATCATTTTGGGGCCTCTTTGCCCACATCTTGTTCTCTTCCTCTCATTTTGGATTGGATTTGGTGATGTTGTGGGGAACTTAGCTTGGTGAACCTTTGGATTTATCTTCTTATTATTCCACTCTTCCATGTTTTCTCTAGCTTTGTGAGCCTTGGAGACGTAGGATTGCAGCTTATTATTGGATCTTCCACTCTTCCATTTCTTTTCCTATTAATCTCTTTTTTATATTCTCATTTCCTTGCCTAATCTATGAGGAATTTTGTTCCTTCAGGATATAAATATTGGCGTGGATTTTGGATTGGTCCATCTCTCAGGATGTCATCATGGATGACCTTCCTCCTGGTGCATTGGTTTTAGGAGAGCAAACCTTAGCCGTAGGTTTGGCCATTGCTCGCAGACTAGGTTGGAATATATATTGTTTCATTTCTGAAGTATGATGGTTCGTGCTGGATGCTTATTACATTAGTGGGAGACCAAATAGATAGAGATGTTCATCAGAGATTAGTGTCACCCCTAAGGTTCACTTTTCTCCTAGGTCAAGAAGTAGCTTCCTACTCAACATAAGAGAGGCATTTCTACTACTGTCAAAGATACAGTTAAGAGAGCTTTTGTTATTTAAATCTTGGTGGTTGATTTGATTAAACTTGGAAGTACTTTGTTGAATAGTTTGAGAAATAAAAACCAGCTTCTTAGGGTTGGGTTTCAAAGATGAGACAAGGACTGCCAAAACATATTACAGTTTTGATGGCCCTTGATGTGCCAGATTATTAGGGTTGAAAAGCAAAACAATTTATAGGATCATGCAAGTAGCTCAATGTTGAAATAATTATTCCTGTTGGATGATATGTGACCTTAAGAGAACAGTCAGCTACTGCAAAGGATGATACTGGCTGTCAGACAAGTGGTCCTTTTCAAGAACTTGAAAGGATAAGATCTCCAACATGGTTCTCGAGAAACATAAAAGTAATCCTTTCCTGATTGTTTGGGATCAACTTGGCTGATCCTGTCTCCTCCTACCAGTCACCACCAAAACCCTTAGTTGTTGGATCAAGAGATGAACAAGATTCTCAAGTAAACAATGAGAAAAGCCTTAATAGTTTTTTAAGGCGCAAAGTGGGTAGATATACTGATGGATCATGGTAGTTGCTTGTGAGGTGGGAATATATACTAATATCATTTATGTTCACAGTTGTTCTAGGAGAAATTGACTTAGTTATAAATGAATTGTATTAGCACTTAGTGGCGACGTTAAGATCTGGTTTTTGGTGACGATCAGTGGAGTAACATTCACTGCCGGGTTGGTGAGATTGCTCATGTTTGATAAGCTCCTACTACTTTAATCTTTGAAGGATTAATGGTCCCAATCCACTCGAGCTTGCAGCATGAAAATGGCTTACAAGAAGATGAGGTTGCAGGTGATGGATAGTGATGGTGATAGGATGAGAAACCTTTGAGGGAGTTTCTGAAGAGTCTTTCAGCCAGAGAGTATCCTCTGTGAGGTACTTCAAACTGTGAGAAGATCTTTAAAAAAAGTATACCTTCTCTCTTCTTTTTTTTTCCTTTTTTTGTTTGTAAATTAGTGTCATGATTAGTCCACTGCAGTTTTTCTTTTATATAGTGAAGCTCATTGCTGGATAATCTTCTGATATAAAACCATTAAAAAATATATGTTCCTTTTCTTATATATAAAGTAAACAGTGCTTGTTGTCTTTTTTAGATGGTGGTGGTGAAGGGAGCTAGCTGGGTTTAGTAGACATTGATGGACTACTATCTGATCCAATCTTATCCAAACATGGATATGAATTTTGTATGCAAAGCAAGATTGCTTACATCATCTTCATATTATATGTGATCCTCCAGGCATGTTCCTTCTAATTAATGTCGTTTCCCATGTTTGACAATTGAAGTCTCTGTTCATAGATCATAATTAGAAAGCTGAGGCAATTGAAGTGTGTTTCGGATGGATAACATTTCAGCTGTGAAGAGGAACTCTTGGACTGGTCTTAAAAAGAGTCAAGAGTGGGGCAGTGTGTGTGTAAAGATGGCTGCAGGTGCAGCAAATGTGGTAATGTCTTCAAGCCCCTCTCTCCTGCTGTAAACCCTCCCGAGGCCTTTCGTTTCAAGAGTGGGTGAGGAAAAACTCTGTACGAGCAACTGTTGGAAGATGCCAAACTCTATCGGAAGGAGAAAATGGATTGGAGAGTGTGAGCATATGGGAATCATAGATCATAATGGATTGGAGATCCTGGCATCAAGTTCTTGTCCTCTCATTCTGGATTGGGTTTGGTGGTGTGGCCCGCTTTTCTTTCCTTTTTGTCCTTGTTCTGGGCCTCCACTCTGCCATTCCCTGTTTTCAATGTGCGTCTAAGGACAAGGTATCTTGCTACTCCAGTGATAAAGATGGATTGGTGTCCTGGGGAGCAGGACTCGTAGTTGAAGGGTCTGGCTCATGCTGTGCTCTGCTTTCTTCTCCTACTTCCAAAGCATCATATAGGTTAGGTTAGGTTAGGTAATTGGATACTAATTGCATCAGTGGTGGCCTAAAGTTTTGGATTTTGGGTGTAGATAGAGACGTTCACCGGAAAGCATCATGATTTTGGGTGTGGATATTAATTGACGTTCTACCTTTACCCTCCTTCCTGCTTGGTGGACAAAAGACTTGGCGTGCCATCCCATAGAACATGATCTTGTGGCATGAACAATGTTGATTGGATGATTGTACCCATGGTTGGTAGACCTGGTCCAACACTAGTTATTCAATGCATGATCCGTCTCGTCGCCATCCTATAGAACATTTCTTGGTGTGGGTATATATATATATATATATATATATATATATATATATATATATATATATATATATATATATATATATATATATATAAGGTGATGTCGATTGACTCTTAAGCACAATTATCGTAAGAGCAATCGACGTCAGATGATGGATAGTGTAATAGCTTTCATTGCTTTCAGTAACATCATTGACGGGGACTCGAGAAGGCTAACATTGCGTGCAAGGGAAAGAAATCATGGACGTTTTGGACCAACATATCCATCCAAAGATCATCAAAATTGTCGGGGATAAATATTTAATGGATGGATTTTGTTCTTCCCCTTCGGAGGTGATATTGATGAAGCAATCTTCAAACTAATCCTAACCTTAGTCGACCCCTATTAAAAAGATGAAGAGACCGGCTAAGATTAGGATTAGTTTAAAGGTTACTTCTTAGAGAAACATTAGAAATTGATTAAAATTACGAGCCTTAAGTAGGAGTCTTATTAGGAGTTAGGTTTAGAAGCCCTATAAATAGTCTCAAGAAATAAATGAATCTTTTTAGTAGCCTTTAAACAGTAACATGAAGGAAAGAAAAGAACTCCTATAGTCGATCCCCTGAAGAGATCAATCCCAAACTTAGAATCTGTAAGGGTTTTATCATCATAATTTAACCCTATTTGAAGCTTTGGAAAATGGAGGAATGCAATATATCAAATCATCATGCCAAAAGGATCTTAATTCATGGATGAGAACCGAGTCTTAATGGTACCATCTTGTTCATCCATCAGACTTATTCCAAGAGGAATTCTTCCTGCACAAATCATCTCCTTGCTTCCAAAACCAAGATAGGATTAGCTAGATCAACTAATGTAATGAATCAGACTTGTACCATCAGATCTGAGAACAGGGACCCTCTCATTACAGGCATGTTTCTCGTACCAGGAGACATATGCTAAGACAAATCCAATCTAACAATATATTACCTATATATGGATAATTTTAATATTTCTAACGTATCGAATATTAAAATTATATTTTTTATGATAAGATCATTACAAACAAAAGAAATATTAAAATTATTTTTTTATCTTGTATTTTTCGTTAATACAGTTAACAACGTTAAGATAAATAAAATTATTTATCTTAATATAAATTTTTTAAATATAAAGATCGATACAAATAAGATGATAATTAACCCGAAGAATCCCTCTCATCAACACCAACAATACAACACGAGATGAATGGCACCGGACCAAAAAAGAGAGGTCTTGAAGTAAATTGAGAAAGAGATAAACCCTAGAGAAAGGGGAGGGTCGTACCTGAGGGATCCGACGTGCCACCACCGCTGAGACGGAGCAAAGATCGGAGTTGCGTCAAGGGCTTCGGTCGGAGCAAGAGAGGATAAGGGAGGTTCCTTTAGGGTTTCGAGGGTTGAAGAGAGAAAGAGAGACAAGTGTAATTTGAGGTACAAGACGAGGGTATACCGTGAAATCTTTGGCCGTCTCCGAACCTTAAAATCCTCCGGCGGTAAACTTACCATACATCGCGGTCGCGACTCAATATATCGCACACGACTTGAGTATGAGAGGGGCACTCGCCGTCCGCCCGTCTGTCGCTCTTCTCGCCGCCGACCTCTTCCCCTCCTCTCGCCGCGGCTTCATCCTCCCCCACCGCCGAAACCCTTGCGTCGCTCCCCGGCCGCCTCGCCATCGGCTGTCCACCGTCTCCGCCATGGCCTCCGCATTCAAGCCCGAGGAGTCAAGGGTTCCGCCGGCGCTCCAACTACCTACTCCGCGCGTCTCCAAGGTGCGGTCTTTCTTTAATGTCTTCTCCTCCCCCTTCGGCTCTGGATCTGCAAAGTTCTTATCTTTTTGGCCTATTCTTGTAGTTCAAGATCGCTCTCTGCCAGTTGTCAGTGACTCAGGACAAGGAGAGGAACATCGCCCATGCTCGCAAAGCGATTGAGGAGGCCGCCCGGAAGGGGGCGCAGCTTGTTCTTTTGCCGGTAGATTCCGTCAAATCAGATCCTATGTTCTTGGAATGCTTTCTGATCATACTTCCGTTTGTTATTTCGATTATCCGCACATAATTCAGTTTGAATAAGCAAAAGAGTATGATAGGTAAATGTTCCATCTTCCATTTGTTGATTAGTCTTCTCAATTCCTCTTTATTCTGCAACCAGAAAGCTTCTCCATTTAAATACATTATTCAAAAAAGCTCTTCTCTAGTCCATCTTTTCTATTAGTCAGCAGCATACTAAAATGAGTTTATTTAGAGAAAACATTTGCTACTTTCTCAAGGTGGCAACTGCAGTTAGAGCTCTCAAGATTTCATTTGCTAATGGGATAAAGCCATCTCAGAATCAGCACCAATAATTAATTGTAATCTTCAACAACAGCACTCAGTCTGTTAGGAAAAGAAGAGTATATAAGAGAAGAATAAAGAAAATGACCAGCCTCATTAGCATGCCTCAAAGGATTACAAATGTATATATACACATTAAGAAGCCATGTGGGAGAAAGTTTTTCTTTTTCGGAAATCTCGTTACCCACGAAAGAGACCTTTACAACTCTTTAAATATCACTTTTGATATACTAAACAATTTGCTTAATGTTTATGACAATTTTATTTGAATCTTGGACACCAAATAGACTAAGAAAATGGGACTCTAGGGGTTTCCACAATATAAACTAAAACAATGATGGAATACATATGGAAATGATAGAAAATAAATATTTAAACCTATTGCCGGTAGGACTTTGTAGAAAGCTTGATTAACCTTTTCTTCCCTAACTTGACCAGGAGCAGATTGAAACAATGTGGAACTTTATTTACTTTTAAGAAATGGTATGTGCCCAAGGGTTCCTTTCTTCCTACTATCATTTTGCTAAGTGAAACATGATGCAGAGACACTCATGACCACAGAAAATAAATTTAGGTATGACACTTCTCACAAGAGCTTAGTTCCTTGAGAAATGAACCTTTGATAAACATTTTTGATCATCGGTTGACCATCAAATGGATCCAGTCTGGTTGGAGAATTCATTCCATTAATTGGTTTATCCTCTTCCTATTCTATAGAGGTCAATGATCCTGTAAAGATTGATAACTTCATGGTTGCTTAGATCTCTTGAGGTGACTATTTCATTTTATTATAGAAGGTGTGTCTTTTTCATGTAAATTACATTATTTTTGTTAGGAATTTACTTCTCCAACGATATTTTATGCCCTTACTGTTATCTAAATCACCACCTTTGATTAAATGGTTTTAGAATTGATTGGTGTAATTGTTGTTAGGAAATATGGAATAGTCCATATTCAAATGATAGCTTCCCAATCTATGCTGAGGATATTGAAGCCGGAGGTGATGCAGCTCCATCATTTTCAATGCTGTCTGAAGCTGCTCGCAGTCTGCAGATCACTATAGTTGGTGGATCGATTCCAGAACGTTCTGGTGATTGCCTATACAATACATGCTGTGTATTTGGCACAGATGGAATTCTCAAGGGTAAACATAGAAAGGTACAGGACAAGTGCTTCTGTTAGTTCTTTCTACAATGTGCTTTTGACGTCATATGTAATTCAATACTTCACCTTGCTTACATGAACAGTTTTGCTGGTGTGTTTTATATGACTGTTTTCGCTTTTGTATGTCTTTTTCTTTAAGAGATAATTGGTGAGGTGACAATTTTATGAACAGGGTTTACAGAGTCCTAAAGTCTTCCTTTTTCTAGTGGCATATCTCTTGTGCTATCTCCTATTGCTTTTCAAAAGTTCTCCTCATGATATAAATTTGACAGATATTTTATGTCAATATTTGATGAGGCAGATACATCTTTTTGACATTGATATTCCGGGGAAGATTACATTTAAGGAATCAAAGACGCTTACAGCTGGGGAGCACCCTACTATCGTGGACACAGGTGTGGAACATGGCATTCAATCATTAGTTTAAATGCATGCTGCTTACAGGATAATTTGCATTGTAAGCTTCTCAAACTAACTTATAGATCAGAGTGCAGCCTTTTTTTTCTTGATTTATTTTAATCGTACTCAAATAAACTTAATGCATATTATCTTATCATATGAATTGCTTTCTGAATTGTGTGTATCATTGTTGTAGTGTATGCTTATTTGGAAATGTTTTTATAGATTTGCAATTTTATTTATTTCTATAAGTTTCTTTCATCTTGTAGTTGTAAATAAATGATTTTCCATCTCTTGAATAATATGATAGCTGTTTAAAGCTTTTCCAGTTCAGCTGGGAATTTTAAATTTAAAGTATCTGGGACAATATCAAACACGAAACATTTGTCCTTTAAATTCAGTTTGCATCTGAACTTAAAATAAATAACTTTTGAGTGGTATTGATGCTGATTTCCTATTCTTTATTTCATAATATTGCCTATGAATGGTGAGAAACTGAGTGCTTTAGCTGATGTTTTGTTCTGGAAAAACTTATAATTTACTTTTCTTGCGTTTATGCATATCTTTTACACTCATCTTTACTTTCTTTTTTGTGTAAAGTGGCCAAAAAGGATGCTTCTGTGCAACAAAAACTCCATCACAAAGGGACTGAACTCTGTTTTAAGGTGCAGAACTCAATCGTAGAAACATTATCATTAGGATTATATCAACCATATTAGTGGACTAACAAGAATATGAAAGCAACTGAGGGAGCATCAAAGCATTTACATTTTTTAGATTTAGCCTTAAGAACACATATGCTTGAAGTGATCCATTTGAGGCAGGAGGAGGCTGTTCATGGCCTGATAAAGAGGAGGTAAATTATTGGAAAGTGAGAGAACCTGATGGTGACCACATATATAGATGATACATTGGTGAAGAAATGGAAAATTTTCCTTTACTTCTAACTTTGAAGCCAACCAAGATGAATCATCAGTTAAGGTAGCATTCATTTCTCATGGAATGTGTCATACTTTGTTGCAACCAAGAGAAATATAGCAGAGTCTTAGAGATATTCATTTGATAATTTATAAAACTCCAAACAGGATAAATTTAAGTGCAACTAGTAAGAATCCCTGTGACAGAAACAGTAAAAGGACCTGCATGATTCTATTGAAGAGAATGTAACTTCTCTAGGGTAGGTTTCCTTCTTAAATGCTCAGGCCTTACAAAACTATTCGGTCTCATGATAGAGATGAAAGTGATATTACTGAAATTGCAGATATAGGAGTCATTGACAAGTAATTTACAACAAGCGAGGGCATATGAGTTAGATGATTATGGTAATGGTTTTTGGAGCAGCAAAACCATCAAATGTCAAAGGTGAGGCAAATGAATTGTGGAAGAGTGAAGGGAATAGATGACCTAAGTAATTGGAGAATTCATGGCGATTGGAACACCTGAGAACTTAATAAAATAAGAATATAAGAGAAAAGGAATGATGTGTGAAAGAAGCAGTAGAATATAATAGAAAAATATTAACAAAGGATAGAGGAACATCAGAATCTAACAATATTCATGAAGTACTGATTGCTGATATCAGTATCAGACTGGTGGATAAAACCTTGATCTGTGGTGTTTGGCTTTTGACCTGTTGCTATCGGTTTTCCATTTTCATATCGTTTGCTAACTTGTGAAAGTAAAAGCTTCATGGATTGCTGGAGCCAGAAATTTTTATTCAGTTACATGAAAAGCTTGGTTGAAATTGCACTTGATATTTGACTAGCTAAATTCACTTTGTTCGTAGTTTAACATTTGGTTTGTTGAAATTGATGTATTATGGTTTCTTGCCAATTTTTATTTGAGTGTCTAATTGTTTATGAATTTTGCAAAATTATAGATTGATCCTTTAATATAAGCTTTCTCCTATTATTTTGGTTGCAGATGTAGGACGCATTGGTATTGGTATTTGTTATGACATTCGCTTCCAGGAGCTAGCCATATTATATGCAGCAAGAGGTCCACTTCGTTATACTTTTGGAATATCTGCACATCTTTTTTAAACTGAAAGGCTTGTTTTAAATGAATTTCTGGTTTATTTTACCATGGCAAACTGGAAAGTCTCGACTATATCTGCATTCTTGGGGAATATTTGTCATTGCTATTTTATTTGTGAATCACTATCTTTTTACTATTCTCCTGCATTTTAGTTATGGTTCATTTAGTTTTTTTTTTTTTGGACATCATAATTATCTTTCGTTAATTGGCTAATGTCTTTTTTCATTTAGTAGTTTCATTGACAATTGATCTATTGTATCCATTCACTAATTGTATAGATATATATTCTTTTTGTTTCAGGTGCTCATTTGCTATGCTATCCTGGGGCATTTAACATGACTACTGGCCCCTTGCATTGGGAGTTGCTGCAAAGGGCAAGGTAATCATTGAGAAATGATGGTATTTTAGCTAAGTTCTTGGCCATGATATATTTGAAGAGTTGCATGCCTCTGCTCTGATATTTCTTTGTTCATATGGATATGTCCAAGAAACGAAATCCTGGATCTATATGAACAATGGCGGTATACATAGGGTATATCACCAAAAAAAAATAACAAAAATAGTTAAAACGATGGTATACTTCAGTACAGTATAGTATATTGTATATTTGATACTTTAGTTCTCTATAGCAAGGTATGTAATTTCGAATAATACCGCCCAGTATATATATATATATATATATATATACCGAGCGGTATATCAAACGGTATACCGCTCGGTATACAGTTTCGTACCGTACCGAGCGAACGTCGAAACTCCGGTACGGTACGAAATTGCATACCTTGCTCTATAGTACATACTCATACACAGATGTTACCTTGACATCCTTGCTACTTTATGCTCAAGGATTTTGCATAGGAATGCACCAGACAAACCATAGTTTTGTTCATTGTACATAAAGGTTGTGTAGATAGCTTTGGTGTCTGGTCATATCTATCAAATATGCTAGGCTTTTGTTTTCTACTGTTCTTATTGCAGTGCAGCCAATGACCAACATGGAATTTTTGACTTTGGCATCTTTGGAATAGAATGTGCCTAGCCTCATGACGGAACTTACAACCTGTGTATCTATCTTTGCCTTCATGTTTGTGTTATGCTAGTTTGTTGCATGTCATGGCCTGAAAGAAAGCTTGATATTAAATGATGGTGCAACTGTAGTTTTTATTTTCATGGTTATGTAAGTTTTACTAATACCTTTTTTGTTTTTTTCACTCCAGGGCTGCTGATAATCAGGTACACAACTTTCCTTCTGATATGTATTCTGATTTGAATTGCTGGGCTGAAAATTTGAGCATTTTAGTAAATGAGAAAAAAGATCTAAGGCATGCAATTACAAGAGATGAGATTATAAAGATAATATGTTATGTGCTTAGTCAAACTTCATAGTCATCAGGAGCTAATGCACACACTTGGTCAAAATTTGAGCCGCCCAATTGAACTCTGATCTCTTTATTAGGAGCGTTGCTGTTTTGTGACTTTTGAATGATACCCTAAGTATCGCCTTAGGGTATCATCACAATATCTTTATTTTCCATGTTAAGATACACAGGTTGATCACACAGAGAGGCTTTGCAGTTAGAACCGTTTTGCCCCTTGAAATGCTCTTGATTGCATAGTTGCACTCTTAAGCCGAACTGCCTGATTATATGTTATGTGTACATTATGCTGTGTTTGAATAAAAAGAACGATGGCAGAGGTTTCGACAAGACTGTGTGCACAGTTTATTTGTCATGAAATGATAAAATATGTATGAAAATACATAGGACACTCTCAGCATATTTTATCTGTATTAGTTAGGACTCTACTGGCTATATTGTTGTGTTTGTTTCCCTTTTCTCAGTTATTTGTGGCAACTTGTTCACCCGCTAGAGACTCTGGTGCCGGTTACATTGCTTGGGGACATTCCACACTTGTTGGACCTGTAAGTATTATCTGGACGGCAGTGTATTGTGTGTGTGTGCTAGATAGTTTGTGGGAGGATTGAAGGATATTGATGTCACTTTGGAGTCATGATGTCTGTATATACCAAATATTGCAGCTGTTACATATTTCTTTACTAAATAATACTGCATTGATTATCATCATTTTCAAACTGATAACTGAGTTTTTTTTTATTTGACTATTTGACTTGATCAGTTTGGAGAAGTGATTGCGACCACAGAGCATGAGGAGGCAATCATTGTTGAAGAGATTGATTATTCATTGATTGAACTCAGAAGGTATTTTATTAACATACTGATAAGTTGCTGATTATTTGAACAGTTATATTATTAATCATTCAAATCCTGCTTTTCAATAAGATCAAGAACAAAGCTGAGTTTCATTGGCATCATACGTTGCCAGAAATTATAAATTATGATTTATTTACCTTCTTGATCCCCGGTGTCTTGAAGTTACATACGCCTCATCTAGAGTATGTGATGCATACGGCGTTAAGTTGATCCCATAGCTCTATTAACATGAATCAAAATAAAAGAAAAAAGCAACTTCAATAAGAAAACTAAGTATATAAACCACACCTCGATTCTGGAATTAGAAAGCTTATGCATTTTATTTCATTTTCAAGGTAATGTCAGTACACCTGGAAATTAACAATTGGAATTTGCTATACAATCCTATTTGATCCTCTTACTGATCCCTAGAGAAATTGTCTACTTTATGTCCCGAGCATGCACTCCCTGGTGATTGCGTTTTCAAGCTGTTTCTGCCTGATTGTTGCAGGTCAAACCTGCCTTTGGCAAACCAACGGCGTGGCGATCTGTACCAGCTAGTCGATGTTCAGAGGCTGAACTCGAAGTAGATGATGCTAAGAGTTGCTGGTGCTTTCTTAAATAACGCAACAGATTCACATGCATGTTGAAAGACGAACAAACCAAGAGCTCTGTTTACAACTTTTTGTCTCGCGGACGATATAGTTTGTCGGTCTGTAAAACCAAATGACTTCTTTAGCAATCAGTCTCATTCAGAATTCTTCCCGTGTTGTGGTGTTTGCTTCTCTGGATGAGAAGTGAAACAAGGAACTGACTACTTATCCTTCCAAATAGTGTGATAGAAATTCTGACAAAAGCTCCGATGGATCTTTGATTATAGAATGAGTTATTGGATTGCTATCATGCTGGCTATAATGGTTCCGATAAGGATAAACGTTTTGCTTTGACCATAGGGGTTGTAACTGAGGGTTTGAACAGATAGCAACAAAGATGTGACTGTCCAATCCAAATTGACTTTGATGTGTGTTAGTGCACGCGGAGTGGCCCATTCAGATACATCAGTATCTATTAGATGCATGTTGATTGGTTTCTTTGGATCCTTCGTTTCTAATCACTTGTCGGGAAGTGCTTTGTCACAGCCACTTAAGTCAGCGTTGTTGAAACAAGCATCTTACTCCTAAAGCAGTTGGTGTCCCTAAATCTGTAGTCAACAAAGGCTGCATTGTGGTGTGCAATATTGTCCACACTCAGTTGGCTTCGGTTGTGTTTGAATCCTTTGTCTGCTTCGCAATATGGACGTGTGTGTGCGATGATGGCGATGATGATGATGATGATCTTAAATCCATCTGCCTCCTGCACCGTACTGAACAGTGAGGCGAGCAATGAGTGACGGTGGGTGATGGAGGATCTCCACTGGATGCGGGTCCCAAGTGGGAGACACTTTGATCGCGCCCCTTCTCACCATCGCCGCTGCTTCTGCTTCTTCTCCTTCTTCTTCTTCCAACCACTACCAGTACTCACTGCTCTTTTCTTCTTTTGCTGCTTCGTGTTTCCACGCCTTGCAGCATCGCCTGTCAGAACCCTGCGCGCATTAACGCGGCACGACAGCTCTCTTTCTCTCTCTCTCTCTCTCTCTCTCTCTCACACTAGCTCATAAAAGAGCCCACCACTTCCTCGTGAAAGCATCGGACATCAAATCCACTCGGTTGCTGCTGCGTTGGGACTTTTAAAGCGCAGCAGCAGCAGCAGCAGATGCCGTCGTCCAATGACACGTCCATCAGTAGTGATCGGGCCCGGCAGCTTCACGGGATCCCCGCGTTCCTCCATGGCAGAGACCCACTCCCAATACTTCAAGCCCTACCGCACTGTCTCTCTCTCTCTCACACACACACAAAGAAAGACCGAGAAGTAAAGCAGGATTGGATTCGATACAGGAGAGAACGGGAGGAGGAAGTCGCATGCACGTACGCAGGTGGGGGAAAACGGGCTATCCGTTCCACGCGTGGAACAGTGTGTGTCAGTTCGTATACATTATATATATATATATATATATATGGAGACTTGTGTTGCTTTGGCATTGCATATTGTGTGCAATAATAAATCGAAGCTTGTACCGCAACCACTGCATAATGGATCGGATGTTCTGATGCGGTATAAAGAAGAGAGAGAGAGAGAGAGAGAAAGAAAGAAACAAAAGAGAAAGAAAGAATAAAAAGCAAAAGAGAAAAAGCTAATGCTCCTCCTCCTCCTCCTTGGCACTTTGCCACTCCTCGGGATCGTCACTCTGTCTGTCTCTCTATCTCTCTTCACTGTTTGTCTTCATCCTTCTTTGATTCATTCACCCCTCTCGACTCCTTCAAATACCAAGAAAAAGAAAAAGGCAAAAAAAAGTAAGAGAGAGAGAATGAAAGAGGCTGGCGAGGACTTCTTGGAAGCTGTACACACTTGCATGCGCTGAAGGGATGTGATTTATATTAATATCCAGGAAAATATTTTTTATTTATTATAAATTTAATCTTATTTTCAATTACATCATATATATATATATATATATATATATATATATATAATCGAAAGATGAAATATACTTTTGGAAGTTTAAACCTAAAGCCTACGTTTCAAGGGACTATTGCAACAATTACAATAAACACCTATCACTTTGAAGAAATATAGTTTATATCACTAAATAAAATGAAGAAAAAGACATTACTGGCTAAAATTATCATTGAAAACAATTAACATTTCATATACAGCACAAAGAGAACGATTCAAAATCATTAGGCTGTTCTTTCAAACCTTGGATTCAATGAAGCTAATTAGGATTTGTGTATAAGATTACTTACTTGTCATGTTCAACTAGCTAGCATCATACTAGCCTATATATATATATATATATAGCACAACAATTCCTCTCTCTAGTTCCTCACAATTATCAACATACTTACATGTAGCCATCGTGCCACAACATGTCCTAACATGACTTAAGCTTAGGCGTGATGTTCAAGTTCCAAAACCATGTGCATCAAAACTCCTATCTATGAAATAAGATGTTGAGCTCTCATGCTTTAATCTTGCATTGTTTCTAGTATCCCTAGAAGACTACACAACAATAACACATGTTCTATCTCCCTATAGAGGGGGAGGTGCGGAATGCTTATTAAGCATTGATGTGGTCTTTAGTTATTGTCATCTTACTAGGGAGAGGGAGAGCACACAAAGAAAGAGAAAACATATGTTCCTATAGATAGGTAGGATGTAGTTCACAATACTTGATTTGCATGAGAACAAGTAATATTAGGTCAAAAGTTGAAGAGGTCTGAGTTGTTCAAACTTGATGAGATACCAAATTCGATGTAATTGATTCCTCTTGTCGATTTCAATCTTTAGCTACATGTCCTCTTGTTGATGTGAGGACACTAAGCCATGGCATGGATTATTCAATTGCTAGGCTTGAGTTCAACCTAAAGCTATCAACATCAAAAGCCAACCCTATCCGAAGCAACTATGGGTCATCTCAGTAGCAATCACCACAAATAGGAGGACAAGGACTGTTCTCAGTGAGCAAGTCTAATTTCTCTTTGCAAGTTGCTAATGGCCTCATGCATTTCATATTTGCATGGATGACTGATTAGCTTGCAAAGCAACATCATCAGAGTGCCCACCCATAAGATCCTAATCTTCCTCCACCATTGATTCAATGCTGGAGACCACTTCACCAACCATAGATAGGGTTGTCATAGAGAATGTTCGCATGAAACCTTGGTAAACTAATCCCTTAAAAAGAACCTTTTTCATGTGAGAGGTAGGTGGCTATCCATAGTCCCCTTTCTCAAGAACCCTAGAGATAGAGATGCTCAATGTTTTTTTTATGTTGGCTAAAAGACAATCACTAGATATTATAGTGTAAATGATCACAAATCTCCATTATATTTATCGCATGATTAAAAAAAATATATTTATACTTCACTAAAAAAATATTAAATATTTAACGAAAATTTTAGATAAGTATCGTATTAGGGTTCGGAATCATGTTTGGTATTAGTTGTTTACCGAATAGTATTGAAATTTAATTGATGATTATTATCTAGTTTAATTTTTTTATCATAATAATGAAATTTGATGTGACAAAGAAAATTTTAATATTATGATATGACTTGGATTGGATTCCACTTTGATACGACACGAACGAACGAGTAGGATGGGCTCAATCTACTTTGTGCGCATCTCAAAGCATGATTGACGTTGGTGAGGGAAGGAGACCATGGGAGGAAACTATGGGAAGGGGGATCCTCTTCTACCCATCCATCATCATCATCTATTGACCGAGGAACTCATGAAGGCTGAAAGGGAAAGAAG
Source organism: Musa acuminata AAA Group (assembly GCF_036884655.1). Lineage (NCBI taxonomy): Eukaryota > Viridiplantae > Streptophyta > Magnoliopsida > Zingiberales > Musaceae > Musa > Musa acuminata. Next base: position 8,858,779 of record NC_088338.1, on the reverse strand, counting down.
GTGAGGGAAAGGCCACACCACCACCGCATCTAAGTGGCACTCTCATTAGCTCACACACCTAAGAAGAAGAATAAACTTTGGGTGCTGTGAATGATCTCAAAATGATGGCTACTTTGATCGAGGCCCAATCAAACTCACCAAGTTTCTATTCTAAGCAAGTGTTCCATGGAATCCCTTTTTATCTACACCTTAGCATATAATAACAACATATTATGATATTCTAATTATTTAAGATCAATCAAATGGATAAAGCTCCCCAACAAAATAAATATATACTCCTTAATATATCCATGATATATATATATATATATATATATACACAAAGTCATTGCCTTGAGATTCGTGAGAAAACAATTCAACTAAGGAATCCCACAATTTTATTATTATTATGGGATATTTCATGTCAGTTTTCCCAATCAAAATAAAAAAAACCATTTTCCTATTTGCCATTTTTTATTTAGAAAAAAAGGCTAAAACTACAGAGAAAATTACATTTTAATTAGATATTTTTTGGGGGCCTCCCATCTGCTTAATTCTCCCCATTTGATTCCAAATGGTTTCTTTTTCGTTACACGACAATACCACGAGAAATGGCGCGATTGGTACCGGGATGCGTCGTCTCGTAAACGGGAAGCTCGTGCCTGTAACCACCTCCGCCTCCTCCTCCCGCACCCATAACCGTCAGATTCTCCAGCTCGAACAGATCCGAGCTCGCGTCGCTCATGTCGTCTTCCTCGTCCTCGAACCTTCTTAGGAGCTCTTCCACCCTTCTCCTCGCCTCATCCCTCGACTTCCCCTTCGCCGCCTCCGTCGCGAACGACCGCCGCCTGATCTCGGTCCCGGCCCCCGCGGCACGATCGCACGCGTAGACGTTCTTCTGGCCGCACGGCCGCAGGTCCTCGCCCATGATCACGTTCACCGGGTGGAACCTCACCGACCTCTTCACGCCCTCGTCGTCCGCCCCCGGCGCCCGTCGCGACGACGGCGTCTTGACGAGGCACGGCCGGGAGTGGGACGACGCCGTGGAGCAGGCCGGGTCGCCGACGTGGACGGCTGCGGCGGCGGCGACTGTTAAGGTTGAGGTTTTCGACTTCTTGGGGTTCTTCGCTGCGGCAGAGAAGAGCGCGTTGAGGAAGCGGCCGAGGCGGGCCCCCGGCGACGCCGGCGCCTTGGGTCGCCCCGGATCGCTGCGATTGCTGCGGATCGAGCCCGACTTCGTCTTCTCGCTGTGGTGGACGGCGGGCTGCGGGGGAGGAGGAGGAGGACGGAGGACGGAGGGGGACCGATCCGGCGCCATCACGCCGATCCGGATAGGCCTGAACCGGGCGCGGTGGCTGGATGCAGACTCGGGCTCGGAGGAGGAGGAGAAGCCGCCGTAGCTGGAGTTGTCGGAGGAGCTGGAGGTGGAGATGGGCGGGAGGCGGACGGGTGGGGCGACCGCCTTCCCGCTCACCGCCGCGGCAGAGCGGTAGGACGGGGCGGGCAGCCTGGGGGAGGCGAGGGCGGCGACTGACGGGTTAGGCTCACCGCAGCCGTCCGACTCATCCATGGAGCGGTAGATGGCGTCCAGCAGCGTGGAGGAGAAGGACGGATTCTCGTGGCCACGCCGCGGCCGCTCCTTCCCCCATCTCTCCATTTCCATAAACACGAAACAGAATAATTCCAATCACTCTTCTCTCTTCTTTCGAGTCTTTGCTGCTACGTCTCCTCTGCAAAAGAAGAGAAGGGAAGAGCGGGGGAGAAATGGAAGTGGGGAGGAGGCGGTGACGGGCTCTCCTTTATTATGGTCACTCGATGCGCGTGCGAATGCTGACGTGGCTCCTTTCTTTCTCTTTCCTCTCCCTGCTCTTAAGGTGTGGGGCTCAGATGGTCTCCACCGTTCGATCCTCTTCGATGTGCGGCTGATCCGGGGAGCCCACGCCCTCCAGGTACGCCCACCCGTTCCTTTCCTTGCGACTTATGTTACGATTGACTCCAACGCAGGATGAGGAGGCCCCACGGCGAGAGTCGTGCCGCTTCACCAGCCGCGAGGCAGGTAAATATAACGGGTAGCTATTGGTTGGTGGCAAGAGTGCCGCTCCTGCTATTCTCGCTTCCTGATTTTGTCGTAATGCGCTAGATGTTGCCACCGCTTAAGTTACGACCATACCGGCGCGCTCCATTCGCGGGTCGTGACTTAAAGTGGCTCGTGGATCGTGTGTCGTACATGAGGCCGACGGAAGGCAGCGTGACGAGGTTCTAAATATGGCACCATATAATATGGCGTTAAAACATGTGGACTGGACCCGTGACGCCAATATTCCTCACCTTAAGTGGCCCCCACTTGTCATATCGGTGGGAAAGCCCATTAAAATTACCGGAGCTCGAGTCCACACGTTGCTTTGGACTCGGGTAAACCGGTGGGTAGGACTCGGAGGGACAGGGGGCAACGGATGGTGGGGTCAGGGGACAGTGCTTGGTAAGTAATCTATTGGTGGTATGCTTGTGGGACCGCCGTCGCAGACGGACGGGCGCACGGGGATTCCAATCTTGGAGTCGGGGAAGAGCTTTTCTTTATGGACATCAAGCTGTCCCCTCCCAAAGAGGGAAACCATTCTCATGCCTTTCCAATTCTTTGGATTAATCCGTGCATTTATTTTCTCTCTGTCTCCTTCCAAAAACGAAAAGAAAAAGAAAACCTTGTCACCTTAATTGTATGACACAACAGGATAGTCAGCAAAGTAGTATTCTTTTTATGACTTGGGATGATCCTCACAAATGTCAAGAAATATCTTAAATAGGAGTGTTCTGCTTATGATTTATGGAATATGACACAATGGATTTAATCTTACAATATAGGATGCCTCTTTCTAAACATTGGTGGCATATATAGTAGAAAAGCAAATCGTGGGTATAAAGGTGTTTCTAAGAAAATCTACAGATATTATGATTAGATAAGCTGAGTGAATTAGGGTTCATTTTTCAAGAAAAATAGAGAAAGACCTTGGAATAGTATTAAAAATAATTAAAATGGTTTTGGTTTAATTACAGGATGATGAAAGCTTATTATTTGGTAGAGATATTATTTGTGAATTAAGGTGTTGCTATTGTTACATATTTTAACAGGCATTGTATCACTTCTCAAGAGAGAGAGAGAGAGAGAGAGAGCAGGTACCATCTAATGCCTCTTAAATTAGTCAACAACTCCTAGATGATTAGATCGACAACAAGTTTCTCTAATCTACAAACTTGATGCCAGACAAAACCCTAATTATGGGGCTATGTAGACTTGTAATATGAAAAAGCACCATAACATTGAAAACTGGACATCCTAAGAGTTGACTTAATGTCTGCAGACTTTCTCCACTTGCTGCTCCTAATATTAAAGATTATGTCTTAGTTTATGTGCTGCATGCCTAGTATTACAATTGATCTAGCAATACTTGCATTGTCCATGCCCAATTGGCTGCTTGTAGCAGCTAATTAAAGCATGTGTTGTTGGGTTATATAATTGCAGATTTAATAGGAAGCTTGGGATGTGGATGTGACTGCTAGTTTAAAGGGGTGCAAAAGGGTGAGTAGGCCTTAACAAAAAAATCACAACATACATTTTAGTAGGTGATGCTCTAATCATTTGTCCTGATAGCACCTGTTGTAGGCTTTTAGGCAGTAGGGTGCTCACTCCATGCTGAAGTCTAGGCAACATGCTTGCTTCATTTAATTATTTTATATTAAAATTCTTGAAAAGTTTAGTTTTATAATTTAGAAAAGAGGGTTTTATGATTTAATTTGATTACTTCTTTCAAAAATCAAGTCAAAATAATAAGTTATAGTTATATACAACTTTATATTCTTTTATGAAGTTACTTTCAGTACTCAAAATTTTAGTTACATTCACTCGCTGCTTTGTCATACAGGCAAAATTAAAAATAAAAAAATCATATTAGTAAATAATAATAATAATAATAATTATTATTATTATTATGATAGTTTTGATCAGTAATACTGAGTAACTGGAAAGGTTTGGACTGAGTTTACTTTCATATATGGTAGAGTATATATATCACTATAGTGGCTTTTCGCCACTTTGAGTTAAAGCAGTGTGTCATGGGGATCAGAGAGAAAGAATCATGCAATTCACATCTATTCACATGAATAGAAAGAAGAGCAGCAGTAACAAAGAAGATAGATAGAGAGAGAGAGAGAGGGCAGTCAAGGTGGAGCGATCCCTAGGAAGGAGGTAGGGCTTAACGGGTTCGGGTCGGATCTGACCCGGGTCCGGTTCAATTTGGGGTGGAACCCAGTGCCACATAGCCGGCGAGGAATCTCGGGTTCGGATCTGGTCTCCAATTCCAAATCCAATTCCTCCTGACAAAGTCTGACACGCGTGAGGCCGACCCACGTGTGGCCGCTTCTATCTTTTGCTTTGGTGAGTTCCAAGCCCTCATGGGTGGGTTAAACCGATGGAGATCTGCCGAGCTACTTTGGCGGATCCTCTTTTAGCCTTTTATCGAGGTTGTCCATCTATTCTTTCCTTGTTCACCATAAGTCACTGTCTTCATGTGGCAGGGTGGGCTTTTCCTGTGGTTTCTTTCTTTCTTTCATCTCTTACTATTCACTGCTGTGAAGTAGTTTTTGGATATTTTCAAATATTTATATATTTTTGGGCTAATTACTGATCATCTGTCCATATTATCATGGCATTACCATTTTCAAACTTATATATACATATATAAGATACAATATTCGAGAAAAAAACAACTTTTTTTTTCCGGCTCATTATGAGGTATGATTATCTCATCAGAATGTAGTTGATACCGATACATCAACACTACTACATGATTGACACTTCATGATAAATTGAATTTTATCATCTAAATGTTACAATCTTATTCACAACTACAACATAAGATTGTTTGATAACACTCCACACCGTAGAAGACATGTAATCATTCACGATATTAAATTACGATCACAAGTGCAACAATCATAAATCTCATCTCAGAGGGAGAAAGAAGGTCGAGGATTTGTGCCAGAGCAATAAATTGGTGGCGCAAAGGATCCGACATGATCGCACCACCGAAGCTCCTTGAACCGAAAGGTTAAATCATGTCGTTGCAATGTCTTGATTTAATCGTCGATGGGTGGGCGGCGTGGGAAACTTGATGTGACGATGCGTGACACAAGTCACTGAGAATCCTTCTAAATATGATTATATAATATACCATATCCAGTTTCCAAATAAGGTCAGATGATTTAAATTTATCCTTCTCATCTTCTTCTTGGTGGGTGTTTGGGAAGAAGTCACATGAGCTGTGGGCAAAAGACGGGGAGGTGATGAAGGGATGTGAAAGGTTTTCTGTTTTTTTCTCTGGTTGGTCGAACATGGAAGAATGTCGACCACCACGAGGGCCATGTTGGAAATCTTGTGTCATCCCACCCTCCATCCACTGCTGCCTGCAAGGCAGGCAAGACGATCACGGTCTATAGCAGCTGTCGCCCCCCTCCCCCACCACTTCATGGCTGGTCCGAGGAACATGATGGATTGCCCACAGCTCTTGCGACTTCCCAAACACCACCTATAACTCAAATGTATATTCCTCTTTAGATTGTTCCAATATCATATTATTTGTGTTGGTGAACAGATGTGCCGTGGTTGGTGAGTCAGCACGACCTGGTCCACGGGTCAATATCGAGAATCTTCTGTCAACTGGGCTGTATGCCGAGGTCAACCGGACCCTCGCGACGGAATATTGATCAACGTTCCTTGTGGCCGATCCGAGCGCCGTGTATGCCGAGCTACGTCTCTTCTTCTCCGGGGTAATTGGCAGCTTGCCTTTGCGAAGTGGTCGAGTTTTCCTGTAAAAATGACTCCCGTCGGGATCACCCGACGAGACCCCTCCGACGAGCAAATCAATGGAGTGATCAATTGATCTTTTTTTCCCTCCTGCCAGATGCTGACTAAAGGTCTTTATAGTATTACACATGGGTCGATCATACGCGAATTGACATGATAGACATATCAAACAATGCCTTGGTACAGATTCTCACTTGACGTGTCTTGAGTCAAAATATACTATATCACTTGACGTGTCTTGAGTCTAATATTTTTGTACTTTAGGGTGTTTACATCAGCACACCATTACCCCTGATCCCTATTTCAGAATAATATATATATATATGTATATATATTTCTCTTAAACACCCTCGTAATTAGTCATTTATTAAACTAAAAGGAACAATCTTTTTCTCTCTACTTTTTCGTCATAATCCTCCTGAGATCTTTGCGTGTTGTTGCCAACCTATTTTGAAACATCTATACATCCACTGAAGGGAGGGGCGGTGGTTGCGGCAGTACCTGGTGAGTGTCCTGCTTCAGATTCCACCAGCAACAGAGCAGACAAGCTACTACTTGAAGCTGTGCGGCATATGCAGTAGTGCACCAGCACCCACCATATCTACAGCTCCTGCCTGCTAGGGTTGAAAGCACCACAGTCTGCATCTGACATTGCCGCATTAATCCCTCTCATGCACATAAAGCCATGTACTCTCTCGCTCTCATCTGTAGCAGCTTGTCAGGGACCATACCTACAGAGATTCAAGCATTTTTCAACATTTCAGTAAAGCTATCAGAATCCACTAAACTTTGCATAAGAACTTCTCGCATGCAATATTTATTGGATAAATATTGAACAATCATGACCACATGTCCACATTAAAGGGGCAAAGTGTGACATCTAAAGGATACTTCCCAAAACTATAGCTTATAAATGAATCGAATACAAGCATCCAAGGCACTGGCGAATCAGTCGTTGGCAGTTGATTGGCCATCCGATCATCCTATTCTCAGATCATAATGGCCCAAACATGGGAAGCCTTGTGTTTCACAGGCTTTTTGGGCTACAGCTGGTAGTTGACTTGTCCCATTGCATATCCTTTTTGGGATACCAAAATGGACACAATAGGGCGGCTTAAATTTTAACAAAGCACAGCCCAGTGTACAAAGGCTCCAGCAAATGCAGGTTTGAGGAAGATCCACATTTACAGCTTCATCTATACAAATAGACAATCTCCGTTACTCGCATCACCGAGACCACAAAAAACTTGAGACATCACTCAAAAGTGGATAAAGCATTTCGACAAAAGCCAAACAAGGATCTAAATCATGGATACATCGCAAGAGAACAGTCTACAAATTATCTTGTTCATCATGGAATTCCACAACAAAAGCTATAAATCACCTTAACCAACTAGAAACATTTCTATCAAAAACAATGTACATGGCACGAATCACATACAGGATCTACTTAACAAGATCCACTCGAGGTTGACATTACTCTCCCCCAAATCACCAATTATGACATTTAATCTTCAACACAGAAGGGGAATGAAGTGGAACCAATTGGATTGACCAGCCAAAACCCAGAGAAAAAAAGAAAAGAACAGTACGATCTGCATCAACGGTCCCAAGGAATCATTACCTTTAATGGAAAATAGACTCAGCATTTTTTCCATCCAGCACAAGTCCATCAATGATGGAAAACTCGAATGTGACCAAATTATTTTCAACATGACAAAAAAAAAAGGACAATCTTTCAGGAGAACCACATAAAGGAAACGTAAGAGCTTCAGCTTACATTTGTAGCCTGTACAAGCATGGTTCCAGTGCTTTTGATTCACCCAACCCATTATGAAATCCAACTCTTCAAATCCTTGAACCTACCGCAGACCTGCCTGACTCAAGATTTCATTTCAATACATAAACCATCCCCACCCAATTAAGAGAGAACCTGGTCTGACTTAAATTAGTCAGGTAAGTGTGGGTACTCAAAAAAATGAACTCACTGCCACCAAGGAATGACAACAAAAAGGATTAACTACTCAACAGTGCAAAACTGTCTCAAACTCATCTTGGGCACCTGTTTACATACATATAACCATTCCAAACCTAATTAACATTTTGCCATGGGAACCCCTGCCATATAAGAATGACAATGGGTAGGGCACCAACGAATTTCAACTCTATCAATTTGTGAACCGAACAATCCAGACACCTTAAAGAAAAAAAACTATGCATACACCAAAACCTATTAAAAGCTCAAGTTGGATATCTTTTTTGACACCAAGTAATTGCTCCTAACACAACTAGGGACTCTAATCTGACTTATGTCAGGATAATGATGGATAACTTGCCTATTAACACAATCTGATGGAGACGGAATAATTGAACTATATTTCATTGAACCTAAACCTCCGGCTATTAAACTAAAGTTAATAATACTAAATCTATCATCCTTACAAGTCAATCTTAGTATTAGCACACTTCTAATGTGAGACTAATAGAAGTGCTGTAATCTCCCCTACTTAAGGGTTCAACGTCCTCGTCAAGGCCCAACATAACTCAAAACTAAACTGCTGCATGTGAGATAACCCAATGATGGCTCCACGTGACACAAGTCATCCAATGCCAGCTACCCTTCCACAAGCTGTTCTCTCTTTCTTACTCAGGTGGCTCACCATGCCCCAACTCTGATAACAATTGTCATAACACGATCTTACGCGATAATTAGCTTATTAAACACAACTGGAAGGGATAATTAATCTAATAACTTCTACCTAAATGACTACCAATATGCTTAAACAAAAACTAATAATAGTATACCTACTAACTCTTACAACTCAATCTTAATCTACTTTCAGTGTGTGACTAGATGAGGCGCTTTAACTTAAGTGAATTGGAAAGACAAGTACCAAAAAGAAAAACACAATTAATTATCATCCCAATGGGTGAGCCTGGTTTGATCATTTAGTTAATAATTGCCACTTAGCCAAACAAAATACCCAATAAATTTGCCATGATACCAAAAATTGCCCAAATATATTGCAAATGAATTTAAAATGTCCAGTAACTGAATATTAGATTTAAAATTATTCATTGAGGATCTTAAACTTTTGAACTGCTTTCCAAAAGCATCGATTTTGAGATATTTATTAATTTTGTGTGGTTTATAATGACTAGATGAGTAGCAGAATGTTTTCAGTTGGAACAGAGCTCACATAAATAAATTTCATATGGACGAGGCCCAAAACAAACATGGCTTGGCCCATTACACCATTATTAACACTGACTCTACATAAAAAATCACTTTAATATAGAAAGTGATACTTAGCAAGCAACACACCACATAATATTTTTAGTGGAGGAAAAAAAATGTTTTGTAATCATCCACAAGTGGGGCCGACTTTAAGAAAAAAATTAACCTTTCTATGAAAACTTATATAAACCTGGCCAGAAAAATCAAGCACCTCATCATGACCAAATACATAGATCAATGCTAGACCTTATGCTAGCTAGCTATGAAAAAACATTTTGGTACTTTACATTTTATGTAGTCTTTAAACAACAAACCTACGTTAATCACAGTTAACTTGAAGGCATTGAAGACAAACAACATATGCAATAAATTTCATATTTAGAGATACATCTTATGATAAAATTTGTAATAACAAATATGTTGTTTCCTAACTTTGCAAGGATATATATGCAAAACACCATATTTTTTTAGTTAGAAAGAGAATAAAAAGTTCATCAAAAGAGTTTTCTAAGAAAATAAAATTGGTTAACAAAACATAAACACACCATTTCCTGGACAAGAAATCATAAATACCACATTTCTTGGTCAACAAAACATAAAGACCCCACTACCAAACTACTTAGGGAAGAAGGTTAATTGATGCCCCAGTCACACCACAATGGATTTGAATTTGGAAATGAATTAGAATATAAGAATTATACTTGTTAAATAGGCTATAGACCTTTTATGAAATTATTGATTTATACATTCCATTGCCTCACAATGGAACAGGTTTATGCAACAATTGAAATATTGCACATAATCCTGTCACACTATTGTGAAAAAAGTCAAATTGACCAATTGTCAAACTACTTATCCTCTTTCCACGTAATGCAGACGGATATATATACTTAATAAAAGAAGAAAATTATAACTTGATACAAATATAAAGGGAGATCAAAGGAAATAAATGAGTGTACGGCTAGGAGGAAGTAGTGCAACAGGAAGTGCAAAGCATGAAGCTCCTAAAGTATAGATCAGTTATTTACATTTAGTTTAAGAAATGTGGAAAGTCCATAATTTTTATGCTTCAACACAACTAAGCATGCCACAGTGAAGAGAGGGAGAAGGGCAGTATAGGTGAAGATGTGAATGATCAACTATTAAATAACCATTCTTAGAGCCAATGTAATCAACTATGAAACAGCCATCTAGATTGATCGTTCAATTCTTCAAACATACCATACAAAATGCCAATTTAAAATAATTTGTTGCCAGACAAATTTTATCCATCCATCATCATGTCGAAGTAATAAGGGAGACGTATTTCAATGCCGCTGAAAAATGAAAATGTCCAAAAATGTAAGCTTATCTACTCAAATGTTGCTCCAGTACAAGTCCATCAGAATTAAACAATTGGCATTAGATGAATGATTAAGGCAACAAATTTCGTCAAAGTCCAAGCCAACAAATTTCGTCAAAATTTAACCTGGTGGAGAAAAGTTCTAATATGAAAAACAAATAAACATATCATTGGTGATTAAGAAATAACGTCGCATAAGCCCATAAAAGACCTAAACATAAGATCTTCACTTTTAACACTACCTACATTTTTGCCTTCACCAATGTAAGATTAATTTTCCTTTCAAAGAATTCCACAGCTTATTTTCCTTTTTCTACAGATAAACGAATGTGAAAAACCTCATTTTCACTTCCTTTTAATTCATCACGAAATGCCGAAAGTAACATGACCATAACCCGAAAAAGTTGAGCCTAATTCCACCTTGTCGTCAACTACCGTCAAAAACCCTCCTTCAAGATCAGGAACAACAAGAGATCCTAATAGAACGAGAAAAAAAAAAAAAAACGATAACGGTACTGCTTTTAGTACGGTTGTAAGGAAAATGATTGTCGAGATACCGGTTGCAAGATTAGGGTATCCCAACTGCCCATTTTCCCCAATATTGGTCTAGCAGGAATCACTTTCGGCAAGAAATGCATGGTAGAATAGCATCACGCCGATACACACCATCCTGCCTTCGATCATTCGTACCGAAAGCCCAAACCCCCAAACGAAACCCAAAAACGATCTACAGACATAAAAAAGCGATCGGAAACCCCCAACACAAGAAGAAACCAAGTAACAAGGGAGGCAAAGAAAGAACTATCCGATACATTAACGAGAAACGGTGCCATGAGGAATCAGAGGATTCATCAGATGACGGCGAGACTTTCAATCTCCAGCCGCCATCGCCGTCGGGGAGGAACAAAGGCGCTCACAAGAGGATATATATATATAGAGCGGGAGAGGACACTGCTACTTAACCCTATTCTGTTAATAACGTCCGTTATATATAATATAACGGGTTTCCGATGTAGCACATTTGTTGAGTCCGTTACGTCAATGGTAACAATGCTAAGTCTCATTTTGCACTTTGATTAAATATCTTATTTATTTACAAGATAATAAAATTAAATGTCTAAAAATATTATTTATAGACTCAGAAAGATAACTAAATTATTAACTTAATAAGTTTTTAATCATCACTCTAAAATATTTAAGATCGAATTAATTATAATAGATATGTTAGTTTTGATACTAGATGTATACTATTAATTTCATATGGTAGCATGTTGGATAAGAGAAAAATAATTTTATATTTATTTTTTTTACAAAGGATAAATAATGAGGGCATGATTGATCCTATGACTTTCTATCTCGGAGATTGATTGGACTCCACATACTAAGTGTTGATTAATTAATAATAATATTATTATTATTAATTATCAAGCAACACATTATGAAATCTATTTAAACGTTCGAATAATGTTGTATTCGACTACTCCTATGTAGTCTTCAGTCTCAGCCATCACCCTAATTTATCAAAATTCAAGCTTCCTAGTGTTAGTTCAAAGATAAATCATCAATTTGAATTATGAAAATTATATACCCTCAATTCTAAATTTTATACATTTTAGAGATTGTTCAACAATAATTTTTTAGGGGATGTGAAGAATCTCCAAATTAAATCTCAAGTTAAAATGAGATGAGAGATAAAATTTTACGTCAGAAAAAAAATATATCTGTAGTATGAGATTCTTAACCTTTAGCAAAAAAAAAAAAATTATAATCATAATCTATTTCTTTCTATTGCTCATGTGCATAAAGAAAAATTATGGTCCAAACTTGAGACCATAAGAGTGTCCGAGGTGACTTTACGATGGCCCTGAGGTGGCCTTGAGATGAAAGGTGTCGAGCTCTCGGAGCATCATCTGCATTAAGATAGATGTCAGCGAAAATTTTCTGAATCAATTCGTCTGACGCTCAAGTTAGTAACTAAGATATCTTTATATATATGAATATTTTTTAGGAAAAATATTGAGAATTACCTTTTACATATAACTTTGGAATGAACAACTTGTAATTACTTTAATGTCTCACAGGTATGTTTTATCCATATGGATGATAGGGAAAGTTAATCTTGAACGATTTACTTTCGACCTTTATTCGCATAGGCGGATAAGTGAAGATTGACTTGGACCTTTTTTTTTTACATTGACTTTCATATAATGTTTATTCATCGAATGATAATTGACATAATAGATGATATATATTTCTATCATGCTTAACTGTTAACATATGATGTTTAACCATTAATATATTTTCCATCACAATAGTAGATATATACTTGGAAAATATCTCTTCCAATTATATGACATGATATATATATAATCACAACACTGTCTTCTAAAATGTATCTAAACTTACATGGATATATACCATGAGAGATCATTTCCTTGCTCATGCAACATCTTATTGTGGCATTTTGATTTATAGATACACACAGAATGTGGTGGATTCATTCATATAATTTCTCATATAATTTCTGATAGCTTTTTCTACGTTCTTCCACTCCATCCATTCATGCTTTCTCAATCCCCGACCGAAGCTGACGCTTCATCCTTGCTTTCTGCATCCTTCGTCTTTACAGTACTCTTCCCATTTTCTTTGTCTTCAACTTCTGTTTCAAGTTTGCAAAACCAGCCAAATTAATCTTAATAATAGATTCTAAATGTTCCATTCATTTTAAATCTTGTACATCCTAATATATATATATATATACATGTAAATGAGTGTTGATGGAAATCTCTACTTACCCCTTTGACGGCTCAAGGAAGGTGCAGCTTTTGGTTTCTCATACATGAAGATTTTGTTTCTAAAGTTTTGCACCATAGGATCAGGTCTGTTGAAAAGAAAATTCAGTGACATCAGAAAAATGCAAATCTATCACAAGATGCTCTTTAGCATAGTATTGTAAGTTTAATCACAGAAGTTTCTCTTCTTATTTTAAATGGTGTACAGTTAATTACAGAATAGATGAAATTATTTGGATGGATTCAACAATGAGTTTTGGAATGCTAATTCTGATTAAGTTGGTTGATCTATCCATTTTTTATATACATTAAACTATTCTTTGTTGGAATCCTTTTCTTTTTATTTTATAAATCAAGTCTATCTATCTTATTTTCATCTTTTTACCTTATATCATATATATTACAAATCTGATTAGATTTTATTTATAGTTATCGGTTAATAAAAATATTATTTATGATATAATTCTTTACAATATAATTTTGATCGGAAGGACTCTCTTAATTATTTATCTTAGACCTTCTATTCTCGTCTATAAATAAGTAAGACATCCTAATGACTCAACACAAAAATATTATATGATAATATGCATGAGATTTTTTATTTATTTTTATCTCCATTTAGTCCTTATTTTATTATTTATAGTGGTTCTATAAAGGATAAGAAGAGGATAGTTCTCCTTACAAATCAATATTATTATATTTTATAGATCGGATTGTGTTTAGAAAATCAAGTAAAGATATTCAAAATGAAATCCGAGAGTACACACATCAAAAGGAATTCTATAGATCGGTGTTGTTGCTATTTGATTTCAGATTCTAACATTAAGTTTATTCCACATAATAACATGATTATGATTTTTATGCTTATAATTGATATTAAAATAAAATATCTTAAATCGTAAAAATATATAGATATATTTTTGAATAAAAATTGTGTTCTTATCATCACTCTCACTTGCATGCAAAAGATGCAAGTTTCCTCGTATACTTGAGGTTGCTACCTCGATCCGTGTCGATGGGCCATCGTGGTTGATTTGTTGTCCATGGCGATGCAACATAGGGTGTTGAGCATTGGAAGGGATGCTATCAATGTTGTCATGGATGGTAGCTTGTTGCTATCGATAGTGTAACGGGTGGTCAACAACCTACTACATGTAGTGGAGTTATCGTTATTGCCGGCGACAGCATAGTAGAGGGTGACAACCTATTGTGATCGTCGACCTTACAGTGGGCCATGACATTGTTGCAACGATATTACGATAGGTGGTAGCCTCCTATGATTGCTGGTCCTGTCATTGTGAGCGACGTCGAAGAGGTAATGAAGGGACCATAAAACTTTGGAGATTATTTCTTATTCATTTTAAAAAAAATAAAATATAATTTTTTTATAATTTTCTCATATGAAATATTAGTAATTTTTATTATTATGATATTTAAATTCAAATTATTATTTTTAGATATTTGTATATTTCTTCCCATGTATATGTTTAAAATTATGAAAGAATATTTTTTTCACATAAAGATATGATTTATGTTTTTTCATAATTATAATCATCATATGAGTTTTTTATATTGATTAATATTAAATAATTTTTATAGTTATTATTTTATTATTATTGAATTATTTCTATATAAATTAGATTAATAAAATTTGATGAATATTATTTTAACTTATATCTCTAAGTCTTATCTAAATAGTAGCTATCAAAATGGCATAAGATGGTAAACTTGTGAGATGTGAATTATAATAAATATTTTATTATTTATAAAATATTTTAAAATTTATTTTATATTATTGTACTAATCCTTTTGTCATCAATATGGTTTGGACCAATGACTTATTAAATTATACTAAATAATTATTTTTAAATAATATTAAAAAAATAAATATTCATGACATACATAATTAATAAATTAGAATAATCCCAAAATATATTAATAATTTATAAAAACTTAAAACATTAATTTTTTTTATAGTGATATTTTCATACATTCTCAAGTTTTTAATATTCTTGCACTCTCTTACTCAAATTATTCAAAATTATTAGAGCATATTCAATTTACATTGGGTATATTAAATCTTGACCTAGTATTGCTTGCAAGGCCTATAGATTTGATTGATTATTTTATTAATTATCTAAAAATTCTTAGGAATATAAATTTTATTATCCTAATTATAGTATGAGGATAATACAGTATGATAATACAAGATTCCTAGAAAATGATAAAATCAATAAAAGTAAAAAATCTCGAAAGCTTATTTTTAATATAAAGGAGATATGGATTGATGCTTCTTTATCATTTCCTATTCAATAGGTATTATTTCTCATATTATTGAATGAATTGATGCAGGTGAATAACAAAATAACATTAATAAACTATTATATGATGTTAATATCATTATTAATAATCTTATAAAATAATCAAAGTCAATAATTTTGAGAAAATCTCAAAGGAAAAGGAGCTCTATTTTTTTGTGATTATATAGTACATAGGAATCGAAATAGATCCCTTATCATTTTCACAATATATGAAAAATAATAATTTTGAAAGGTGATACAACATAATAAAAGAAGAGTTAAAATTGATGTATTAGAATAGTATTTAGGAACTCGTTGAATTATCAAATAAATATAAAATAATCAATTATAATAAGTTTTAAAATAAAATATGACTCAAGGGGCAATATTAAACAATATAATGTTACACTTGTGGTCAAAGATTTTTCTTAAAAAGAAGATATAAATTATAATAAGATTTTTTTTTAGTTTCTATAAAAGACACGATAAGGACCATCATGACATTAGTAACTTATTATGATTCTAAATTATATCATATGAATGTAAAAATAATATTTTCGAATGAAGATTTAGATAAGAAAATCTACATAGATCAACCTATAGGATTCGCAAAGAAGGAAAAAAAAAGAAGTTAGGCTTATAAACTTAGAAAATCTATTTATAACTTTAAATAAGTTTCTAGATAATATATATAAAATTTTATAATACCATTACTTCTTTCGAACTTGAGAAAAATATTATTGATCAGTGTGTATATATTTGAAGGTTAATAAGAGTAAATTTATTATATTGGTATTATATAGAAATGATATTTTGCTTGCCAATAGTAAATGTGGTTTATTGCATAAAACAAAAATATTTCTTACTAAAAATATTAAGATAATTGATATGAATAAGGTAGCTTATATTATTAGTATTAAAATATTCAGAGATAAATCTCAAGAATTATTGTGACTATCTAAGAAAAGAAATATTGATCAAGTCTTAGAGAGATTTAGTATGCAACTTTGTTTAGTTAATGAGATAATTATTATCGTAGGTGAAAATTTTAGTGAATGTTAATGTCTTAAGAATGAATTTGAAAGAATCAAATAAATAATATTTCTTATATATGCATAGTTGAAAATCTGTGCTTATATCTATATGAAATCATATATCAATTTTACAGTTTGAATGTTGGGTGGATACTAAGACAACCCTAGAATGGAATATTAAAAATTATAAAGAAAATAATGAGATATCTATAGAGGATGAATGGTTATATTCTCAAATATAATAAATCAGATCAGCTTGAAATAATGGAATATTCAAATGCTGATATTGTAAATTATCTTAACAATAGAAAGTCTACTTCAGGACTAATATTCATATTAGCTTGAGGGATAATTTCTTAAAGAAGTGTAAAACAATCACTTATTATATCATTAACAATTGAAGTTGAAGTTGTGACATACTTTGAAGTCAGAAATCAAGTTTTATGATTATGAAATTTCATCTAAGGACTTAGTGTGATCGACTAAATTATCAAATTGCTGAAGATATTTTATGATAATACTATAGCAGTTTTATTATCTATGGATGACAAGTACTATAGTGGTTCCAAAAATATATTAAGATAAACTACTTGTTAGTTAAAAAAAAAATCTAGAAACAAAAGGTATCAAAACCTAAGTACCAATTTGATAATTGTCGATCTAGAAGGCTTTATAGTTTAAAATATTTTAAAAAATATATTCTTAGAATAAGGTTTGTGAATAACTCATAAAAGATATGATAATACATATTTAAGTGGATATTATTATTGATATTTTTTACCTAATTAAAAGTATTTATTTTTATTATTCTATATATATATATATTTATTTATATACATTTTATAGTTGAACATCATAATGTGATTGTCTTAATAAAATAAATTATAAAGGTCATTATGAATTAAATTAGGAAAGACTAGTAGTATTGTGATACATAAAAAGAAATATTGATGATATATAATCACTATGACTCATATTAGTAATCAGACTTAATAAAATATTATTATATTTATTGACTTGTTTTAAAATTTATGACATGAATAAAAGATTTTTTCAAAAAATTTTAGTTTAATCATAGAAGTTTCTCTTCTTATTTTAAATGGTGTATAGTTAACTAATTATTTCGATGGATCGAACAGTGAGTTTTGGAATTCTAATGTTGCTTAAGTTAACTAATTCTTTGATTTTTGACATACATTAAACTATTATCTTATTATGAGCTTTTTTTAATACTAAATTAAGCGAACCTATTTTGCTTATATCTTTAGCATATTTAATTATATGAGGTATATTATACATTTGATTGGATTATAATTATAGTTATTGACTAATAAAAAAATTATTTATGATAGAATTTCTTGAGAGATGATCTTGATTAAACGAACTCTTTTAATTATTTATCATAAACCTTCCCCTATCGCTTATAAATAGATAGGACCTTATACGGTACAATATAATGATAATGAGATTATAAATCTATTTTCGTCTTTATTTAATTTATATTTTTTTACTTATAATAATCATATGAAAAAGAAAAGGAGAAGAGTAGAGTCCTTTGTGCATATCAATTTTATTACATTCTATGAATTAGGTTATAGAGCATGTTCTATGAATCAAATAAAGATATTCTAAATGACATCATCTAAAGATATGGATAGTCTTTCATTATCATTTTTAATTTTAATTATAATATTAAATTTATTTTATATAATAATATAATTATAGTTTTGTGCTTCAGGAAAGAATACAAAAATATGAGATGTGATAAGAATTATAGCATTAAAAGCAGCCCTGACATTGCAGATAGTGAACTTAAGCTACAAAAAGTTCTACGTTACCTCAGATATGTTTGAGGAGATGGACCCAAGTATTCATGGCATTTCGGGCAAGAGTGCAGTGTACCATCCTGGAAAGCTCGATATATACAAATCTTGCAAACTACAAGATTAACCAATTATTAGAGGTTAGTGGTTTGTTCTTGCATAAGCTTATCTAAATCTGGATGTCGAAAGAAGAACAACACAAGCTGATGCAGCAATGTGGAGGATATATATTAGTCTGATGTGATGATAAGAACTTGGAATGATGAATACAAGTCTAGTAGTCATTTCTACAAGGAAAGGTAAGAAGATCATCAGAAACAAGCATGAAATGATAGCTATAGTTACATGTATGCAGGCATGCAGTGATCGTTGTCGCGTCGTTGATGATATCCGAACAAAGATGACAGGTTAAGGGTTTGACGATCGAACTCTTTTTTATCATCACACAGCCATCTTGGTCCATCCTGATCTGGTTCTTCAAGCTTGGCCTCACTCTTCTGAAGAACTCAATCAACCTGGTACCTGAATTCACAGCATTCAACGATGCAAAGTGATCAAGATTTCGCATACAAGTCATTGCATGTAGGTTGAAGAAAGAGCAAATAAATGAATGCCGAAGAAAGTTACCGGGATGGGGTTCGAGAGGAGAGATGAACTGCAATTTGCACAGCTTATATAACATTCTCCAAGAGAGAGAGAGAGAGAGGGTGAGATGAATGAACTCCAAAATGGGAAGGGAAAGGTTCAGGAAGAAAGGAAATCGAGGAAAAGATTCACAGTAGGGAAACACTGCACGTTCATGGCGGAGAAAGGAGAAGAAGTACGCGCACTTTCCTTGTGCATGAATCAAATGTCGAAGGAGAAACGCATCAAATCACAAATCTTCGGACGAGGATCGACACGAATTGCTCACGTGTTTGAGCTATTTTGTTGCGATCCGACCTAATAGGATAACTGGCTCTTCAGTTCTGACTGGGCTTCACGCGTCAAAAATTGATTGGTTCCCACTAAACATCATATGATGTTGTAATCTCTAATAAAAAGAAATATTGTAATTGAGTTCGAAACAAAATTATATATTTTTTTTATGATATATGAGTCAACGCAATAATAAATGATACGACTATTGTAATCCAAAATTCTTAAAAACAACATTATATATATATATATATATATATATATAGTGTATATACACATCCAAAATCAGTGTCAAAGCTAAGAACTCTTGTATATGTTGATTCTTCATTAATCAACTATCATCTGGTTCCTAATTAAAACTCTAAATTATATTAGCACCCTTTAAAGACTCATTATGATTATAATAATATCGGCTACATTTTTAGCACTTCAAATTTTGTTGAACTTAAATTAGCTAATGTTAACTGTAATTAAGGATGATTACATATATGAATGATCTTAATGATTGGACATATATATATACATACATTATTATCAAGATTTTAAGCATAAATATGTTATAGGATATGTATGTAAGAAAATGATCTTACATATACGTGCAAAATTAGGTAACATCTTAATTAATAGGATAGGCTGAATTATACGATATCTATGCATGTAAAACAAAAGATAAACTATGAATGATCCTCTCGTACATACTTGTAATATTTTGTTATGAGAAAAATGATAGAATTACTAGTATAAAAATAATGATAAAATATTCAAATTACTTGGGTTCAATTGCTGGT
Source organism: Musa acuminata AAA Group (assembly GCF_036884655.1). Classification (NCBI taxonomy): domain Eukaryota; kingdom Viridiplantae; phylum Streptophyta; class Magnoliopsida; order Zingiberales; family Musaceae; genus Musa; species Musa acuminata. Next base: position 8,838,708 of record NC_088338.1, on the reverse strand, counting down.
AATATTAAATTATTATTTTGTGGTAGTTTTATATTTTGGATAATTTTCTGTTTTTAATTGATAAGTAGGAATGAGATATTAATAGCAATCGTGGCACTTCTTATCATACAGTGATCAGAGAGATCTTTTACCTCGATGTTCATGAATGACAAAATAAGATCCCTGTGAAAGGATTATGATGTCCATTACAGTACCCCGGAATTGCTGTTATTCCATATACAATGTCAAAAGTTGATGGCGAGATGAGATGGTTGCTGTTGGGTGTAAAGAGATGAGACTGTTCGTGGACAGAGGCAAAGGACAAGCTGTAGGTGGGTTCTCTTTTGCCCTCTCCTTCCCATGCAAGGCAATCTCGAAGGGAAGGAGTTTGGCCATGGCTTGCATGCTGCCATTTTGGTGCTACAGACAGGGTTGGAAGTTGTGAGGAAGAGCCGTGGGGGAAGGTGGGGATCTGAGTGTGACTGCATGTTGGAATTGAAGACACAGGTGACAAATACATGGAGAGGAATGATTGGAAGGAGAGACGGTCCTTGTTCATGCACCTGCTCAGAGGTGTAGACATTATCATAATGTTTGAGCTCTGATAGGCATGTAACATTGAGGGAGGGAGCGAGAGAGAGAGAGAAGAGTAAAGGCTAGGGAAGAAGAAGTGAGAGATAGTGTGCATGCATGGTGCATGCATTTGTCTTGGAAATGCTGCGCTGCTTCGTTTTTATTGCTATTGCCCTGAGCACCTTATGGTTAAACATAAAAGGAGGATGGTTCTCTCATTGACATATAACATGAGAAGGATTAATGTGGCTACTTTATTCTAGAGATGAAAAGATTACTGTAGTGGCTTCATGATGATGAAGATCACGAATGAATAAATATATAATCATTCTCTTCATAGTTTATGCATTGTTTGTCACCACTGTCACAAGGAGATTCCATTTCGCTTCTACATGTATTTTTAATCTTTCACATAGTTGGATTAAGTTGTAAGTCAAATCGTATAATATGTCTTATAACTTTACATCAGGGTTGATGCTGACAACACCTGTCCAAGATCATGAGATTCTGATCTCAAGTTATATATTATTATTACTGTGCATTCATCTGAAAATTACTATGTTCATATTATTAATATTTCTTTTCATATTGACAGTAGCATATCAATATGTAATGCCTTTTGGCTCACAGGGATGCTGAACTCTGTGGGAATGGTTTCTGTTGCTGTTCATAAAGAGAGACGGCGTGAGTGACATGTATTAGATAGCAGGAAGAGGGTATCTTGTCCTCTAGATCTTGTCTGCAAAGTGCCCTGTAGAGAGAGAGAGAGAGGTGCACGAAAACTAAGAAAGCAGTGTGGCATGGGAAAGGTGAGAAGAGGAGCAGGAAGACGGATTCATTCAATATGGAAGAGAAGAGGAGAGGTGGCGTTTGCCAAATGAGGCACGCAAGGTAAGGCCATCAACCCGACTTTTAATCTTTCCGTCGCCACGCCACCTCCGAGTCAAACCATGCACTGTGGTCTTCGACGTCTTTGCACGATCCTATCATAACTTAATGAGGAGAGAGAAGAGAAAGGCTTCCATGGCATTAGAACTGCATATTAGATTGGACGAATTTTCGAAAATATTCATATTTGTTTTCTTTTTTATTATCTATGATCGATTGATAAGGGAGGATCAATCAATCCGATTATAATATTTTTTATATTATATTATAGTATTTTAGTAATATTAAAAAAAAATTATAATATAACATAATGTTTTTATATAAATATTATAAAAATCTTATGTTTATAAAAATCAATCGATCCATAAGAAAAATAAGAGAAAAATAGTTGACAAAAGATATTTCAGGCATTATGTGAAAAAAGGATATTATTTAAAAATTTTGAAAATGAAAAGTGTTTCTCAAAATAAATCTAAAAAGAGAGACTTTTTTGAGAATTCATTCTACTAAATTCATGGATGCATAAAAACTAGCATATTATTATGAAGCTTATTATTTATGATCCCTTTTATTTATTATTTATAATTTTTATTATTGATAATCTTTTAAAAAATAAAAAAATATTGTTTTATTATTTATAACCTTAGCATTATCGATTTTATTTATTTATTTTTTCTTTCTCGTAATCCTTTATTTCATCTTTGCATTATCGACGTCATTCGCTATCACCGACAATAATACCGCTCAATCGTCTTATCAATAGTGTACTTAAAAATATATATAAGAGGAGAAAGATGAGAAAAAAAGATATTTACGTTTATTTATAAAGAGATAGTTTAGAAATATTATAATAAAATAAAAAAATAAGAATTATAAATACTAAAGATTGTAAATAGTATATATATATATATATATAATTAAATGGTTTGTATTTGATCTAATAGTTTATCGATCTAATAAGATTTATAGGAACTTACAATCCCAATAATTGATCTAAGAATATCATGATCGAGGAATTCTCCTTCAAAAATCAATGACCAATCCCAACTTTTTCAAAGAATATCTGTATGTGATGTTTATCTTTCTGAGGGCCGCATTATTTGGTTTTGGTTTGAGTATAAAGATTCTAGTCAATAATGCATTAAAATAGTGTCTCGTCTCTCTGCCATGTTCTTTTCAGCTTTTCACTGTAAAGCCTATAGAATGAGGACTTGTTTTCTTCTTTCTTGGATTGTGCTCCCCATGCCTCTATCCCAACAAATCCTTCACGCAAATAACATTAATTTTACGGGGGTTTCCTTCTGATCATGAGAGAGACGATCTCTGACCTTTTACCAGTTACAGAAAGTTCATGGGGAACATAAGTCTTGGCTGCCTCCTACCAGCTGGTGTTAGAGCTCCAAATACTAAAGCAAACAACGCAACACATCACCACCCACATCATACCACCCACCCCAGAAATAGAAGAGACAACAAAGCACAAGCGTTTGCGAGAGCTCCTCCTGTCCCTGCTAGTTCGGAGTTGCCTTTCGGCAGCAGCAGCAGCAGCAGCATGCATGATCTGCCTCTCGACGAAGATGGATGCATCAACATGACAACACTTTTAACTGTAATGTAGGATAAAGACTTCTGAAACATTCATTACATGGATTGCTGTCATCTTCTTAATCGTAAGGTTGAAGCAAATGACATGTCAAAAGTGTCTACTAAACAAAGATCTGATAGGGTATGTCACCAGTAGACCGAACACAGCTAACTGTGCTTCAAAATTGCTGTCATCTTTGTAAGGTAGAAGACAGAAGCCAAAAAGATACCTAAAACCCACCTGCTTTGAGCTTTTACTCAGTCATTCCATAGGGCAAACATTGGAAGTTGATTGACTGCTGGCAGTTCTGTAGGCCGAGCTGCTGCCACCATCCAATTCATGCTTCCTCCATCCCCATTACCTCCGTTACTACTGCCATCCCCACACTCATATTTCATTGCAGTAGGGTACAAAAATGCCTGAGAGAAGTCCCCACACATGCTGTGATACGAGATGGGGTTGCCCGGAGAAGACGAAACCACCGGTGCAACCTCGGCTAGCAGCAGCCGGTTCGAGGTGTCGTCAAGCTTGGGGTTACATAACATGTCGCTGAAATCATCCTCAGCACCTGCAATGCCCGACTTTGTGACGGCAGGAGAAGGCCGGTGGTCTGTCTCCAACGACATGGGGCTGCTGTCCTTGGGCGGCGTTCGTTTGGCGAGATCACCGCCGATGAGATGGTTGCTCGAGCAGATGCGCTTCACGTCGTACCTGCCGATGTCAAAGTTTGTCACCGCATTCGGACCCCGGAACTTGATTGCTGCGATATCATAGGCTTCTGCGGCTTCCTCCTGAGTGCCTGCAGATGCATTGCGTCGTCACAATTTACATCAAATTGTAGATCATTAGATGCATTCGTTGGGCCTAATGTAGTGAATGATCGAGCGAAAACAAGAGAGCCAGAAGAACCATCCATGATTCCATGCATGAAGAAGGAACTCACTGAATGTCCCAAGGTACAAGTCCTTGTTGCCTGCCACTCTGCCGATTCTAGCTTGCCATCTACCATGCTGGTGGTGCCTGAGAACATAGAAGAAAGAGAAAAAGCTCAAGAGAAAGCATGGGGATCATCATGGCACCGAGTAATTGGTTGAGGATAAAAGCTGCAAAGCAGCAAACCAAAAAGATGGAGTTGAACGAATGCTAAAGTTGGGCTTGACAGGACCTCGTCACCCCTCTATAAACAGATGCTCCTCTTGAGAACCCACTGCTTTTCCTGAAACAAAACAAGACATGGGAAAGGCTAAGAGCGAGCGAGCGAGCTCATATGAGCAGAAAACCAGCATACTCGTGCCAAGAACAAGACCTTCGTAAATTGGCCACAAACTCTTGTCGACTCATGTTCTTCATCTCTTCCAGTTCCTTCTCGTAGGTGCTCAGCTGCGACGAGCAACCACAGGGGATCAAAGAAGCTGTAACGATGCAGGGAATGGGAACCACTTACAGGTAAGTTTGTGTGAGTCGTTGGTCCCCAGTACTTGAGTGCAGCCAAGTCATATGCTCTTGCTGCCTTCTCTTCCTTGTCATACCCTCCTTTACATCGCCGGCATCAGAGAAACATAAATCAGTACATGGGTTGATGAGAGAATTCAACCGACCAAGCTTTAATGCCACTACATCACCTTCCCTTACCTAAATAAACTGCCGGAAGGAACGGGAATCGAGCGAACAAAGCAGCGAGAGAAAGAAAGACACGAGTTAGTGACCTCCCTAAAGAACACTCACAAAGACAGCATTCGACTGGGATTCGAAGGAAAAGGAGTTGCTACCTTGCCTTCCTTTCCTCGTCTGGCCTTCCTTTCTGCAGCTGTTATCCCACAGGTGGGCTTCATACCTTCCCGTCCACCTATGCCTGCAGCGTTCATTAGCAAAAGACATAGCAACGAGGATGAATCGAGGAAACCACACCACCGTGTCTTCACGGAGACCCACCTTGTGACTCCCCTATACTGCGAGGTTCGTTGCCCGAAGGTCTCGATGGACTTGCGGGGAACCGTCTCACGAGCTGCGGATTTAGCATTCAAGCGGCTCGGGTCGTCGGCGGCCTCCGCCGGAGCCAATTCATGAGGCACAGATTGCAAACCCAAACCAGGACTCATCGAAAGGCTTAGCGATCTGACGCCGTCGGCCGGTTGCTTCTCCGGGGCATACTGGTTCTGCCGGAGCCACGACTTCATGCCGGAGATGGAGATGGAGCCGTCCGTTCCCACGCTGTAGATCGGATCCGTCGCGAGCGGTGAGGGCCGGAGGGTGGTGGGATCCTGAAACGGGTGGAAGGATTGGATGTAGTGATACGGGTCATGCACATCTTCCTCTGTTCGTCCCTCTGCAGCGGGGATGATGGAGGGCGGCATGTTGACATTGATTCCAGGGTACATGGCATGGAAGTGGGAGATGGGTTGCTGCAGGTTTGGACTCTCTTCATTGGTGTGCTCAGAGTAGCCACCCAAGAAGTCCTCGAACTTTGGCCCTTCCTCTTCTGGGTTGGAGCTGCCGTCGGTGGTGGTGGCAATTGCACCATACTTCCAATCTACATGCAACCACCACTTGATGTGTCATATATTCCTCAAGATCATTTCTTGAATTAACTAGATCGAGGTTCGGGAGAAGGAAGCATCAACATCCTCACCAATGCAAAACCCTAATCAGTGAGAGCTTTTAGGACCGAAAGGAAATGATGATGCAAAGAAATCAACCGAGTCAAACAAGGAGAAACATCAGAAAGCAGTCAAAGGAGAGGAGATGATTACATGATGGAAGATCGGAAACCGAGTAAAAGAACATGGCAACAATTAGTTACACCACCATATCAGAAAGGAAAAGGAACAAAGCACAAGCAGGAATACCAACTAAGATCATCTTTTGTTGATTGGCTACTGCACAAGAACTGCTGCTATGTACTACAATGAAAGATTTGTAGAATGAGAAGCCATACACAGAACCAGATGAAATCATATAGCAACAACAAAAAACAACACAAGAAGGAAAATATAAACCCTAGTCGAAGGCCAAAACACATCGAAATATGAAAGCCAGTCATGAAGAAAAATGAAAGATTAGAGGAAAAAATGGGTAATAATATATACATATAAAAAAGAGAAGAGACTACGAAAGAGGAGGAAATCTAGCAGTTTGGCTACCTGAAGCACAAGGAGTATGCCTCAAAGGTGGCGGCTCCATGAGGCAAATGGAGCCATCAGACCGCAGAGGCATGAGAACAAGAGGATTGGAAGAAGCAAACCCCAGCTCAACCCTACCATCATCTCCTCCTCCTCCTCCTCCTCCTCCTCCACCACCGCCGCTACCTTCTCCACCACCTCCGAACTGGTCCTCCTCGCAGCAGCAGGAGCCGTCCCCTCTGGAGGAGGAGGACAAGGAGAAGCCAAGCCAGCCGCTCATCTCCATCACATGTACTCGATCGGCACCCAAAAAAAAAAATAAATCCAACCCAGAATCCAAGAAAGGAAATGATGAGAGACTCGCTGGGATCCCAGTCTCCCTCTCGACTCTACCTGGTGCTCAAACTCCAAAGCTCCCACCCCCGCTCCCTTCCCTTCCCAGACCCAAGAACGAGGTGGTGTGCAGATTAAAACCAGCATCATGGGCTTGGCCTTGTGCGTAGTAGAATTTATTTATGCGTCGACAGAATAGCAAATAAAATATAGGATATGAGGAAAGGAGAGAGAACCCTCCCATCTCTCTCTCCCTCTCTCTCTCTCTCTCTCTCTCTGTCTCTTTCTGTCACTGTGTCTCTACGTCTGCGTCCCGGGTCTTAGCTTTCTGTCCTCGGGTCTCGTTCCATGACTCCCATCATAGATACGTCTTGCAGTGGGGAGCAGACCAAACCCATCTCTCTATCTCTCTCTCGCCCTTTTCCAGGTGCAACCTCATACACTCTTAACAATTACAACTCAGTCTTGATGTGTCCATCATCACATATTGTTTATATTAATGATAATATAATATATTATCAACCATAGATAAGAAAAGAACTACAGTAATCAATACACTGTCTTATAATGTGCAGCAGAAACATAAAAATATACATAATTAATCAGAAATATTTTCAACCAGATATATATGCACACTGCTTGCTACAATCAGTATTCAAATATGAGAACTCTTACAACAACTGCATGAAGTGTTGCAGCACTCTAAAAACAAGTTCGTAACTCTCACAATACATAAATAACAGCCATTGATTGATCTTACGATGACATGATAATAAAAGTTTACATGTGCCACTGATATCATATAAACATTGGCATCTTCTACACAACATACAGTACCAGTGCACAGTTGCCTCTGATGTAGGGTTCCGGGATCATGTCATACTCTCATGTGTACTTCGGACTGCATCTTGATGTACCAAGGTTGACCTTCGCTCATAATGTATGGACTGCACTCCAACATTGTTTCCTAAAGACTCTACTCGACACTTGCAGCGAGATTAACTGAGCTTGTGTTAGTGTATGACCTGCAACTGAGGAGGACTGGCGTTAGATATTAATGGTGGAAGACACCAAAGACCATGAATGATGCAGTAGGGCAGTAACATCAATCCATGCAACAAGGTGTATATTTACATGCCAACAGAACATTTCCCAACTTAGTACTACATGTTGATCTTGCTCATTCTTTAAATGTAGAGATCGCTAATGGGTGAAGGAGTTTAGTTTGTGGAACATGGCGAAGCTGGGGTTGTTCTTCTTGTAGGAGCTCCTAAAACCCGACCGTCACTGTGACCAGTTTGCTCTCTTCTTGTCGTGGCACCTGCCCACATCTGTCTTCTTTCTGCTTCTCTGCTGCTACATCGATCTCATCCTTTGATGCCATGAACTCCATGTACCCAAGAGATAAACTTCGTCGTCGTCACGTTGAAGAAAAATCCGAGCTTTGCCTCTTTGCCGCGCGGTCGACATGTCTCCTCTACTTTTTCTTCAAGGCACATGCATTGCCATCTCTCTCTCTCTCTCTCTCTGTATATTATATATATATATATATATATATATATATGTATGTGTATGTGTTCTGTGTCTCTCTTTCTAAGCTAGGCTACATCAATGGTAAATAGCTGTGGGAAGAGCTGCTGCTAGTTTTCACTGCAGCAACAAAGGCTAAAGTACAGATCTAAGTTGGATGATGTATACATTAGATTGAAGATGGAATGGGTGGAGTTCCCGAGGAAACCGTGAGGGGGATCTTCCCAGGGATTCAGATGCTTGATGCGAGTCAAGAGAGGCCTTCTTCTCAGGGATGCAGCAGCTGTGTGTGTTCCGTACATGATTTGAGCTTTCATCAGACTTATTAAGGGGGTTGGAAGGGAGAGATTAGGGTCCCAAATCACAGGTTATGAGGCATTAACAATGGGATTTATTGGATTTAATATGAAGGAACAGTGTTTTAGTCCACATTATCAAACATAGGAACTTTTTAATCTGTTGAGCATCAAAGTGGGATTCCTTGGGATTCAGAAAGTTGTAGAATAAGATGAGCCTTAAATGCTCAGTTGTGCAGGAGAACAGATTGTGAAGATGACCAGCATCCTGCTATGAACATGGATCAAAGAACAGGAGAACAAATTCAAAAGAAGATTACAAGTCCACACCATTCCATTACAAAGTTGCTTCAGTTCTTTGAACATTACATGCAACAACAAGAACAGAGATGTTGAGTTTATTATGCATTTTAACAGTACATGAGAGACAAATGCTAACCCAGTTTTTAGCTTTAGGACATTGGGAGCCCATTACAACTGGGAAACAAAGCAAAGAGTGTTCGGTACTTCTCTTACATGTGAAATTTACAAATCACTCTCATGGTAGAGAAAGAAAAGATAAGAGAGAAACACCTAAAGACATCTTTGCATCCTTGATCTCGACTTATATGCTACATCCACATCCAAATCATAGATCGTCTCCAAATGCAGTTATTCCGAAAGCACTTTCTTGTATGTTTCTATTGAGACTGGAATGGAGCTTGAGACTTTGGTTGACTTGATTGCTCTAAACAGCCTGTTGTAGCATCCGAATGAGCAGATTCCAAATCGATTCCTGGTCTAGCGTTCAACATCGACGAAGACATTCACATGAGGCATTGTCATCGGATGAACATGAATTCCATATCATAAGGAACATCATGAAGATGCAAATTAGTGTCGATAAAAACAATGAAAAATGATGGACATGACAAATCATGATTGTTGAGCTAAATTTACAGCTTATACTTGTTTTATTATTAAGACAATTAAGGTATGTGGTACACCTTCAATACCCAGTAGTTTCATACAATACAAGAATAAGCAGCTAGTGCTGGGAACAGTGAGGGGCAAAGATAAACAGGGATAAAATTAGATCCAAGAAGAAATAAAAAGGATAGGAAAACACATTTATTTTTAACTATGGATACTATAAGGGTTCATTGAGACAGTTTCCATTTTTTTTTTATCTCAGCTGATATGTAGTATGAGAAAGTGTCAGTGTCAGGTGCTCATCGAACAGACATGACTAAAATATCTGTTCCGTATAACATATTGTATTATGAGATATTGGTTGAATTTTTTTCTCCATAAATAAGACAAAGATAAATTCTCATATCGGACTACATAATCCGACATACAGACTATAAAAAGAAAAGAGCATGGATCTTGACATGGTCCTAAATAAGAAAATTTACATGGCTCTGTGGCTTGAACAACACTTATGCTACAGCAATTGCAATCTAAAGCAAAAGGTGATAAACTCAGGCATACCGTTTCCACCAGTAGAGAACCTACAGTCGTGTGGAAGATGATGAACTGGATATCGGGGTTTGCCCTAAAAATAAATGAACAGTTCATTCTTGCCCTAAGAAAAATACTGAAAGTGAGTAGGATATAGGAAGCATATAGAAAATAGCAGTAACAATGACAACCACATGCAGATGGAACAGCAAAATTTTGTTTGCAGAGTAGGTTCGGTTTTGTCTTGTGTATTGGTTTGCAAAACTTGAATTTGCTTTGCTTATATCTTATGAAAACAGTACATCATATAAAAAAGACGAGCATGGGGAGTCTGATCCACACATAGGAAGAATATGAACTGAACTTCAAATAGTCGAATATAATACATATATCATGGAACATTTCTATATAATGCTATTTACAAGATAAAAAAGACCTCAAGCGTCAATCGTAAACAGAACTTGGGTAGAGTCCCACAGATAAAGGAGCAAAGAAAATTATGATGGCTTTCAACCAACAACAACAACAACATCAACTACTTAGGATCGACTACATAGATATTTCCTGTAGTATCTAACAGCTTGCTGGCTTTCGCACGTGCACAAAGAAATTGGAGCATAGAAAAAAGTTATTCGGCATCCGAATATTCTTGTAATGCCCTATCTACTTGCTGGCCTTCGCGCGTGTGTAAATGGTATGGTGCATAGAAAAAGGTTAATCAGCATATGGATATCTAAAAAATGATGGAACCGTAATACGACGAGCTTAGAACAACATGACCCAAAATACATAAGCCCGAGATAATTGTGTAGGAGGCAGATCTAACCCTATATTTGATCATATCCATTCTCTTGCTTCCAACCTGGATCGAAATCAAGGTGTCACATTTACTTCGGCTACACAATAGTTAAACAACTTTCACAATCAACCGGTTATTAGAGGTCTCATGGTGCTTAGTTTCAGAAAACAACCTGAATCCATTAAGCTTCAAGAAGGAGCAAATTGGCTTCAAAGTTACCTCGGTAATGGGATTAAAGCATCGTTCATTACTTGTGATATGACAAATTATGGACCCAAGGCATGTCACCACATCCCACACGCAAAGTCAGAATCCATACAAAAATGTCACACGTCATGACATCCCACACGCCTCATTCCAATAAATCCAGGACGTCACCACCCTCGCACGTAAGGTCAGAGCCCATGCGTACTGAGACACTGTCCGACACACCCATCACCTCGAACCGTGTACGACCCACCCTCATGCCATAGTATAAGAACCCTTCGTGGATACCCACAAGGGGGGGATCTGGGGAGGGAAAAAACATTCAACTAACTCGCTCGTCGGAGAGGCCACGGCCGGGGATCACCCGGCGAAGGCCTTTTTTCTGCAGGTAAGCGGCCACCCACGATTCACGGGCGCCCCAACCTCGAAAGCCGCCGACCGACGACCTCGCAGGCG